>NC_050071.1:114456548-114794881 GCF_009764565.3 Dermochelys coriacea
CAAAATCATCCTTCCTCCCATGAGCCCAGGCCTTTTATACAAGTATCCCTCAATGCACACCCATTGTAGTAATAGCAAAGCCATAGCAATGCAATAAGAAAGTGTGAGAGTAGGTGGAAACGTAGGCAAGAAGAGGTTTGCCGTGGGTTGGAAATGGTAAGCATCCTTGTTGGCAGTACGTAGTGAAGAAGAACTGGAGGGCTAGAGTTATATTATAAATAGGGATGGGTAGAGGTTAAAGTAGATTGAATAGGTGGAACTCTCAGCACAACTTCCCTGCAGCAGGGAGAGCTGTGAGCAAGTGCTGCTACCCCAAGCCAGTGAGAGGAAGGGGAGCTTTTAGCAGCATCTGGTGAGCTGCCATTCCTTGCCACACCACTCCTTCTTACTTTAGCCCTTGATTGGGGACTCAGTGAGGTGTTAGGGGGCAGGCAGACTGTTCCAGATAGCTGGTGCACTGGAGATAGTGTAGAGAGAGGAAATGATAGAGTAGAGAACTGGGAAGAGCCCAAAACCTATACTATGGAAAGAGGAAGCAGGGTGCAGGGAACCATGAGCGCATGCAGGCAGATTGGGATAGAGTCTTCGCGACAGGAAGAGAGTGGAACCATTGGAGACATTTTCTAGATGAGGTGGCATAAACATGTGATCCATCAGAAGGCATGTACAAAAGGAAAAGGAAAACGCTATGCTTGCTTCCTATCACTGTAACCCTGTGACTAGCTTAGTTAATATTCTCCGCCCAGTAGAACTGGCTATTTCTGACCCCAGCGGTGACAATGAGAGTTTGACAATTGTGCTTTGTGGTATTTTCTAAGATGTCTGGAACAAATTAAAAGCACATTTGAAAATAAAGGCTACGTAACTGTGATCACAATAGTAGAAAACAGCTTAAAAGTTGCCCTCAATTTCTGGAATCAGTAGACTGTCTGAAGAGGAAGAATGTGTTGGCATTGGCGATAATGCTTGATCCACATGCCAAAGGCAGAATTCACACTACCCTCCTTCCCTCATAAGATCCAAATTGCTAAAAATTTGTTTTGTTTAACAGAGTACATCATGACATACTGTCAGTCTACTATAGTAACTTAGCTGTGTGGCATATGGAAAATGTAGATCTTTCTTTCCACCCCCTAGTGAAAACCCAGGCTGTTTTCATTGCAGTAAAAGTGGCACTCCCTGTCATCAGATCTGCAGCTGTCCTCAACTGGAAGATGACTCTGGTAAAACTTTCTCTCTGACATGCCCACATTTAGCAGTATTCAGAGTGCTGCTTCAGTGCAGCTGGTGACATTGATACAGAAAGACCTTTCTCAGTATTGCCACTGTTGAGATCCTAAAATTAATGGATGAATTTGAAAAGCATCTCAGATAACACATCTTCCCTTCAACTTGCAGCTCAAATTATTCTTCTCAATAGTCATGTGAATTAAGAAATTTAAAGAGTGAAATATTTTCTTTCCATAAGACAACTGTGAGTTATTGTCCTTCCCCTCCCCATTCCATCTACAATAACTATCAACAACTAACCCACAACTACAAAACAAAACAAAAATACTATGTGCCAGGTATGCTAAGTAGTATGTATGGTGCTGCTAATCTAGCTATAGAACATGCTAGTAGGTTGGTAGGAGAAGGGAAGGAAGAGAAGTAGTAATGCCGGTGAGAAGATGTTTTTCTTACTACTCATTTTCATTTAATCTCAACTTCTTAATGCTTCTAGGAAAGGGGAAAGCAGTGGACCACAGTCAGTGATTCTATGGTATTAGTACTGAATGCTGATGAGGCCAATGTTTGATGCAATATCAGATATTTTGTGGCTACTAAATACACCAACACTTAACCTATTAAGGTACCAGGCAGATTGTACTACGTGATTATTCATAGATATCCAATTTCTGAGCCTGATCTGGTATTTCTGCTATTTTTACATGAGGGAGGAAGGGAGCCTTTCTTTCTCTCTCTCAAAGGCCCCATATTTTGTCAGTCTTCCTCCTTGCAAGGCAAGCTGGATGCAAGTCCCAGAGTCTATCCATAGCTCTCTGACAGATGGTTAGAAAGGTACCAAGTGACTGTGTGGCATAGCCCAACCCCTGAGCACAGTGTAATGGCTCCATAGCACTCTCACATCCTGCCATTCTGGGAGTCTAGACCCACATATACTAGCACGTTGTACTGATATTTGATGCTAGACATCCCCACACACACACCCTAAATCCCATATCTGATTTTGTATAGATCTTCACAGAACAGCTTGAGTACAGGCAGGGGTAAAATATTGATTTGGTGTACCTGACTGGAATTCTTAGTGGAAACAAACTTAATGGTTGTTTCCCTTCTGACTTTTGTGGATGGCTTTCCACATTCTCCATATAGCTCTTCATCCATTGTAGGGTACAGACACAGGGCCTGAATTTCAAAAGGGATGCAACCTGGACACTGATTTTTGCAGTCACAATTTTGGATCTGCAAATAATTTTGTCCAGTATTTGGTGACTGCAGTTAACTGTAGGTGCAGATAATAACAGTTACATATCTACTTACAAAAAGAAAAGGAGTACTTGCGGCACCTTAGAGACTAATAAATTTATTTGATCATAAGCTTTCATGAGCTACAGCTCACTTCATCGGATACATTCGGTGTATTTTCCACTGAATGCATCCGATGAAGTGAGCTGTAGCTCACGAAAGCTTGTGCTCAACTAAATTTGTTAGTCTCTAAGGTGCCAAAAGTACTCCTTTTCTTTTTGCGAATACAGACTAACACGGCTGCTACTCTGAAACATATCTACTTACCAGACTGTACCTGCAAATGAGATAGATAGATGTGCAAATGTTACAAAACAAAGACCTGTTATTTCAGCATTTATCAAGGAGATTTTAAATGTGTCAAATACACAAACCTGAGGATCTATGGAAAGCTCTTATTCAAAGTTTATATTCCTTTAATTGGAGAAGTCAAATTAGAGCATGTTGCTGTAAACTATATTTACTGTGCTATAATTGGTAATGCAAAGTTTTGGGTACAGTATATAATATTGTGTTACTAATTATATTGTTATGGACATAGTTTAGAGCATTATTAATGCAGGCAATATCAATACTTAAAAGCATCGTTGGCAGACAGCAATAATACAGCTTCAGTAGGGGATGATCTGTGACTGTAAGCATTAAATACTCTCCTACTTTAAAGTCATTAATCCCTACTTCCTTCAAATGCATTTAATTAAAAAGCTCCATTTTCCAGTAATTGCTGTTTTTATGTAACTCCAAAATGGAATTTTATTGAGGCACAAGGTCTTTTATATAAACATCCATCTGTCAACAGGGTAACAGTGGCTGGGAGAATTACTGTAGGTTGGGTGAGAAGTGGGGAGATTAGGGAAGAATCTGTGTCCCTGAAAGAACTCTGAACTCTTCCCCTATGTATAAAGGCTCCGGAGGATTTTTGCTTTCATAATTTTCATAAACAAGTGAATTGCAGAGTCAATGGAAGAGAGAATCACAAACCATGGATTTAGTGGCCAGACATGTTGCTTTACTAGTACATTTTTTAAAAGCTCTCTTGTTTTCCTGCTTTTCAGATTTTGCACAGTAAAATATTATCTGCTGTTCATATTGTTCCATTCTGTTTGAAAGTAGAATTAAGAGAGCCTCAGTAACTTACACATAACAGAATCAGGCTTGCTTACAGAAATATGACTAACAAAATTGAAAATGTTGGTATTAATACAGCTGGCATGCAAAAAGTATGAAATAAATGCATGAAAGTTTGTCAGCTTATTAATCATTCCATTATAAGTGGTATTTCTACTTTCATTTCTCTAACATCTAACCACAGTTCATTGGCTATAGGCCAAAGTAGCTTTTGCATTGGCACATTACCATGTGGTATAGTTCTGTATTTCTCTTCCATTTATTAGTGCTGCAGACTTCCTCCAATTCAGTCTAAAAATAGAACTGGTTATGTGAAAAATACTGCATTTGTGCCTGAGCTGCAGTATAGAAACAAGATGATTTTATGTGGACATGGGAAGAGATTCATGACAGAGAAACAGTTAGCTAGTTACACCCTCGGAAAAACTTCCTTTTTACGTGGTGGTAAATAAGATTATGGTTGCTATGTACATGTAACCTTCTGCAGATGGATGTGCTTCATTTGTGATATTGACTCAGTTTGTCTGGATGATTGTGCATGCATGCATGTGTGCGTGTATATAAGTAAAGGGCAGTTATGACTTTTGGTACAGGAAACCTGGATATAAGAAAATGTGGGCAAATGAGCTTTTAAAACAAAAAGCATAGAATGATGTTTTGATTTCCAGTATAAAGAAAGTGATTACATATGTGCTGTATGTTTTGAACTGCCATCTAAAATAAAACAGTAAATTATATACGATATTAAAACCTTTAGAGTGCTGCTAAATTATAGACCCATATTCTTGTCAGATGTGACCTAGTCATTCTTCTGTCTTAGGTATTTCTAAAGCTCCATTTGCTGTCTGAAGAACAGAACATTTCACCAAGAAAACATTCCTAAACTTATTTGCAAGTTTTAATATACCTGCCTACTTAAAATTGTCAGCACTCAAGTGCAATCTATACACCCTTGATTTTTTTTTAAAAGACTGTGATTTGTTTGGGATCAGCAGTAGTTTGAACAAGACAAAAAACATCCTATAATCCATCTGAACCTAAGGGAGCTGCCAAGGACACAGGTGAAGAGAGATAGTGGATGCATTTTATAGTCCAGATGAAAAGCAGAAAAACTGATAAGGTCTCATTGTTGCACAAATAGAAAAAGCTAAGAGTTTGCGTATCAGAAATATCAGGTGGTAGGATTTGACTCAGAACTGCTGTATAGTAGCTTGTTTGCCTTTTGGAGAAATTGAGAGGAAGGAAATGTCATGCAGCAACATCACACATGATAGTGATGGGAGATGGCAAGCAGGGAAATAGACCTTTCCCATGCTGTTTCCTAAAGATACTGTTTGGACTGGGTTTGCCAGCAGTTTACTAAGAAATTCTGATGAGTAAAAATCTGCACTTTGCGAAGAATAATAGAAGAACATCTTTTGAAGTGCACATCATTGAGTGTCTTAATTGTAATTCAATATGATGCAAGAAATAAAATTGGGCATTGTATTAGTACTGGATACAATAATAAAGAAACAAGAACAATCTGTAAGTAATACTGGTTTTGGACAATTTAGAAAAAATTGAATTAACAAAACTTTCAAATGTCACACACTTTTCATCAGGTCATAATAAGATAGATCAACAGATATGGGATAGTTGCATTGATTCATATTCCATAATTAAATTGAGAGAGATCAGATCATAGGAGGACGTTTGGATCAAAAATATTAGGGTCAATGTGCAGAGGTCCTCTCCTAAATACTGTGGGCCAATCTTATCCATGGCATAATGGTGCATCTCCATCAAAGCCCAGTGAAGTCAATGGAGTTGTACCTTACGTTAAGGTTGAATTTTTTCCAGTGACTTGATTTATGACAAGTTCTTTCAAATTGATACTCAGTATAATATAATTTGCAGGGGATCTTATCAGTCAATGTGTTGCATTTGCAATATAGTCTAAAACTAATGCTAATTTAAATTACAAATTACAATGCTCGCTCTTAAAATCATTAAGAAATCATCTCAGATATGCAAGGTACTGATCATTGGTAGCATGAAAAATGGGAACGAGGATATGGAGGTAGATATTACCATATCTGAGGTAGAAGCGAAACTCGAACAGCTTAATGGGACTGAATCGGGGGGGCCCAGATAATCTTCATCCAAGAATATTAAATGATGAATTCAAACTGGAACAGGTACAGAGAAGGGCTACTAGGATGATCTGAGGAATGGAAAACCTGACTTATGAAAGGAGACTCAAGGATCTTGGCTTGTGTAGCCTAACCAAAAGAAGGCTGAGGGGAGATATGATTGCTTTCTATAAATATATCAGAGGGATAAATACCAGGGAGGGAGAGGAATTATTTAAACTCAGTACCAATGTGGACACAAGAACAAATGGATATTAACTGGCCATCAGGAAGTTTAGATTTGAAATTAGACGAAGGTTTTTAACCATCAGAGGAGTGAAGTTCGGGAACAGCCTTCCAAGGGAAGCAGTGCGGGCAAAAGACCTATCTGGCTTTAAGATTAAATTCGATACATTTATGGAGGAGATGTTTTGATGGGATAACATGATTTTGACAATTAATTGATCTTTAACTATTCATGGTAAATAGGCCCAATGGCCTGTGATTGGATGTTAGATGGGGTGGGATCTGAGTTACTACAGAGAATTCTTTCCTGGGTATCTGGCTGGTGAATCTTTCCCACATGCTCAGGGTTCAGCTGATCACCATATTTGGGGTTGGGAAGGAATTTTCCTCCAGGGCAGATTGGAAGAGGCCCTGGGGGTTTTTCGCCTTCCTCTGTAACATGAGGCACGGGTCACTTACCTTGAAGTCTTTAAACCATGATTTGAGGATTTCAATAGCTCAGACATAGGTGAGAGGTTTGTTGTAGGAGTGGGTGGGTGAGATTCTGTGGCCTGCATTGTGCAGGAGGTCAGACTAGATGATCATAATGGTCCCTTCTAACCTTAATATCTATGAATCTATTGGCCATTGCCTAAGTGCAAGTGTGTCTGAGATGAGAGACGTGCTGTGTGATGACCTGATGGTCTGCAGGAGGCCATGCCTTATGATAGGGCTTATAATGGCTATATTAACCCTACTCTGTGGTTAGGCTCTCTGCTAAAGGAGAAGGCTCAAAGTGTTGGTTGTAGAGAATATCAGGAAACCCAGCATGGGATGGATGAGGACAGAGTTCATGTGGAGGGACCATAAGAAAAGTTAGATATTGAATTAATCACACTCTGGGTTTTCATAGATCTGAGAATCAGACCCAGCCAATGATGAGATGAGACTTTGGCCTTTTGCCTTTGTTTGTTAAACTATGACTACAAGATGCAGTTTGCCTTTGCAGTTAGGAATCCAAAATTGTATCTTATTCCCTGGAAACCAAGCACCTTCAGTTCACCTGATTTGCCAACTGTAGAGCCCTGCGCAGTTATAAAATTTTTATCTGCATTTGATCCACGATCCACAAAAATGATCCGCAGAGATAAAGCGAATATCCACAGACTTGCAGGGCTTTATATATAAAATTTGGATCTGCATCCATCCACAGTCCACAGAAATGGTCTGCAATGTGGATATCTGTGGCTATAAAGTGGATCTGTGCGGATTTGCAGGGTGCTAATTATCTGGGACTAAAGAAAAGACCCAGGTCACCTACAGCATTGAGTTTGCATATAAGGAGTAAAATGAGGCATGAGCCTGGCAGGAGTAAAGTATTTGAAAAGCTCAGACAAATAAGATGGTGCCACCCGAGGAAGGGCTTTAAGAATAATTTCTCCACTATACAGAAGTCTAAAAATAATATAAATCTATTAGAAAAACAATATAAAAACTTCAAAGGGAGAAGCACTAAACATAAGCAATAAAACCGCCTTTATAAACATATAAACTATGCATTAAAATAGAGTGATTAAGCATAATAACAAGGAAAGTAAAAAAGCTACATTTTCAAAAAGCCTAAGGGAAAACAAGTATCAAATGGGCTTAGCAGTGAGAAATTGGTAGGTCTAAAGCTTTTTATAAAACCTCAAGACAAAGATTCTTGCAAAGCAGGATCCCTCCCAACCCATGTCATAACATCATGAAGAGCATACTGCAAAACAGATAGGCAGATGTCAACCCCATCTCCAGAATGCTTCACCTGAAATGGAGAAAGGAGGGCATAGCTGGCTAACGCAGCATACATTAAAAAGGTTCACACACCCCTCTCTGTGTGAACCAAAGATTCAAATAGGGTTGCACATTTCCAGCGAAAAGAATGCTAAGCTCAGTGCAATGAGTTAGAGGCATACAAAGAGGAGCAAAAAATGCAGTATGAATCCTGAGGAAGACTTTAAATGGGAGCTGGTGTGCTTGGATGTTCACAGAGCATTACAGTAGCAGTTATATAACCATCCAAGCAGGGCCCTCTTGACCACAGGAGTACTGAAATGTCAAGCCCTTTGGTTAGTATGAGCAAGCTAATTGCCATAAACATAACTTTTGAGGGAGGAGGTTCTCGTCTCTTTAAGGACTGTAAAATCCTTGCCCACCTAGGCTCATGCTGCTGGTCTCATTGCTCCTGCCACTACTCAGATACGGCAGGATTAAGAAGAAGAAGATGGGCAATGTAGTCATATACCCCTGCATTGGTCTTGAGCACAGTGGAGGGAAGGCAGTACTGCATGCCAATAGCTGGACAATACTTAGAAATACTGCAATACAAAACACTAAAAAGAATTAGTAGCAGCCTTGGTCAGTGATATATTAGGAGTTAATTTTATTTTCTAGATGTCCATAATATATGTGTAGAAAATATTTAATTTTTAAAAGCTTTGCCCTCCCTGAAATGATACAGCTTCTTTTCCATTCTCACTGTTACTAGGAGTTGAAATGGCTGCTGATACAGAGCAGTGTAAAAAGATGATGAGCTCTGTAACTTGGGAACAATTGAGCAACTGAATACTGCATTATTGAGAAATCATTCCTTACCTCTGGGTGTTAGACAGAAACTGGAGAGCCCTAGACTGACATTCAGGGCAGAGCATAGGATGAATAAACATAACTGAGCACTGAGTACTTACTGATAATTTCAGGATGGAGATTCAGTAGTCCCAAATTGGCCAGTGGAATACTACAGGGTTGGCAACTCAAGGTAAGGTGACCCTAAATTTCAGGAGCTTTCTGCTGTAATTTGTATTGAGTTTCTCAAATAACCAAACAATGAATGAGAAGAATAACTTGTTTAATGTGCAGCAGGCAAGCTGCACGAGTAAAACAGCCATACTCCTTCAAAGCTGCCAGAGGCAACACTCCAGGAGCATCTAAACAAAATCTGTGCAACACTCAAGAGGCCTTCAGGTGACCTCATTAAATTATTGTCTTCACCCGTCTCTCCATTCCCCCGTCCCCAAATCTCTCCTGTCTCTAACATCTCCTTCTTGTCTTAACTGAAATAGTAATCTCTTCAGAGCAGGGACTCAATGGTTTGTAAATGAACCATTCATACCTGTAATACTATACAAGTAATACATAATAATCTCTAGATTATAATAATCATTAATATAGTAAGTGTTCGGTTGAAAACTCCAATTCTTAGCCTGTTAGATAATCACAAGTATAGATGCTTCTTGACTCACTGTGACAGGTCATCACATGAATCAAAGGCATACCCAGTGTGGAATGGGGGGTCATTAACGATATCCAGGGCCAGGGATCCAGGGTATAGAGCAATGTATTCCACAGCTGTGAAAATTGTCACAGAATTTGCCTTGTGGTGCAGAATTGTGCTCTGGAATCTCAGCTTTCATTTTTCATATGGTCATGAAGTACTTGAAAATATGAGCCAAATATAACCTGATGCAGTGCCATGTTGCAGAGTCTTCAGAAAACCTAAACCAATAGCTCAGTCTTTTTAGTGGAAACCTCTAGCTACTGTGCTTATCCCACATTCCTAAACTGCCTCCCATGCCCACCTCCAGGTACCAGAAGTTCAAGCTGCTTCCTAACCAGGTGCCAAAAGCTCCACTTTAACCTCTGACAAAGGCTATGACAGAGCAGTTATGCACAGCAACACTGTCAGTCTTTTCATGGCAAAAACAGAAAATATAGGGACAGTAACAAATAAATGGAAATTAATATAAAACTAAATGACTCAGGGACTACCAGAGGTTACTGGACTAATTAGATTTTAGGCAGTGACCATCTTTTAGTTCCGTGTTTGTACAGCCCCTAGCACAATGGGATCATTGTCCATGACTGGGTCTCCTATGAACTACTACAATGCAAAGAGTGAATACTGTACTGACTGAATTATTAATTTTCAGATTGTATTCACTACTTTTTAATTGAAATAAAATTGCTGCAGAATATCCTGTCTGCCACATCAAAATGCCACAGAGTCCAGAAATCTAGAATTTAGGTTCAGCTTGCTGTGGGGCATGCAAGGTCTTGACTATATCCTGAAAATGGCTAGTTAGTTTCCAAAATCTGAACAAATATACCATGGTGCAGAGAATGTACTGTGGGTGCTGAAGAAGATGCAATTAGATACCAAGGAGTTGAGCTTAGTTCTGTTTTGTGGCAGCAGAAATCTACTAAAATTCTAATTTTGGTGTAGTGTTCATGATGTAGGAAGAATGCATGTAGCTGACCCACTAAAAACATACGGCTGCAAGAGAGTCATAGGAGAGGTGACAAACCAGGCAAGTGCTTAGAGCAAAGTAAAAAAACAACCAAACAGTAAAACCACTGGTAAAATTAGTACTAAAAGTACTATTTGGGGTCATGAAAAATCTAAATACTTTTTTCATCGGTGCCTAAATCTTTTTAATGGAATCCATTAAAGGCAGTTTTTAAGGTGAAATCTATATTCACATGTGAACACTCACAAAGCACCAACTATTTTGAGTCATGCATTTTGTAGCCTGGCTAATGAAAGACTCAGCAATATGTTGCATGCTCCTGGGACGTTTCTATTCTGTTCTACAAAAGAATAGTTAGATTAATTTTGAAAAAGTCATCAGCAGAGAGGTTTAAAGTGACTCCAAACCCTTCCTTCCTTTTATTTACCTCACCTAAGTGTACACGATATTCAGAGCTGCTGAGAGGTGATACTGTTTCAATACATTACTGCCATGTGCTATTATACAGTGCTTTGAGGGCACAACAGAGGTCAAGCTTTCAAGGCTAGTTCTTCTCAATGTGACATAATAGTATTCATATAGTGTCAACCAGCTGTTCATGGGGGTATCAATAACGATATGTAAAAATACCTGCGGGCCTCTGAAAAACACAGTGATTGGATTATACCATACCTGACATTCAAATTGCGATTTCTTTGGTGAAATCTTGCTCCACTGAAGTCAGTGGGAGTTTTGCCATGGAATTTAATGGGGCCAGGATTTCATTCCCTGTGTTAATTGAAATGAAAGCATTCTGTATAGAACATACACAAAGTGCTGTTGCAAAGCACATGCTGGAATGTGACAGTTCAACCTAAAAATTAAAGCAAAAATGTGTGTGTTCAACGTTGTTTGTTATTAAGTCAGAACCTTTGAGGAGAAGGAAAGAGCTATAAAACAAAGCATTGAACTATATCAAGATTGCACAGCCTATTCCAGGTATAATTTAACTGTCTGAATCTAAGCTGGTGAACAGTGCTCAGATTGAAATGTGGGGGGGGGAGGGGGCTGTCACTTTTATGAAGAGTTGTAAATCTGTCTGAGCTGCAACTGTTCCACAGTTTTCTCCATTTTCCAAGTGGCTGATACAGGCTCTCAGCTGGAGAAAGATGCCAGATATTGGAGAGTAAAAGCAGAGTTGTAATAAAACTTCAAGGATGTCTCTCTAGCTGCTGGTGAATTTCTCATTCTTGTTTCAGTCAAAATAATATTACGTCGTCATATTCCACATCATTTTCTAGGTGTCATCTCCAATGAAATACTTAAAAAGTTCATCTTCCATGGTGATGAATGTAGCTTTTCCTTATGAGGGGTGAAAGCTATATGCCATAGACAGAGGCAGTCTCCCTCTAAACCTACTGCTTTGGGTAAAATTTTGGAGTTGTTGTTGGTATGACACATACAGACTAAATGGATTTCTTGCTGTAAAGATATTGGCTTGCTGATTGTGATCCTTCTTACCACACATAAGTACTGCATGATTCCAAGTCCCACTGCATTCTCTTTAAAATGCAAAAAGCATTGATTGATAGAAATGAATGCAGTTCTTTTGTGCTCCATAGCATTTAAGTAGTGGGAAAAGTTTCTTAGCTGAGTTAGTTCTGCCACCTGCAGCTCATAACTGGTAGAGCTACGATAGCTTTAAAAAAAACCATCTTATGCATAGAGAAATAAGCCTAGATTATATGAGCTGTAGCAACTCTGGTGGAGAAAAAGAAGAGAGGCTGAAGAGAGTGTTTGAGAATCAAAGTTAGAAACAAGAGACATGAATTTCTTATTCTGTAGTGTGAAAGAGAACTTTCTTCTTAGCCCTTTCCTCTAAACTGTGGTGCTATCACAATGCACTGATGTTCTCAAATGAGTATAGAAAGTCAGTGTTTGAACAAAAATGGTGGGGCCAAATCCATCCTTGGTGTAATGACAGTGACCCTCCAGGGCTGGATTTGGACCATTATCTGTGAAAGCAGATTTTGAACTTGTATTATGTACTTGAACCGATAATTGAAGGCTTCCGTACTGCCGCAGACACTTGGAACCCTTGTTGACCCTGTCTGCTATGTCTCCAAGTCCCTCCTTAAAACACTGTTCTTTCTCTGAAGCCCATAAACAGTAGCCTTCTGTGTAAGAAAAATGTAATTTAAAAAAAAAGCATATCCTTCAAGATATGTGCATGTTTAACCCAATGTGATCTTCTCTTTCTTATCCTTACCTTTCTTTCTTTTCTTTCACCATTAGTGCCTAGTAGCAATAGTCATGGACCAGGACCCCATTGTTCTAGGCAATATACCTTCCCTTCCCCTGAGCTCGAAAGGCATATTGCTGCTCATTCTCTCATATTTTATCTTACATTCTAATCTGATCATTGGATCAGTGTGGGTGCACCATAGGGCCCACATGTAGTGCCATTGAAGTAATTAGGACTCCACACAGGTGTGAAGGTCAAACCATGATGATGCAGTTGCATGATTAACACCCTAGAATGTAAGCTTATCAGGACAGTGGGTTTTCCTGTGGCTTTAAAGGGCCACGCTCACTTATGACACATAGATTCTAGTAGTACTTCTAGAAGTACTGTAGTCGTAGTAGTCAAATCCCATGGTCAGAGGTGTAATATAAAAACCTAGGTGGAGACTAAATATAATAATACTAGAATAGTAAGTGAAATGTATGGTACTTTTGGGGATGTTTTAGTAATGCAGGGAGATCATATAGTCTGTCCATGTCCGAAAAATGGTATGCATTCGTCCAAACACTCATTTTATATTATGAAAAAGAAATATAATTTTCGAAGACTTCATGTTATGAAAATTGTAAGCTTATCAGGTTAGGAACTGTCTCTTTTGTATCTTGTGCAGTGCTAAGTGCAAAGTGTCTGTATAAAAAAATACTAATACTTAAGACATAAGAAAGGCCATACTGGATTAGACCAAAGGTCCATCTAGCCCAGTATCCTGTCTTCCGACAGTAGCCAATGCCAGGTGCCCCAGAGGGAGCGAACCTAACAAGTAATGATCAAGTGATCTCTCTCCTGTCTTCCATCTCCACCCTCTGACCAACAGAGCTAGGGACACCATTCCTTACCCATCTGGCTAATAGCCATTGATGGCTTTATCCTCTATGAATTTATCTAGTTCTTTTTTGAACCCTGTTATAATCTTGGGCTTCACAACATCCTCTGGCAAGGAGTTCCACAGGTTGACCGTGCATTGTGTGAAAAAATACTTCTTTTTGTTTGTTTTAAACCTGCTGCCTATTAATTTCATTTGGTGACCCCCTAGTTCTTGTGTCATGAGAAGGAGTAAATAACACTTCCTCATTTACACTCTCCACACCAGTCATGATTTTATAGACCTCTATCATATCCCCCCTTAGTCGTCTCTTTTCCAAGCTGAAAAGTCCCAGTCTTATTAATCTCTCCTCATATGGCAGACGCTCCATACCCCTAATCATTTTTGTTGTCCTTTTCTGAATGTTTTCCAATTCCAATATAGCTTTTTTTGATATGGGGTGAGCACGTCTGATACAGTTTTCAAGATGTGGGCCTGGCATGAATTTATATAGAGGCAATATGATATTTTCTGTCTTATTATCTATCCCTTTCTTAATGATTCCCAACATTCTGTTCACTTTTTTGACTGCCGCTGCACATTGGGTGGATGTTTTCAGAGAACTATCCACAATGATTCCAGGATCTCTTTCTTGAATGGTAACAGCTAATTTGGACCCCATCGTTTTATATGTATAGTTAGAATTATGTTTTCCAACGTACATTACTTTGCATTTGAATTTCATTACTTTGCATTGAATTTTATCTGCTATTTTGTTGCCCAGTCACCCATTTTTGAGGGATCCTTTTGTAGCTCTTCACAGTCTGCCTGGGACTTAACTATCTTGAGTAGTTGTGTATCATCTGCGGATTTTGCCATCTCATTGTTTACCCCCTGTTTCAAGATCGTTTATTAATATGTTGAATAGAATTGGACCCAGTACAGACCCCCGGGGAACACCACTATTTACCGTTTTTCATTCTGAAAACTGACCATTCATTCCTATCTTTTAACTAGTTACCAATCCATGAGAGGACCTTCCCTCTTACCCCATGACAGTCTACTTTGCTTAATAGCCTTTGGTGAGGGACCTTGTCAAAGCCTTTCTGAAAATCTAAATACACTATATCCACATGACCTCCTTTATCCACATGCTTGTTGATCCCCCTCCCCCACTCCCAAAGAATTCTAGTAGATTGGTGAGGCATGATTTCCCTTTGCAAAAACCATGTTGACTATTCCCCAACAAATTATGTTCATCTATATGTCTGAAAATTTTGTACTTTACTATGGTTGCAACCAGTTTGCCCAGTACTGAAGTCAGGCTTACCGGCCTGTAATTGCTGGGGTCACCTCTAAAGCCCTTTTTAAAAATTGGCGTTACATTAGCTATCCTCCAGTCATTTGGTACAGAAGCTGATTTAAATGATAGGCTATAGACTACAGTTAGTAGTCCTGAAATTTCACATTTGAGTTCCTTCAGAACTCTTGGGTGAATACCATCTGGTCCTGGTTACTTATTACTGTTTAGTTTATCAGTTTGTTCCAAAACCTCCTCTAATGATACCTCAATCTGGGACAGTTCCTCAGATTTGTCACCTAAAAGAATGGCTCAGGTTTGGGAATCTCCCTCACATCCTCAACCGTGAAGACCGATGCAAAGAATTCATTTAGTTTCTCCACAATGGCCTTATCGTCCTTGAGTGCTCCTTTAGCATCTCGATCGTCCAGAAGCCCCACTGGTTGTTTAGCAGGCTTCCTTCTTCTGATGTCCTTAAAAAAAAATTGCTATTACTTTTTGAGTCTTTGGCTAGATGTTTTTCAAATTCTTTTTTGGCCTTCCTAATTATATTTTCACACTTCATTTGCCAGAGTTTATGCCCCTTTCTATTTTCCTCACTAGGATTTAACTTCCACTTTTAAAAGATGCCTTTTTGCCTCTCACTGCTTCTTCTTCTTTGTTGTTTAGCCATGGTCGCTCTTTTTTGGTTCTCTTACTATGTTTTTTAATTTGGGGTATACATTTAAGTTGAGCCTCTGTTATGGTGTCTTTAAAAAGTTTCCATGAATCTTAAAGGGATTTTACTTTTGGTGCTGTACCTTTTAATTTCTGTTTAACTAACCTCTTCATTTTTGTATAGTTACCCTTTCTGAAATTAAATGCTACGTGCTGGACCGCTGTGGTGTTTTCCCCGCCACAGGGATGTTAAATTTAATTTTATTATGGTCACTATCAGCAAGCTATATTCACCTCTTGACCTGATCCTGTGCTCTACTTCGGACTAAATCAAGAATTGCCTCTCCTCTTGTGGGTTCCAGGACTAGCTGCTCCAAGGAGCAGTCATTTAAGGTGTCAAGAAATTTTATCTCTGCATCCTGTCCTATGGTGATATGTAACCAGTCAATATGGGGATAGTTGAAATCCCCCATTATTATTGAGTTTTTTATTTTAATAGTCTCTCTAATCTCCCTGAGCATTTCACAGTCACTATTACCATCCTGGTCAGGTAGTCAGTAATATATCCCTACTGCTATATTACTTACATACTCATACATCACTGCAGTAGAATATTTAATGTGTGTATCTTTCCCCATCAATGAAATTTGTATTGGGCTCTCTAGAAAATGCTTATAGATAAGATAATTATGTATTACTGTTGTTATTATATTATTATTATTATTTTATTAAGAACATAAGAACATAAGAATGGCCATACTGGGTCAGACAAAGGTCCATCCAGCCCAGTATCCTGTCTACCGACAGTGGCCAATGCCAGGTGCCCCAGAGGGAGTGAACTTAACAGGTAATGATCAAGTAATCTCTCTCCTGCCATCCATCTCCATCCTCTGACAAACAGAGGCTAGAAACACCATTCCTTACCAATCCTGGCTAATAGCCATTAACGGACTTAACCTCCATGAATTTATCCAGTTCTCTTTTAAACCCTGTTACAGTCCTAACCTTCACAACCTCCTCAGGCAAGGAGTTCCAGAGGTTGACTGTGCATTGAGAGAAGAAGAACTTCTTTTATTTGTTTTAAACCTGCTACCCATTAATTTCATTTGGTGGCCCCTCGTTCTTATATTATGGGAACAAACAAATAACTTTTCCTTATTCATTTTCTCCACCCCACTCATGATTTTTTATACCTCTATCATATCCTCCCTTAGTCTCCTCTTTTCCAAGCTGAAAAGTCCTAACCTCTTTAATCTCTCCTCATATGGGACCCGTTCCAAACCCTTAATCATTTTAGTTGCCCTTTTCTGAACCTTTTCTAATGCCAGTATATCTTTTTTGAGATGAGGGGACCACATCTGTATGCAATATTCAAGATGTGGGCATACCATGGATTTATATAAGGGCTATAAGATATTCTCCGTCTTATTCCCTATCCCTTTTTTAATGATTCCTAACATCCTGTTTGCTTTTTTGACTGTCGCTGCACACTGCATGGACGTCTTCAGAGAACTATCCACGATGACTCCAAGATCTTTTTCCTGATTAGTTGTAGCTAAATTAGTCCCATCATATTGTATGTATAGTTGGGGTTATTTTTTCCAATGTGCATTACTTTACATTTATCCACATTACATTTCATTTGCCATTTTGTTGCCCAATCACTTAGTTTCATGAGATCTTTTTGAAGTTCTTCACAGTCTGTTTTGGTTTATCTTGAGCAGTTTAGTATCATCTGCAAACTTTGCCACCTCACTGTTTACCTCTTTCTCTAGGTCATTTATGAATAAATTGAATAGGATTGGTCCTAGGACTGACCTTTGCGGGACCCCACTAGTTACCCCTCTCCATTCTGAACATTTACCATTTATTCCTACCCTTTGTTCCCTGTGTTTTAACCAGTTCTCAATCCATAAAAGGATCTTCCCTTTTATCCCATGACAACTTAATTTATGTAAGAGCCTTTGGTGAGGGACCTTGTCAAAGGCTTTCTGGAAATCTAAGTAGACTATGTGCACTGGATCCCCCTTGTCCATACGTTTGTTGATAATAATAATAATAATTAGTATAATGATACTTAAGTAAGGATTGTTACCTTAAGCATGATCTAAACCTTTATAGAAAGTTAATAATTTTTTTAAAAAAACAGATAAAAGAATGAGATTATCTGATAAAGTCGGGAATGTCAAACATTTCTTTAAAAGAAAAGGAGTACTTGTGGCACCTTAGAGACTAACAAATTTATTAGAGCATAAGCTTTCGTGAGCTACAGCTCACTTCATCGGATGCATTTGGTGGAAAAAACAGAGGAGAGATTTATATACACACACACAGAGAACATGAAACAATGGGTTTATCATACACACTGTAAGGAGAGTGATCACTTAAGATAAGCCATCACCAACAGCAGGGGGGGGAAGGAGGAAAACCTTTCATGGTGACAAGCAGGTAGGCTAATTCCAGCAGTTAACAAGAATATCAGAGGAACAGTGGGGGGTGGAGTGGGAGGGAGAAATACCATGGGGAAATAGTTTTACTTTGTGTAATGACTCATCCATTCCCAGTCTCTATTCAAGCCTAAGTTAATTGTATCTAGTTTGCAAATTAATTCCAATTCAGCAGTCTCTCGTTGGAGTCTGTTTTTGAAGCTTTTTTGTTGAAGTATAGCCACTCTTAGGTCTGTGATCGAGTGACCAGAGAGATTGAAGTGTTCTCCAACTGGTTTTTGAATGTTATAATTCTTGACGTCTGATTTGTGTCCATTCATTCTTTTACGTAGAGACTGTCCAGTTTGGCCAATGTACATGGCAGAGGGGCATTGCTGGCACATGATGGCATATATCACATTGGTAGATGCGCAGGCCCAACAAAGAAAACAACAGAACGCCACTAGCCATCACCTTCAGCCCCCAACTAAAACCCCTCCAACGCATCATCAAGGATCTACAACCTATCCTGAAGGACGAGCCATCGCTCTCTCAGATCTTGGGAGACAGACCAGTCCTTGCTTACAGACAGCCCCCCAATCTGAAGCAAATACTCACCAGCAACCACACACCACACAACAGAACCACTAACCCAGGAACCTATCCTTGCAACAAAGCCCGTTGCCAACTCTGTCCACATATCTATTCAGGGGATACCATCATAGGGCCTAATCACATCAGCCACACTATCAGAGGCTCATTCACCTGCGCATCTACCAATGTGATATATGCCATCATGTGCCAGCAATGCCCCTCTGCCATGTACATTGGCCAAACTGGACAGTCTCTACGTAAAAGAATGAATGGACACAAATCAGACGTCAAGAATTATAACATTCAAAAACCAGTTGGAGAACACTTCAATCTCTCTGGTCACTCGATCACAGACCTAAGAGTGGCTATACTTCAACAAAAAAGCTTCAAAAACAGACTCCAACGAGAGACTGCTGAATTGGAATTAATTTGCAAACTAGATACAATTAACTTAGGCTTGAATAGAGACTGGGAATGGATGAGTCATTACACAAAAAGAAAAGGAGTACTTGTGGCACCTTAGAGACTAACAAATTTATTAGAGCATAAGCTTTCGTGAGCTACAGCTCACTGTAGCTCACGAAAGCTTATGCTCTAATAAATTTGTTAGTCTCTAAGGTGCCACAAGTACTCCTTTTCTTTTTGCGAATACAGACTAACACGGCTGCTACTCTGAAACCTGTCATTACACAAAGTAAAACTATTTCCCCATGGTATTTCTCCCTCCCACCCCACCCCCCACTGTTCCTCTGATATTCTTGTTAACTGCTGGAATTAGCCTACCTGCTTGTCACCATGAAAGGTTTTCCTCCTTCCCCCCCCTGCTGTTGGTGATGGCTTATCTTAAGTGATCACTCTCCTTACAGTGTGTATGATAAACCCATTGTTTCATGTTCTCTGTGTGTGTGTATATAAATCTCTCCTCTGTTTTTTCCACCAAATGCATCCGATGAAGTGAGCTGTAGCTCACGAAAGCTTATGCTCTAATAAATTTGTTAGTCTCTAAGGTGCCACAAGTACTCCTTTTCTTTTTGCGAATACAGACTAACACGGCTGCTACTCTGAAACATTTCTTTACAATTATTTGAGAAAAATCACTTCATAAAATGGTGTAGTTAAATCTGGACTGCCATTTAGACTACTCACTGGTACATCAGGGTGGCAGGTGCATTAGGTCTGCATCTGCCCCTGTATTAAAGGCATCTTGTCCTTACGTTTTTAATCCAGCTCTTTGCAAGGACCAAGATACTGATAGTTGCTGGCAGATTCTTCAGATTTAGGATAATTGGACCATGATCCCTTCCTCTTTCAGGGATTTGTTCTTTGAGTCACTTTAGATTTCAAAAGGGTCTCAAAGGTCACCAAGAAAGACTGAAAGATTTAATATCAATCATTGTTAATCCAGTTCTTTTTACATGTGTCCAATTCACAGCGAGCTAGATGCATTTAAAATGAACTTGTCTCTGCAGAACACAGTACCTGTTATTCCTGAGGAATCCAGAATTGACCTTATGCTTTGCAGGGTCCAAGGCTCTGGAGAGAGAAATGTGCTGAGAATGTCCTGATTCCAGAACCAGAGGGGTTGTTCAAGCTAGACTGAGTTGCTAAATCAATCAGTACCTGAGGGCAACAAGGAATCACTTTGAATGCTTGTGCTTATGACCAGTCCTGCAGGCATCTCTACCTTCTTCTGTGTTTCTTATCCAGTTAAAATTTCTGTGTGAAATTAAATAGATTACAGACAGAATTATCATTTAAGAGATCTATAGATAGCAGTGACTCAGTAGATTTTCCTAGTTACAATACGGGCAGCATAAACCCATATGGCACAGGAGAAATTTTGTTTGTGCATGGCCAGCAGTAAGTGGCTATCCAGTTTATTGCACTGAATGCAGCATGTGTGATTATCTGCCTTGTAGGCAGGGGCATATGTGTACATTCGGTGCAAGCAATTCATGGCCCTATGGTCTCTTGAAACCAGAGAAGTGAACTGGAGGAGTTAAAGGACACAGAGAGTTACAGAGACAAGACTTTCCAGAACACAATAGAATGGTCCCACCCCAACTCTGACAGCCTCTGTGCTGTTGAGGAGGATGAAAGTCTTGGGGAAAGACATCAAATTGGCACAGAGGAAGATGATCCCATAGTTGGGACCCTCCTTCCAGATGATGTCATGGTATCCTCTCGCACTGAGGATATCCCTCCTGGGGAGGGGATCCCAGTTATTAAGAAGAGACAGGTAAGAGTAATGGGGGATTCGTGTACTAGAAATATAGATAGTGGGGTTTGTGATGACTGGGAGAACCGCATAGTGTATTCCTGCTGGGTGCAAAGGTTGTGGACCTTTCAAGATATCTAGATGGATTTATGTGCAGTGCTGGGGAGGAGCAGTTAGTCATGGCATGTGTAAGTACCAGTGACATACGGAAAAGAGGAGAGAGGTCCTGGAGGCCAAATTTAGGCTGGTCTCAATACAGACAGAACTATACTGTATTGGACACTCTCTGTTAGCTAACTAGGAAAAGCCAAAACAAAAACTAGGAAAGCAATGGCTGAGTTTCAGACTCTGCAAACACTTTAATGCTAAATTGTTTTTAGATTAAATCATTCTGTTCTGATTCTTTCAGTTGTGTGTAATATTGGAGCCAATGCAAGAATTGATGTCAAGACATAAAACTTACAATCTAAGTCCTCGGGACTGCCTGAAAACATGCTTGTTTCAAAAATGGCAGAGAATGGTGGCTCCACCAGGTATGTTTTTCTCTCTATTTTTATTGCACTTGTTGTTGTTATTACTGAATGAATATAGAAACACTGAACAACTATGTTGACAATCCACTAAGAAAGGAAATAAGACAACAAGTTAAGCACTATTCTAAACATAACCTTAGGAATTACATTTACCAGGGATTGACGCTGCTGTAATCGAATCAGACGGAGTCAATTTAGCGGGTATAGTGAAGACTTGCTAAATTGACTGCAGAGCGTTTTCCAGTCGACTCTGGTACTCCACCAGAACGAGAAGATTAAGGTAAGTCAGTGGGAGAGTGTCTCCCATCAACGCAGCATGGTGTAGACACTGCAGTAAGTCATCCTAAGCTATGTCAACTCCAGCTATGCTATTCATGTAGCTGGAATAGCATAATTTAGGTCAATTTACCCCGGCTATGTAGACAAGGCCTTAGATATAATTCTAATGGCATGTAATCTGATTCTGATGCTACATAATATGAAATAAGTTTTAGATGTATACACATTCAAATAGTTTTACAACATGTAAGATATAATTCAGCATAAATAAAAAATAATACATAATATATGAAATGCTCACAGGCTCCATTCGAATTCATAGTTTATATATTACAGCTTCCTGCTGTGACTCTGGAATTACAGCTTCAAGTCATAATTAATAGTCTTCTAGTCTAATAAATTTTTACTTACAGGCCTGAATTTAACTTCATAAACACAAAAATACCATTTACAAAAAAAATTAAAATTGAAAGTAAATGCGCATGCCACAATCTGAGTGAGCTGTACAAGTTATCACCTTTGTTTTTTTGTGGCCAAAGGTCTTAAGTCAAGTGAATGTAATAGTCTTGACTTGGTAAATATTTGGAAAACTAGTAGAGAAATATATATTTAGCACAGGTCGACATATTCTACTGTGAAGGTCTACCAAAGGTGAGGTCTGTGACTGAAGTAGCAGAAAATGATCTAGCCTTTCACTTAATTGCAGTTGGATGCTGACAGTAGTTTAGAAAGCTGCTTTTATCGGTTAAACATGTTTGACATAGACAGATAGTCCAAAGGTTAGATTCAGTGGGCTTGGAGAAAGTAGAGTTGGGTTCGGTTATTAGCTCTGTGCCTGATCTAGTATCTGATTTTCAGCAAGCCACTTCACCTGTTGGTCCTGCAGTTTTCTCTAATGATACTTAACTATAGTGTTTCTTTGTAAAGCACTTTGAGATGCATGGATGGATAGTGACGTAAAATTAATTACTACTAAAACTGAAACCAGATTCCATTTCTTTTTGTTCCATGCAGCATCCATATGCTCATGGGTTCGCTCCAAAATAATAATAATAATAATAATAATAATAACAATTAATAAAAAAATAAAAATTACCCATGAATTTTTAAAAAGCTGAGAAGAAACAGATTTTTAACACTTCTCTTTGTAGTTAATTCTTCTATGGGCTTTAAAATGTCTGTAATTTGCTTTGCCTCTTACATTTTTATTATAGCAGAGCCCACAAGACAACCAACAACCAAACGGAGAAAAAGGAAAAATTCAACCAGCAGCACTTCAAACAGCAGTGCTGGGAACAATGCAAATAGTACCAATAGCAAGAAAAAAACAGCAGCTGCAAACCTGAGCCTGTCAAGTCAGGTACCTGTAAGTCTCTCTTTCCTTTTAGGCCTGAATCACTTACAATACTTTAAGCTGTCCCTAAAATTTTAAAGAAGGTATATTCTTGAGCCAAAATTATCACAAGCATGAAGAGATCTTACATAATATGGTGTGCATACAAGGAAAAAAGAGATGAATTGTGAGGAATCTGTGCTGAAGTGCAATTTTAATAAATAATCCTCAAGCAGTGGATGTAATTTTGGGAGACAAAAGTCAAATCCCATTCAGGTCAATGGGAGTCTTTCCACTGCCTTCAGCTGGAGTTAGGTTGGGCTTTTAGTTATCCGTAATAGCAGTGCTGATAGATTCTTTCAGACTCCCATCCATTGCAGGGCAGATGAACACATTAACCTGAGTCGTAATAGGATCATAGGGATTGCCAGACCAAACCAGACCAGTGGTCTCTCGAGACTTGCTGTCCTGTCTCCAGCAGTGAGTGACCTTTGTCAGATGCTTCAGTGGAAGCGGCAAGAAATCCCACACTGAACAAGTATGGAATAACCTGAGAGTAGAAGTTATCTCCTCATAATCCCTATCAGTTAGCAGTTGGCTTATGCCCTGAAGCATGAGAACTGCTGCCCCTTACAAATTTTTATCCTGTTATGTGTAACTATTAATGATCTTGTGGTACATATTAACAGCTAATTCTTTTTTAAACCATACTAAAATCTTAATCTCAGTGGCATCTTGTGGCAATAGTTCCATGGGTTAATTATGCAGCATGCAAAATAATATTTCCTTTTACCAGTGTTAAGTTTATTGTCGTAATCACTATATATGAGTAATCAGCCCCCAGACTGTGAGTGAATTATCTCTTATATCCAGAGAGGGTAGCACATGCTTTTGAAAGCTATGGAAATTAATTTGACAATTTGGGAACTAAGAGAATAACATGCAGTGACTTTTATTGTATTTTTGATAAATATACAAAATGGTGGGTCCTTTGTGGATCCTAACAAAGGATGTAGGCTATTGATAACCACCTGGAGGTGGGCTCCCAGAAACCCTGACTTTTTAGGTAAAAAAGAGGAGTGGACTATCTAAAAGTAATACCATACGATATGAAATGGACTGATTCAACAACTGATTGAGAAACCTCCTAGATTATTACAGCTTTTGGCTTCAGTATATTAAGTTCATATTTTTGCCCTGTCAAATCAAACTTTTCATGTAGATCCTTCATCTAAGGAGAAGATTTTCACCCCAACTCTGGCTGCTGTTCTACTATTCTGGTGGCAGAAAGCATCCAGAAAGCTGGCATAACTGGCTACCCTGGAGATTCCTTCCATTCCCAGGTGCCACATGCTCTTACATCTGGCTATTCCTGGCTGCCAGGATGATGCCTTCACAGCTGTGAGAAACTATGTTGAAGAAAAAGCAACCTTCAGGTGTAGGTAGAGAATCCAGATTGCTCCCCAGCTGTCTCTAGGATCAAGGGATAGTAAAGACGGCTAGTACCACTTCATTTCTCCCATCTCCTTTAGTGAGCTCAATTCAGCTGAGCCAGAATCTGTCCTCCTGCATACACATCCCTTAGGCCTCCCCGTCCCAGGAGATCTGTTCATGCAACTCTCATTGACTGCAGTGGAAGTTGGCACTCACATTTTATTGGACAATCAAGCCCTTTAATAGTAAACTTCACCCATTGATACACAAGGGTGAGAGAGTTTTCTTTATATCTCACTAATTAAAGAATTATTATAGTGCAGCTCTCATTGACGGTAATGATTGTTGTACATCTACTCTGATGCACACAAGGGTACAATATATTCCATATGATTTTTCCAAATCATGTGGGTTGACTTTCCGTCTTCACTGTATTTTATAGTGCTTCATAGAGATCATATTTTCATTATTGTTCATCTTTTGTAGAAAAAAATACTATTATATAGGACAGACAGAACCTAATGTGTTTTCAGTTATAGGACATTCCGGTGTAAACCTATTCAAATCTTTTTTCTTTAAATTAAATATACTTTTCACCTAAACATACTGAAGTGTCAAAGGCATATGAGTGAATGAGGCAAGACCATATTTCTTTAAAACAATACAGGCTAGGATCATCATTTCAGAAGAGCTTGTATTCTCTAAAGCTGGCTACAGGTCACAGCAATCTCACTTTCAGTTTGCCTTTTTTAACCTCATCCACAAACAAAGTGATCAATAGCAAAGGTGAAATTTATTACACTTGCCTTCACTGATATGCAGTGAGGGAGGGAAACATACTACATTTCCTTTGCCCTTGCATGTGCTCATCCTCAATATAATGCCCTCACTTCACAAGTTTCAGGCTACAGTTTGCCATTGAACTGAGGTCCCTGTTTGTCACAGCACTGTCTGTGGCTAGACCTGTCGTTTTCTCTGCTCATGGGAAATAAACGACTTGGAACTAAACAATTCTGCAAATGTTGAAGGCACCAGGCAAGTGAGGAACTTCTTCTTTCTTCCTGCTGTCATTAGCTAACAGAAATTAGATGATCCCAACTTCTGTCTCCAGGTGACTCAACTAAGCAGCACCAGCTCCTGTTCCATTTTTCTCCACATCATTTCTCTGGAGGACCCAATGGTGAGCTCATATCCAGAACCATATTGGGTTAATATGAGGTTTCCCTTTTTCTCCAGTGATACAACTCCACCCAGCAAAGACCTCTCTCCTGTGGGGTACAGTCATTTCCCCCATGTTCTAGTGAATGCTATGCTTCTATCTCAGTTTCTCTCTAGTAAATAAATTCATCCTGTCTTCCAGGTTAAAGAATGTTTCTGTGGCCTGTCCCCAATAAGGTAATTCCTGTTACAGAGCATTAGTAACTCTCTACTCCAATGTTGCCCGTACATTGGCACTGCCTGTGCTCTGGATGCTGTACAAGATATCACGCCCCCAAATGTCCACATTTGTCACCTGAGCCAACAGAATCTTTTCAGAACCCAGTATGAGGTCTCCATCATTCTGCAGTACTCTATAGGCATGTGATATTTCATCTTCAGCACAGGTGGTCATAGCGCAATCAGCACCATCAGCTAACACAGACATTGAAATCACACTGGGTCTGACACTTCCTGCATAAACCCTCCCAGGACTTTGTCCAAACCCACTGGGATAACAAAAGTTTTATCAGTGCACTACTTGAAACACTATTTGCCTAAGTGGCCTTCTCCCCCTCCTGCTACAATAATAGTAAGGATGCCGTCTCCTCAACCTGCTTCCATTCTGACCGATACTTCTGGCAGCGACAATATTGACAATTCAGTTACAAGCACCCACAGTGAGACAAGGTGACTGTATTTCCATGCTGGGGCCCTAGAATTGTACTGCTCTAGCTTATCCAGCCAATAAGCTTTCTGTTTTTTGTGTTGCCTGAAGTTTGACAGAGTTTGTAGCACGCTATCCAGTGATGCCCACGTTATGGGTGAAATATCTCTGCCAGTAATTCCCTGTGGGTCGTACAGTAGTTTCATTCCAGTTTTCTGAAGATTAGGCTAGAGAAGACCACTGTCCATTCTCAGTCACTTCCTCTTAGGAGAGCACAGCACCTGTCTCTCACTGGCAACTTTTCCCAATGCAAAAGAGCATCCCATTCCAGATATACTCTGAATGATGTTCTGATCAAACTCTCCTTCGTCTTCTGGAAAGCCTGACTGCCCTGAGCAGTCCTCCAGAATAGTGATCCCTTCTATGTCAAACTGTACAATGGGCAGTGATAAACTTCTAGCACAAAGGGACTCCTGTAGCTGGCAGAATGCTGAGATTCCAAACCCTAACATTGCAGTTACTTTCCTAAGTCTGCAGAGATGCCCCAGAAACACCATTCTCCTCTAGAAGAACTTGTCCTTCACAGGGTTAAGTTTCAGGATTGCTTGCCAAAGCCACTCCAGCACATCAATTAACCATTTTATTTCTAGATCAGAACTTCCTGCATGTGCCAGGATGTCACCCTTGTGACACCTGACAGAATAGTATCATGCCATCAGATCCATGTAGAACACAGAGACTTCTTGATGACTCAACAATTCCCTTAGTTTTAAGGGAATGGAGGTGTGCAAGTCAGTTGAGAATTTTTTCTCAACCACGACGGCTAAATAAACAAGAATAGATTGTCAACCTAATGGGCAGCTGAAACTGAGAAGTGTAAACTACCCATGCATCTCAAGGGGTTGATAAGCCTGAAACCTAATTTAAATGACAGCTCTATTGCTGCCCATCATTTTAGCAGAAATGTCAAGCTTTCTTCACTGGATGAAGTCACAGATTTTGGTGTGGGAGGCACTTGGGCAGGGGATTGTTCATGGTTGCTGTGGTGGGAAACCAAAAGTTCAAATCCCTCAGCATAATCACCTCCAACCCCATTGACAAAGGAGAAGGAAAGAGAGCTACATCCTCACCCCAGTATCAACAGATACTCCTGAGCGCCAAAAGTTGTCAAAAACAGTGCCAAATTGTCAAAGCCAGGAGCTGCTTGCCCATGAAAATGCCTACATTTATGCATTAGAAGTACAGAAATTTGGGCAAATCAAAATTTGAGGATGGCTTAAATTAAATGAATCTAATATCACAGGAAGTAACACAGGGAATAATGGTCTTATTGTTCTATATATATATATATATATAAATTTAAATTTGGGGTCAGTTAGGGATTTTTCAGTATGAAAGGACTAAATATATGTAAGCTGTTATTATGATTATATTATTAAATGATAATTTTATATCACATAGTGTAAAACATCCACTGCTTTATTTACAGAGTTTCACTGCGAAGATATTTTCTATCACTAAACATTCCTTGGCTAAAAATGTTTTTAATCACAAAGTAAATTAATAAGAGTGACTATAGCCTACATCTTTATTTAAATAATCTAGTCAAATATGTGCTACTGTAACTAGCCCAGAGCAGTATGTGTGGCCATGCAACAGACTAGGGTTTAATTCTTGGATTCTGCTTCTCACTCCATGAGCAGGAGCTAGGAGTACTCCAGAGCTGCAGCCTCAACCCTGGGAGGGATGGAGCCTTGTGTCATTCAAGAACAGTGACCCCCACTGGCCAATTTAAGGAGAAGCGTTGAGGGGCTCTAAAAGGAGTCACTTCCAGTCCTCCTCAGAGGTTGGTGGAACTAGTGAGTGGAGGTTAAATGGGTGGGGATCTTCAGCATTCCATTTGAGGAGCCGAGAACCCACAATGGGGAGAAATAGCATGCGTGCTACCTGAGAAATTATTTATTGCCTGATATAATACACTACAAAGAGCAAGAATGTAAAGAGTATGTGCTCTCTAGCTAATGCTGTGGTATCTTGTAAGTAAGATCAGGGAAAACACCACTAAACTCAATAAAATTGTAGTTTAGCTCCCAGACAGAAATTATATAATGAATATGGTGAGGAGAAAGATAAGCAAATTGTTCTCTCTTGTGGGTGTTGTTATATTGAAAGAATAATAAATGATCTGCAAAGGATCATGGAAATTGGAGATGGGACATACTTACTAGGTCACTTAGGGCTTGTCTTCACTCCCAGGTTAAGTCGACTTAAGTTACGCTACTCCAGCTGTATTATTCACATGACTATGAATAGCTATGAATAACACAGCTGGAGTTGACATAGCTTAGTCAACTTACCCCGGGGTCTTCACTGCATTGCGTCAAGGGGAGACGCTCTCCAGTCGACTTACCTTACTCTTCTCAAAGAGGTGGAAAACCTGAGTCAACTGGAGAGTGCTCTGCCATTGATTAGCGACACCTGCTGCATTGATTGCAGCAGCATTGATCTCCCCCGTAGTGAAGACAAGCCCTTTGTTTATACCCTGCCAGTGCAGGAATGTTTCCTATATAATACTGAGGTGACTCGAGTGATAGGGCTCTTACTGATTCCTTTCAGATATAATTCCATAGTTTGCTAGTCTGAGCATCAGGAAAAATGTCCTTCCAATGTGAGTTATATTGTCCTTTACTTAGTTTCATCTTGGTAGTCCTGGTTACACCTCTTTGGACTACCCTACACAATTCCTCTCCCTTTAATCCTTCTACCCATTTAGCATATGTCTCCGTAGCAGTAATCTGGTAAAATGTGTACATATTTTGTTCTTTTAATTGTCCTCTTAAATTGGGCCTCTAGCCTCTTAGCAATTTTTGATGCACTTCTCTGAACTTCATCCAAATTGCTGACATCTTTCTAGTATTGAAGTGCCCAGAATATGATGCAGAAGTCAAGGTACAGTCTCACCAGTGTTTTATAGAGATGAACTATCACTGCCTTAGTCTGTGATTCAATATCCAGCTCAACGTCACACTGGTCTTTTTTGGCTGCCATATCACATTGCAAGCTCAAATCTGATTTGCTGTCCTCTTACTGCTTTCCCTACACAATAGGGTCAGTCCTGGTTCAGCACTGCAAAATAAATGTGGTCTGTGCTTTAAAGATATAAGACTAAATTAGAACAAACTTTTGATTATAAACACGTTTGTTACTTTAAAATTTTATGTTGCAAAGCTGTTTGATGGTTTGATTTAAGAAATATTTTATTGATATTGAGAGTAACACAATAAAGACAATGTAAAGAAGAAATTATGTAATACATTTCCTCCATTCCACAATTCCTCCCTGAGTACAGTTTGAAAGTACCAAATACACTTTCTTCCATAACATCTCAGCTTTTGTTAAGGAATATGATAAAGCAGTGTAAATATTTATAGGCAATAGCTTGTTTTATTTCATGGAGAGTGAAGTACATATGTAATAAAAATCTTATTATATGCAAACAATAGTATTCTGTTTGCACTTTACAGATGCTTTATATTCATGAATAGAAATACATCCTTTTATATATGAATCTGTGTGGTTCGATGGGATTATTTGAAGGGCTGGTTAAATCAGCAGGTACAAATCTGGACATCTGGAATTATTGCACTTTCACCAAATATGTTATCTGGAGCCCTACCAGTCCAGCTGCATCAAAAGATTCATTCCATATATTTCCTTCCCCAGTGCTGTGGTTTGTACAGCAACCTGATTTTCCTTAAAACAGAGAAAACAAGAGAACACTCTGTTTTTCAGTCTGGCTTTGCACCTTTCTACTCCACTCTGGTTAGCGTGCAGCAACAAAACTGTGGTACACTGTAGTACAGTCGGTGGTTTACTTGTTTTCGTGGAAGGACACTTTGTACTTAAAGCAGTGATTAGATGGATTCTTTCCTTCTTGAATGCTTCAGTTTTTGATGACTACTAGCTTCATTAGTATAATTATAATTAGCACTCTTCATCTTCCTTTGATGGTACCAGCTGGACAGATTTGTCCTCTTACTGCACAGATTGGCAGCAGGGTTGCCTACGCGAAGCTGGGTGACAGGCACCATGAAATAACAGATGGTAAATTTAGGGCTTGTTGGCAATCAGCAGGTTTTTGCTAATGACTTAATTAACTATGCAAATTGTCAAATCAGCGTGAACATTGTTTTTATCAAAAACTTTACCTAAATTAATTACCATAATTAAGTAGCAGAATGTCAAGTATATTGGATGCGCAAAAGGGCTTGGCTGGCTAGGGATAAGAGTTACCATCTTTGCACTGTGTTTTTTTTTTTCAACAGCCTGAGTGTGAGAAGTACTGTGTCATGTACTAGATTTAATGCATGAATGTTACAAAACTGCAACTCATTTGCATCCTGAGCAGCCTTTGTAAACAAAATAATTTAAGGCCTGGAAATTAAAATAATTTATAGAGGATAAAAATACCAAGTAAAAGGTTAAACCAACCATTTAAAACTTTCTAACAGTCTCCACTTTTGTAGCTGGATTATTTTTTAAATGTATATTTCATTCTTCTTGATATTTTTATCTATTTTTGGGGTTTTGAAACCCAGTGCCTTGAATATACAAATAGATGAGGGTTTTACAGTGTTTTATTTTATAAATTAAAAATCAAGTGCAAGTTTGCATCATGGCTCTAACCATATAGGAGTGTCTAATTCCATTGTGTGAATGTCACAAAATTAACAGATTCAAATCCTCTAATATGGCTATGTTAAGTTGGTTTTTTCTCTCTCAAGGTTTCCATATAACAAATGTTGGGTGCTGTTCACAGGATGTGATGGTGGTAGGAGAACCAACACTGATGGGAGGAGAATTTGGGGATGAAGACGAAAGGCTTATCACTAGACTAGAGAACACACAGTATGATGCAGCAAATGGCATGGATGATGAAGAAGACTTCAACAATTCACCTGCACTGGGAAATAATAGCCCATGGAACAACAAACCTCCTGCTAACCAGGAGACTAAATCTGAAAATCCCACGCCACAAGCTTCCCAATAGGTTATTCTGCAGCATTATCCACTGTTATGTATGTCAGTGGATTATAATTACTATTTTACACCATTGTTATAAAAAAATAACAGATACAGTATCTATTTCTAAACTACAGCTATTTGATTTTTTTTAATTAGAGAAAAATCATATATAAGCTTTCATGTACCTTTCTTGGAAGCTTTCACACATGACACGATACTGGCACTGAACTCAATTAAAATAATTGAAAATTAAATAGCACCTGGTGGAAAATTTCAAACAAAACATTTTGTTGGAGGAGGTCTTTTTTCCTCATCAAACAAAGGCCATATTTAACAAGTCTTCAGTGCTCAGTGCTGTCTCGTTAACATAACTATGGAAAACTTTTTTAAAATTGTAAAATATTTTCTGCTTTTCAACTTGCACCTACAATTTCTTGTTTCAGATAAATCAGCTTTTTTAAAGTAATTTAAAGCAACTTTAGTTCTTTCTTTAACTCTTCTTTCATTGGTTAACCATTTAAAGGATCCAGCATTTTTAATTTATATTGTAGCTGATGCCAATAGTCCTTCCGTCATTTATCAAAAGTGCTGAAACAAGAAATGTCTTTTTTTTTCATCAAAGACATGAAAAATATTTTTATGTGGAGAAAGATGCCCTGTCCTATGAGAGTTTATGCTTTGTAAAATTGCTGTTGATCCAGATATTTTAAAGCCATGTAATCCATTAATTTTGTGGGCAGCTTAATAAATCTAAAACTTTTGTGTTTATTATTGTATCTGAGTTGGCTTTGTTGTTATTTCTTTTCATAGTATATTTCTTGTATCATATTTTTGTAAAGCCCTGGAGCCCTCAAACCAGTTAATTTTTTATTATTATTCTGGTGTATTTATGTGAAACTTTATAAAAGAAACTAATTTTTTTCATTTCCATATTAATATGTTCAATTCATCATGTAAAGGCACAGTGAGTCAGTGTGTTATATAATACAACTGTATTTTATGTATGCTTTGCCAATAAGTGTGCCAATAAACTGTGTTAACAAATGTGCTCTTATATAGTACTTTTATAGCTCCTTACAGACAAGGAACATACCAACTTTGACTGATCACATAACAGAAATGATAGGTGCAGTTGATCTGAATTCCTTTGTCGATTTCATTTCTTGAGATCGGTGTTTCACTTCCCATCATCATCATCAACTGTTTCTAGCACAAAGGGAAGGCTATATTTAAAGGTATATAACAGTCACATTTTAATTGGTTTATATCTTCTGTCATTAAGTGTTTCTGTCAGTGAGGGCCCAATAGCAGTGGCTAGCACCCAGCCTAAAGAAGTATAATATAGCAGGAATAGCACTGAACTACTTAGGCCAAAGCACCCCAGCGTTGAGCTACATGCTTCTGATCTTCTGGTCCAGGGAGTCACTTGAGCAGAGGCAGCCCACTCTGCTGAATTCCGTGTGATAGAGTTCCATAGACTATTGACAAAAGGATTGGAAGTTATCATTTCTTCTTCTTGTGCTATCAAATACAGTATTCAAAAATTCCAATTTGCAACCTTAACAGGAACCTACAGCATTTTAAGTAGCACTGAACAACTTGATGCACATGATACCAGAGCAATCCATTCTGGGACATAGTAACAAAATTCGTTTCAGACAGAACAGGAATTGCTGAGAATGTCAGAAGAGTACTGTGAAGTCCATTAAAAAGTGCAGTCCTGCAGGGAAAGTATTGCACAAGATTCTCAAGGGCAATTACTTCATAATACTTTTTTTTAGTGCATAGAGGATCACACGATATCTCCTAGGCACACCACTTTTGAATGTCTGCTACTGTAGTAGCCGCATCACTGACACTGCACCAGTTTACTGAGAGATCCCACAAATTAAGCAATATGTGAAGTTAAAGGGTCAAATAAATAATGGAGCAGTCCCTGATTCCTGATTTGGACTGATTGATTAAAGACTGCAAACTGTTAAAGCTGATATAAGAAATATATTTTAAACAATTGACCCCCAGGAAACTGAGCTACAGTAAGCTGAGCTCTTAAGCTAAACATGGCAAGTTGAATAAAGTGTGATTGTTGGAATCTTTGGTACTCAAGAGATCCTGAAACACAGCAGTATTGGGATAAACAGCAAAAAAAAAAAAAATGAAAGTAATTTCTACACTATAAGCCAGATCATTAATAGATATAAATTAATGCCACTGAGACTCTGCCAGTTTATACCAGATAAGGATCTGGTCCTCCGTAAGATATAGACTCATGGCTCGTGATTTTATGCCCCTGTAAATCAGTTATTCAATAATGAAATTGAAAATTAAAAAAGAGAAAAATTTGCAAGTGTTTTCTCAGTCTAAAAAGTTTAGGGCTTGCTCCTATCTGTGTAGTTATTGTGTTTCTTTCTTGGTAACCTTTTCATTTTGTAATTTTTCATTAACAACACTTCTTTTTTTAAACCCAGAGAGATACAGATTTTAGCCATGCTACCAAGTCAGCCATCAAAATAAACATTATCTAATACAAAAAATGTCAAAACTGAGGATTCTACTAACTTGTGGTGACATGTACGTTTTTATTGTGGAGTTAGACTGTCAGAAGTTTGGAAAACAATCTTTCTAGGACAGTGACAGATTTGTAAATTGTAGTGTTGCCAACTCTCATGATTTTATCATGAGTCTTGTTAATAGTGGATGTTTTACTTAAATCCCAAGATCCTGGAGACAAGTGATTAAGTGAGAATCTCAACTTACATTTTAAAAAAGTATATTGTTGTAGAGAAAAGTTTGAAAATATGGCCCAAGTGCACCCTAAAGGCACAACTACTTTAGCTGCATCTGTAGCTGCTCCTACTACTGGCTGGAGTCTCTCCGAGGGAACATTTTTTAAAGGAGTGATTTTGAAACCTTTTGAATTCTGAAAATACAATAAAATGAGTGCTAAAAGTAACTAGAAAATTAAAGTTTGTCTTCATTTGGTAAGTTTATGTTCAACTCCTTTGTGTGAATGTACAGGTATAATTAAGGGATTTAAACCCCACTTTAAGGTTCCAATTCAGGAAAGCATCCCTATTCAACAAATAAGCCCACGGTTAACTGCTTTGCTGAACACAGATGGATTTAAGTATTGCCTTTTGTATCTTATTGAATAGGAACATGAAGACCTAAAATCCAAAATCTATTGTAGTTAATGGAAAACCTCCCATAAAGTTAGTGGACTTTGGATCAGGCCTTACATGCAAAACCCAGTGCAATCTTAACTAGATAGCTGCTGACTTCATAATATTATTTATGTTAAAAATACAGTTTCTCTCACCAGAAAACCTTTGCTAGCCTGAGCTAAGGGGACTCGTACATTGGCTCAGTGTTTCAGTAACTAGTACAGTAGGAACGATCTAATGTCAGTAATCTCCTCTCCCTATGATCATTTAATTATATGCACTGTGCACCTCTTGGAAAGTTACACAACTGCCTCTGGGTAAAGAATAGTCCCCTCTGTGATTTCCATGATGTTACTGGGGTACTTGTGCATTGTGTGTTTTTCTCAGATCCCAGCTCTCGTTACAGAAGTGTATAGATATCTGATGTATTACATGTAATATAATGTAAGAAAGCCTGGATTGAGTATAGCTGCAGAGATAGCGGAGTTGCTCCTTCATAGCACATTCAGCATGTCGAGACAGTGGGTCTATCAATCAATGACTTTATCAGCAATTATTTTTTCCCTGTAAATAATTAAATGCACGCTGTATTCCATTAAGGGATTACTGGCTCCTATATAGCCGCAGAAACATTACAATTACACACTGTAATTCTAATGTTCTAAAACTCTAATCATTTGTATTATATTTCCATAAGCACACTTAAAGGCATTCCTTATTATTAATCTTTTAAGATTGAGGCTACCAATTTAATTCATAAAAAATGTATAATGTGATATCACTCTTGTCATTACAGTAAATAAACAGAAGAACATTTGAAAAATGGAAAACAGACTCAAAACCTTCCCAACAAGGTAACAGTCCAAAAATGATAGGTTGAATGGCAGACGGAGATAGATAGGTGAATAGGTAAAATTAGCTATCTATGAAAGAAAACTTTCACATGATTTGGACCAATTAAATTATGCAATACCTAGTTACGTAAACATGATCTTTTTATTACACCCACTTCCCTCATCTAATTTGTTAAACTCACTCTTTGGATCTTGTTTCAGATTAGCTGGTTTACTCTTCAAGATTGATCTAGCATCGCAGAAATGTAGGACTGGAAAGGCCACTAAAAAGTCAAAGGCCAGGCCCCTGTGCTGAGGGTGAATCAAGTAAACCTAGATCATCCCTGGTGTTTCTTTAACCTGTTCCAAATCTCCGATGGTGGGGATTCCCCAGTTTCCCTTGTAAGCTATTCCAGAGCTTTATTGCACTTATAGTTAGAAAGTTTTTTCTAATAGTGAACATAAATCTTCCTTGCTGCAGGTTAAGCCCATTATTTCTTGTCCTACCTTCAGTGGACAGGGAGAACAATTGACCACTGTCCTTTTTATAACACATTTGAAGACTGTTATCAAGTCCCTTCCAATCCAATCTTCTTTTCTCAATGCTAAACATGTCCAGTTTTTAACCTTTCCTCATAGGTCAGGTGTTCTAAACCCTTTTTCATTTTTGTTGCTCTTCTCTGGACTCTTTTGTCCACATCTTTCCAAATGTGATGCAAAGAAGTAGACACAGTACTCCAGATGAGGTGTCACCAATGCCAAGTAGCCCAGGACAATTACCTTCTGTGTATTTCATATAATGTTCCTGGTAATACACCCCAGAATAATATTAGGGGTTTTTTTCAGCTGCATCTCATTGTTGACTCATATTCAATTTATGATCCACTATAGCTCCTAGATCATTGCAGCTGTACTACCACATAGACAGTTATTCACCATTTTGTAATTGTGCATTAAATTTTTCCTTCTTGAGTGAAATATTCCACACTTGTCTTTATTGAATTACATCTCGCTGAATTCAGACCAAGGCTCCAATTTCTCAAGGTCATTTTGAATTCTGATCCTGTCATCCAAAGTCCTTGCAACCCCCTCCCACTTGGTGTCAGGTGCAATTTCCCTAGTTTGCTTATGAGAATGTCATGGAGGACTGTGTCAACGGCCTTACTAAAATCAAGATATAATCACACCTACTGCTTCTCCCATCCACTAGGCCAGTAACCTGTCAAAGAAGGGAATGAGGTTGGTTTGACGTGATTTGTTCTTGACAAATCCATGCTGTCTTCCTAATATCTTCTAGGTACTTATTTATTTTTTGCTTAATAATTTATTCCATTAGCTTTGCAAGTCTTGAAGTTAGGCTGACTGGTCTGTAATTCCCTGGGTCCTCTTTGTTCTCCTTTTTAATGATAGGTACTATGTTTGCCCTTCTCCAGTCATCTGGGACCTCATCTATCCTGGTGTTCTCAAAGATAATTGTTAACGGTTTGAGATTGCTTCACTGCGTACCTTACGTACCCCCTAGAATGAATTTAATTAGGCCACAACCAACTTGAATACATCTAACTTATCTATTACCTTGTTCTTTCCCTATTTGAACATAAGAATATAAGAATGGCCCTGCTGGATCAGACCAAAGATCCATCTAGCTCAGTATCCTGTCTTCCAACAGTGGCCAGTGTCAGGTACCCCAGAAGGAATGAACAGAACAGGTAATCATCAAATTATCCATCCCCTATCGCTCACGCCCAGCTTCTGGCAAACAGCGGCTAGAGACACCATTCCTGCCCATCCTGGCTAATAGCCATTGATGGACCAATCCTCCAAGAATTTATCTAGTTCTTTTTTGAACCCTGTTATGGTCTTTGCCTTCACAACATCTTCTGCAAAGAGTTCCACAGGTTGACTGAGCATTGTGTGAAGAAATAATTCCTTTTATTTGTTTTAACCTGATGCCTATTAATTTTATTTTTGGCTTGTGTTCCTTCCCCCTTGTTAATATTGTGTGGAGTATCTTGTCACCATTAACCTTTTTAATGACAAATGAAGCAAAATAGCCATTAAACACCTCTTGATGTCACCAGTTATTAGCCCTCCTTCCCCACTGAGCAGCCTTATTTTCATTCATCTTTCTCTTCCTCCTAAGGTATTTAAAGAACCTCTTCCTATTGCCTTTTATGTCCCTTGCTAGGTGTAACACATTTTGTGCCTTAGCCTTTCTGATTTATCCCTATATGTTTGTGCTATTCTTTTGTGCTCTGAGAAATTCATCTATGTTTCCAATTTTTGTAGGATTCCTTTTTCATTTTCAGGTTGTTAAAGAGCTTCTGTGTTTTTCTGTGTGTTTGTAGAGTAGGCTTTACTCTACTTGGGGTATATGGATGTTATCACAACCTAAATAACAAGTAAATAATCTGTTCATCTTTCGAGGTTCATCCCATATGATACGCCATTTGCCTAACCATCATCAAGGCCTACCAGAAAAACATGATAAACTTGAGTTGAGTTGACTTGCATTATGAATCATACCGTTTTGTGGTGTGAGCCTATCAAATCTCCCAGATAAGCAGGTTTGGCCTGGATCAGTATATAGACTGGAGACATCCAAAACACACCTGTATGTGCAGGAAATGGTACTGATTACTCAGTAGCATGCTTCTGAGTCAGAACTAAACAAGTGCTCCACTCTGGTGTTGGGAAGGCTGGCATCAGGCTTCTGAAAATGCTCTCTCTCAACATCCTGGCCATTGCTTAATTGCTCCTGCTGTATTCTTGGGTACATCGGCTTACAGGTGCAACAACCTGTATATATAAGCCAAGTAATTCCTGGCTTTTGCACATGTGAACAGATTTTCATATAAATATTGCGGGTGCAGTTAAGGAGGGCCATTGACAATGTTGCCCCATTGCTTTATTTGTGCTTTTCCAACAAGTATGTAAAGAAGTGGGAGAGGGGAAGAAAAATCACTTGAGAGTTAAAGAAACAAGATCATGGGAGTCAATGTAGCTGTATGAAAAATGAGTGTTTAAAATTAACAAATAATTTTACTGTAATCTAATCTTGCCACCGAGGAGAACATTGTGTAATTGTTTTAGAATTTATAAGGAAAAAATGTTGTCAAAGCTTTCTTCCATGAAGTCATGCAGTTATTAAAGGAGGAAGGAAACTTATCTCAAACTGCTGAAAAACTTTACAAAGAGAAAGATGTTGTTTGGAGGGAAGCACTAACTGCAAGAAGTGTTTTGTCAAATCAGGAGGAGGAAATTCCAGGAGCTTGCTTAGAAAAGCATAATCATATAATTAGTTAGTGGACCAACTAAGTGGACTAAGTTAATGGACCATCTGATAACTGAGCTAGCTGCAGTTCCAAAGGACTATGGTCAGGCAGGAATCATAGGCAGTGGGCTCCATCCTGGGACTTTTGACTTGTATGTATTTTTCATTTTGCTTTATTTCTGCAGCTTACTTCATGGTATCCTAATCAAAGAGCATCGGAATTATGTTACCCTCCTGTCAGTCAGCCCTGGATTTCACAGCAGCACTTTTGACAGTAGATTTTAAATATGGACACAGAGAAATGTTTTTTGAACATACAAGGGAACTGCTCAAGTCAACACACAGGGCCTGATTATTCACCCACTGAAATCAGTAAGAGTTTTGCTATTAACTTTAATGAGAATCTGATCAGCTTCGCAATGTATATACTTCTTGGGCTAAATCCTGCAATGGCCCAAAACGGGCAATTGTGACCATGAAGAGAGTGAAGATATGGCACCTGAGTACAGCCCAAATCCCCCTCGTGCCAACCACTAAATTGACCAAGTAAGTATCTCAAGTGACTGTACCCCTGTTACTAAGTAAGTGTGACTATTTTTTAACAAAATGGCTTCCAATATCAAGTGCAAGGGGGCTTCCCCCATTTTCTATCCACACCAGGGCCTCTTATTTCTTTTATGCATGTAGTGCAAATATGAGGTGTACGGGGGGCAGATAAGAAGTTTGAGTGTGGAAATTTGAGCATGATATGGACTGACTAGTCTTTTTGTCATTTACAAAGCATCTTCTTTCTATCCTTCACAATGTACAGAACGATGCACTATTGGCTCCTTTCTAACTCTTCCAGAAAGAAGGCATGCTCTGTTCTGACTACCCTGGCAAACAATAAAAGATTTGGCAATATAATATGTATTACATATTTGTATTCTGGTAGCACCAAAGAACGCCACCGAACATCTTGAACAGTTGAATCTGTAAACCCTGTACTGGAGAAGCTGATACCTTCATACCCTTTTCTCTTAATCAGTTCCCATACTTGGGAAACTGGGCAATCGCCTTCACTTGCTGCACTGATGCCAAACTGTGGATAATCAGTCTTGATCCATGCAAACAAGAATGAAACAATTTATGGAAAAGTGTAATAACATATAAAGGGTGCTATATGATCTGAGTGTACAGCAAGGTCCTTTACTCCATCCTCACTCTAAGACACTGTAAAAGAGCATTAAAGAAGGAGCCCAGCCATAAGAGCCACTTGACTTTTGTATTTTAATGGCCTTACCTGATATGCCTATTTTAGAAAAGACCAGTTGAAAGAGAAAACATGCCTGATTATGTTGAAGAAAAACCTGTTTGTTTACTTCCCAGATGCCTAAGACACTGAGGTTTCCACTATACAATAGGCCCCATCAGTCATTTAACACTCAGCACTGCATATAGCTGAAGCAACACTGATATGTTCCTGTGCTAAGACTGAAAAATATTGTGGTACCACAATATTGCAGAGTGAGAAATATTGAAATTTTAATTGTGCCCCTGGGCAGAAAGATTTTTTTTAGCTAATTCTCTAAATTTATCAACAATACTGCTGTACAATACCAACGGATTGTAGTTTCCATTGAAGAACTCAATATTATACTCAGATTTATATAGAACTTACTATACCACAGCCATGTAATTCAGCATCATGTCTCTGACAGTGGCCGGTACCAGATGCTTCAGAGGAAAAAGCCATAGAGGACAGTTATGGAATAATCTGGATTTATGGAACATTTCTTCCTGACCCCATCAATCAGCTGTTGGCTTGTGCTCTGAAACATAAAGTTTTATATCTCTTATAAAAAAATTTTTGGTCTTAATGTAACTGTTGACATTCTTATATCCATGTAAATGTTTAATCCTCTCTGCTTTTGTAAAAGTACTTATACAAAGCTACTTTCCACACATGCACAACAGATGACTTTACAAGCTAGAAAGCAATGCACCTATGTTTATAAAAAGAAAAGGAGTACTTGTGGCACCTTAGAGACTAACAAATTTATTAGAGCATAAGCTTTTGTGAGCTACAGCTCACTCACAAAAGCTTATGCTCAAATAAATTTGTTAGTCTCTAAGGTGCCACAAGTACTCCTTTTCTTTTTGCGAATACAGACTAACAAGGCTGCTACTCTGAAACCTGTCCCTATGTTTATAGAATCTAAAGCATAAAAAGACATTGTACCAGGCCAATATGCCAGACACATGACTTAGGTGGCCTGAAGTAAATCCTATTGAAGTCAATGTGTGCATTTCCATCGAATTCAATGGGGACTGGATCAGGCCCATAGGCCTCGATTTAGCAAAGCACTTAAGCGTATGCATGTCTGTAATCTTATCCCTGTCAGTTATGCATTTGCTAAAATGCCTTGCTGAACTGGGCCCTTAGTTTATAGGCTATCTCCTGGTCTGAAAATCATCATAACTTGGAGGCCTTTTCTCTTCAGGGCTGCTCTCAGGTCTAATGGTAATACTGTAAACACATCAGAGCCATGCTTTTTAAGGGGGCAGGTCCTTTCTTGTAAATCGTATGTCAGAAAACACAGCTGATGTTCAAAGTGCCATATATACAATGCACTTGTTCATCCTGGGCATTCAGGAGGTAAAGTACCATTTAAATATGTATTTATACCTGAGGTGCATATTGGGCCAGAGGTGTTTTTTTGTTTTTGTTTTGGTTTGGGGGGAGGTGCTTTGGTTTTTTTTGTTTGTTTTTTTTTAATTATGGTATCATATTTAATTATTTTCAGCTGCTTACAATCTTATAAGTTGTGAACCGGTAAGCACAAATGCCATTAGACTACAACTTTCTCTTAAGTATTTTATAACATGCTAACATGGATTCCATCTAATGACTGGAGATCCACAAGTTTTGTATCTCTCTAGTTTAATTATCAGCTCTGCCTCAACAATTCTGGATTCATCTGAGATAGCATGGAGACTTCAGTATTGGGCAGTTATAATGTACAGCTAGTGTCTCCTTTGTAAGAGCGTTTAGGAGGTCTTTACAAAACTAAATACGAAACAGTCATTTACCACTTACTTCTTATTGTATTCAACTCCCACTCTCAGTTCATCACATAAAGTTTTGTCTGCTTTGAGTGATCTCTGGGGGCGCCCGAGTACTGGAAAAGCTTTTATGAACTGTGTTCTTCATTTCTACTGCTGATTTTTAAAACTTTCTCTCTATCTTCCTGATGGCTTTTTTTAAAACCTCATTTGCTGTTTTGCCCAACATTTTTAATCCTCTGCCTTCTGTTGGCCATGTATAAAACTAAATTGTGGCGCACAGGCAACCCCATTAAAATCAGGATGCGAGATAGGTTGCAAAAGATGATCCATTTTAGCTGATAGCACTGCAAAATAAATACAAATAATACTTTCTGAACCACACTGTTTTATATTTTATTACAGAGGAGTCCAGCAATACTGTAAGGCCATGTCTACACTACCCGCCGAATTGGTGGATAGTGATCGATCTACTGGGGATCGATTTATCACGTCTAGTGTAGACGTGATAAATCGATCCCCGATCGCTCTGCCATCGACTCCGGAACTCCACCACAGTGAGAGGTGGAAGCGAAGTTGACGGGGGAACAGCCGCCGTTGATCCCGCGCCACGAGGACGCGAAGTAAGTGATTCTAAGTCAATCTAAGATACATCGACTTCAGCTACGCTATTCTCGCTATCTTAGATACGCTATCTTAGATCGACACCCTCCCCCCAGTGTAGACCAGGCCTAAGAGACATAAAACTGTCAGTGTAGTTAGCGTAATTATCATTTCTATTTTACACCTTCTTTATGAAGGAACAGCAAGACCAACCCCTTAAATTCACTTTGGGTGAAATTCACATCTCTACACAGGCCTGGCAGTGGCCCAATGCACATGGGTGAATTTTACCCTTTGAGCTGTAATCTGGCACATCTCAGCAAGAGAGCTTTGGAAGAGGAAAAAAACACAGCTCTGAATTCTTATTTCTGTACCTTTTGTTTCAACATGTGATTGCTTAGGAATTGTTACAGGATTCCTCTGTATATGTAAACAGTTATTAGAAAAAGGAGCCAATAGGTGATGCTCAGAAATATGTAGCATAGTTCCTGTGTTTTGCAGGATGAATAAAATTGCTTGGGTGTGCACTGCAAATAGTTTCCTTTGACTGCTCTTTATATAAACTCTGAACAGGAATCTCAGGTTTTGCTATTTTTAAAAAGTAATTATTTAGCCCTCATGATCTAGAGCTTGAAAATGTGCACTTTAAAGACTCAAAAAACAGAAGAAAAGCAAGAAAAAAACCAAATTAAACTCTTTTTTAAAAAATGACATATCCTGCGTAGTGGGTCTGACTCAGGAATGTTGAGCACTTGGGGTTTGAAATATTGTGGATGCCAGCTGTATTCCTTCAGAAAAGAACAGCTAATCACTAATTTATAGGAAGTCCGGATGCTGTGATGTGAACTTTAAAAGTCCACAGGGACTTAACAGTTTTAAGTTCAAGGACACATAATAGACATCGCTCATAAAACCTTGGCACAGTCCAACACTTTTAAAATTGGTAGAGAGTTTTAACTTCTTCTTCTTTTCTTTAACTACAAGAATGGAATTGCTAAGAAAAACCGACAAAGAGGAAAAAGCCCAAATAACTAATAATTGAGGCTCCATTTCTGAAATGAGCTCCATGCAGGCAGAGCCATGTGAATGTGTGCAAATCATTGCAGGGTCAGCACTTAAGAAGGAAATAGAAAAGGTGTTGTTGTTGTTTTTAATTTGCTCTATGATAATAGGTGCATAACAATCTGTTTTGCAACCTTAATTACACTATCTCTATTAGCCAATGCTGTAATGCAATGATGAATTAATTAGCCATAAACCTCCACGTCAAAAAATTGACCCAAATCCCTAACTGGATGTCAATGATGTAATTTTGTAACACTGAGACTTTGTCTACACTGGAAAGTTTTACCAGTTATACCAATATAGTGATATCAGTATAACACCCTTGCCCTCCACCATGTATGGACACTATTCCACTATATGAGTAGTTTTTTTCAGTATAGCTTAATAAATTTAGCTTAATAAGCTAAACCCAAAAGATGCAGTCTTGTACCAAAATAAGAGTGTCTACATATGGAGTTATACCAGCATAACTATACTGATTTAAATTCACATCTTAGCTTATACCTTATTCCCATGTAGACAAACCCGGAAGTTCTTTTCTCAGTACTGGCTATTCAGCAATAATTCCCATTAGTTCAGTGTGAAATATGTAGTGGGAACTGATTATTTTTGCAGGTTGTCTTTTGCAGTAAGTATATGAAGGGGTCTTCTCATTTCTTGGTCGATGCAGGCTTCCTGTCATTACCTTCTTTACCAACATTCCCACACTGAGTTGAGGCACCAACCATAGAAGGCTTTCAGTTTACAGATATAATATATCAAAAGAAGATAAATAGGCATAATTTTAGGGCTGTTTGAAAATTTTCCATCAAAATATTTTGATGGAAAACTTTCCATATGTGTCTGCTTGCCATGAAAAAACTTCCATTTTTGGACCAAAAATTGTTTGATTTTGAAATGTCATCACAGTGCCTCCTGGGAGTTATAGTTGCAGTGCTTCATATGATTAATCGTTATGGGCCGGACTCCCTTGCTGGACTTCATCTCCCCTGAGGGACCATGGACAGGCAACTGCCATTATGCATTACAGTGCATCATGAGAGCTGTAGTCTGACCAGGGAGTCCAGTCCATAAAGGAGGATGGGGGCATGAGGCATCTGAACTACAACTCCCAAGAGGCATTGTGGGAGCATTTCAGAATCAGATATTTGGGGGTTTGATTTCCTGTCAGAAATGTGAAATTTTCCATGGGGAAAAAAAACACCCAAACTTTTTCTAAGTTCTAATTATTATTCCAAACCATGAGGCTCTGGTTTTGAAAATCTTGGTGTTTCCTTTAGCCAAATTCCTCACACTCAGAAAGGGGAGAGTTCATCCCCTTCACTCTGTGATTGCATGATTACTGTTGAAACTCAGTAGTGTAGAGTAACCAGTATAGAGAATGCCAAGCATTCAAAAATCATAGTTCAGGACCCTCAAAATCATGAGATTGGCTTGAAAATATTAAATACTAGATTTTTTTCATTTGCCTTTTGAGTTTTCAGTTATACTTTGGTCACATTTTCCGGCTTTTTTTCTGTTACCATGAGGGCTACAGACTTGTTTGTTTTTTTCTTTAAATGAACACTGTGATTCTCCCAACTCCAGCAGTTGAGTCTTTAAGAAAAACACCAAATATTACGAGATGCAATAAAACTCATAAGAGTTATCAGATCTGGATCACCATTTTACAGGAACCTATCCCAGCACACTTTTCTTGTAACTGGCCATTTAAGTCTGGCAGGAACAAACAGCTGTGGTTTTAGAGTGGCCATTTACAGTTGGCTGGACTTGTTGCTTTTCCTGCCTTTCAATCTGATAAGTAGTATTAATTACTATTGTGTTTTTCTTTTCTGTTATTCTTTAGGAGATAACACATCCTCATAAAACACCTGAAACACCTAAAAGAAACTTGTGTTGAAATATGCTTTCTGATAACTAGAACACCAAGAATTAATACCACTGGGACTCAGGATGTGTCGGTGTTAAGGATAGGTTCATTTTGTTTGTAACATTATCCCTTGAGGTTTTAATATGTTGACTATCCCACTTTCTACTATTCAGAGCCTCAGATTTCCAGCACATACTAAGTTCTTTTATTCCCAGCTGTGCTTTTTGACCATGCCAATCATAAATTACTTTTTTTGGGTTCATGGCACATAGCTGATTCCCCATCCATTGTGTTCAGCTGCCATTGATGAGGAGTATGCAGTTAATATCTAGATAGCGTAGATATTCCTTTTTAATTCTTTGCCCTATGCTATTCTTCATTATGTGTCCATGGTAATATTTTAACATATATAATTATATATTGAAGCCACTCGACATTTTGTACAACCCAAGATAGCTGTATATTTCAAAACTAGTGAGTCTTCTGTGGAGCTCTGTCAGTTTGGATCTATTTATTAGAAATATTAAATTCCATAGATGCAGGTATTCCCACAGCTGTGAATCCAACAAACTTCTACAGAAGAAGAGAATAGGATGCAAATGACCCACCTCCGAACAATTGCTTAAGTGCTAGTCACCCAGCAAATTCTTTCATTCTCAATTTTGGTAGCAGGATTATTCCATACAGAGGACAAGTCTGGGGTTATAATGTATTTGGTTATTGATAGTCAACATCTGCATAAAATGGACAGGTATTATCTGAGCAACACAGGCACAATGATAATTTTTAAAACCAAGATGATTATCTGTGTGTTTTGTGCAATTGCTTATACCATGGAAAATATCATTTTGTTCGGGTAATTTTTCAGATTCCCCAGTGATTTTTCCGTTCCCTCAACAGCCTCCTCCAGTCTGTGAGGAGTTGGGTGGGGCAGGGAGACCAAAATTCTGGTAGCTAACCACTCCTACTCCCTCTATAATCCTCTCTTCATAATTATTCCTATTGTCCAATGATCCATTCTTTTCTCTTAACACCCTTACTGCATCCCTCCTCAGGGAAAAAAAATCTCTTGTAGTCATTTCCCTCTGTATCTTCACTTCCCTGGATATGATTTCTGGCTTTGGGAAACCCAAATTCCCTTCTAACCAGGTGTTGCATGACTTGTCAGTCTTAAATAGATTGCACTGAAGCACCAATATTTTCCCTTCTTTTTTGTTGTCCAAGGAAACTCTGCACCATGTGCTCCCCAACTGTTCAGGTCCTTCAGACTCAGGAGCACCCATCTCAAACTTTACCTATACTGCTGGTCTTGATGTGACCTAATGCTACCTATTGGAGCATCACACCCAGTCCCTGCACTCATTTGGGTAGCTGCTCCAATTTATTAGCCTTTAGGGCTTTTACCCCACCCTTCAAATTGAGAACTGTCTATGGAAGGAAATACTCCAATTTCCACTGCTATAGCTAGTCCCTCTATAGATGTTAGCTTGCTAGAAATCACGTACAGCTTTATGGAGCAATATCTGCTGTAGCGCTGACAGATCAGGTGCCAGCTCATGCCAAGGCCCCTTGGCCTCAGCTGAACACTGCTGGAAACCTGTCTCACTTATACCATGTTATAAGGTTATATTAACTGTTTGTACTGCAAACCACAGTAACTATGTAACTCACTAACAGGAGGAGAGAAGTGTTGCCAGATGTGAAATACTAGTTTGCCATGTGAGGTGTTATCTCCTGCCCAACAAAAGAAGGTCCATAGACACCAAACAAGCCCTTGTGGAACATCAAAGGACAAAAGACTTTGTTGATTGCTCCCCACCACACACACAACCATGAAGAGGAGGTGTGAATGTGGACTCGTCCCATCAGCTTTAACTCTGGTGGGGAGGAAATAAAAATCCCCAACCAGAAGAAACTGCTTGGATTTTGGAGGGCAAGATTTCTAAGCACAAGCAAGAGACTCCTCAGCTGCTTAGCTTGGGTTAGCCCTAGAGGATATATAGAGCTTGCATATTACAGCAGTCTCTATTACCTTTGGAATCTAAGACTGTAACTCATTTGTAAAAAGAAAATGAGTACTTGTGGCACCTTAGAGACTAACAAATTTATTAGAGCATAAGCTTTCGTGAGCTACAGCTCACTTCATCGGATGCATTTGGTGGAAAAAACAGAGGAGAGATTTATATATACACACACACAGAGAACATGAAACAATGGGTTTATCATACACACTGTAAGGAGAGTGATCACTTAAGATAAGCCATCACCAGCAGCAGGGGGGGGAAAGGAGGAAAACCTTTCATGGTGACAAGTAAGGTAGGCTAATTCCAGCAGTTAACAAGAATATCAGAGGAACAGTGGGGGGTGGGATGGGAGGGAGAAATACCATGGGGAAATAGTTTTACTTTGTGTAATGACTCATCCATTCCCAGTCTCTATTCAAGCCTAAGTTAATTGTATCCAGTTTGCAAATTAATTCCAATTCAGCAGTCTCTCGTTGGAGTCTGTTTTTGAAGCTTTTTTGTTGAAGTATAGCCACTCTTAGGTCTGTGATCGAGTGACCAGAGAGATTGAAGTGTTCTCCAACTGGTTTTTGAATGTTATAATTCTTGACGTCTGATTTGTGTCCATTCATTCTTTTACGTAGAGACTGTCCAGTTTGGCCAATGTACATGGCAGAGGGGCATTGCTGGCACATGATGGCATATATCACATTGGTAGATGCGCAGGTGAACGAGCCTCTGATAGTGTGGCTGATGTGATTAGGCCCTATGATGGTATCCCCTGAATAGATATGTGGACAGAGTTGGCAACGGGCTTTGTTGCAAGGATAGGTTCCTGGGTTAGTGGTTCTGTTGTGTGGTGTGTGGTTGCTGGTGAGTATTTGCTTCAGATTGGGGGGCTGTCTGTAAGCAAGGACTGGTCTGTCTCCCAAGATCTGTGAGAGTGATGGCTCGTCCTTCAGGATAGGTTGTAGATCCTTGATGATGCGTTGGAGAGGTTTTAGTTGGGGGCTGAAGGTGATGGCTAGTGGCGTTCTGTTGTTTTCTTTGTTGGACCTGTCCTGTAGTAGGTGACTTCTGGGTACTCTTCTGGCTCTGTCAATCTGTTTCTTCACTTCAGCAGGTGGGTATTGTAGTTGTAGGAATGCATGATAGAGATCTTGTAGGTGTTTGTCTCTGTCTGAGGGGTTGGAGCAAATGCGGTTATATCGTAGCGCTTGGCTGTAGACAATGGATCGAGTGGTATGATCTGGATGAAAGCTAGAGGCATGTAGGTAGGAATAGCGGTCAGTAGGTTTCCGATATAGGGTGGTGTTTATGTGACCATCGCTTATTAGCACCGTAGTGTCCAGGAAGTGGATCTCTTGTGTGGACTGGTCCAGGCTGAGGTTGATGGTGGGATGGAAATTGTTGAAATCATGGTGGAATTCCTCAAGAGCTTCTTTTCCATGGGTCCAGATGATGAAGATGTCATCAATGTAGCGCAAGTAGAGTAGGGGCATTAGGGGACGAGAGCTGAGGAAGCGTTGTTCTAAGTCAGCCATAAAAATGTTGGCATACTGTGGGGCCATGCGAGTACCCATCGCAGTGCCGCTGATTTGAAGGTATACATTGTCACCAAATATGAAATAGTTGTGGGTCAGGACAAAGTCACAAAGTTCAGCCACCAGGTTAGCCGTGACAGTATCGGGGATACTGTTCCTGACGGCTTGTAGTCCATCTTTGTGTGGAATGTTGGTGTAGAGGGCTTCTACATCCATAGTGGCTAGGATGGTGTTTTTAGAAAGATCACCAATGGACTGTAGTTTCCTCAGAAAATCGGTGGTGTCTCGAAGATAGCTGGGAGTGCTGGTAACCAAGGGCCTGAGGAGGGAGTCTACATAGCCAGACAATCCTGCTGTCAAGGTGCCAATGCCTGAGATGATGGGGCGTCCAGGATTTCCAGGTTTATGGATCTTGGGTAGCAGATAGAATACCCCAGGTCGGGGTGAACGAGCCTCTGATAGCCAGACTATCAGAGGCTCGTTCACCTGCGCATCTACCAATGTGATATATGCCATCATGTGCCAGCAATGCCCCTCTGCCATGTACATTGGCCAAACTGGACAGTCTCTACGTAAAAGAATGAATGGACACAAATCAGACGTCAAGAATTATAACATTCAAAAACCAGCTGGAGAACACTTCAATCTCTCTGGTCACTCGATCACAGACCTAAGAGTGGCTATACTTCAACAAAAAAGCTTCAAAAACAGACTCCAACGAGAGACTGCTGAATTGGAATTAATTTGCAAACTGGATACAATTAACTTAGGCTTGAATAGAGACTGGGAATGGATGAGTCATTACACAAAGTAAAACTATTTCCCCATGGTATTTCTCCCTCCCACCCCACCCCCCACTGTTCCTCTGATATTCTTGTTAACTGCTGGAATTAGCCTACCTTGCTTGTCACCATGAAAGGTTTTCCTCCTTTTCCTCCCCCTTCTGCTGGTGATGGCTTATCTTAAGTGATCACTCTCCTTACAGTGTGTATGATAAACCCATTGTTTCATGTTCTCTGTGTGTGTGTATATATAAATCTCTCCTCTGTTTTTTCCACCAAATGCATCCGATGAAGTGAGCTGTAGCTCACGAAAGCTTATGCTCTAATAAATTTGTTAGTCTCTAAGGTGCCACAAGTACTCCTTTTCTTTTTGCGAATACAGACTAACACGGCTGCTACTCTGATAACTCATTTGTGTATGTTTACTTACTTTAACCTTGTAAACAACTCTCATTTCTTTTTCTTAGTTAATAAATCTTTAGTTAATTTATTGTTAGACTGGCTACAAGTGTGTCTTTGGTGTGAGATCTGAGGTGCAATTAACTTAGGGTAAGTGACAGTTCTTTGGTAACCTGAATATTGTTGTAATGCTTTTTGTAAGGGATCACCTATCACAAAAGCAAGCTTACCTGGATGGCAAGATGGATCAGCATACCCAAGGGGACTGTCTGTGACTCCGTGTTGAGGCTGTTTAGTGCCTGAGAAGTTCACACCTGATACTTGATTGATGAAATCCAAATATAGAACTCACCACAAATTTGGGTGTGTGCCCTGCTTCTTAACAGTCTACCCTGAGGATGGTACCCACGCTCCTGAGCCACTCCAGACAGATTGACATCTGCCCTATTGGTAGTGCCTCCAGGTCAGGGCTGAGACACATAGGCAGGACAACTTGGGGAAAGCTTGCACTGTGGCTAAGAGAGAGCACTTTATTCTTCTGCACTTTCAGTGGCACCAAGCTAAACAATATTTCACGTGAACTGAAAACTATTTTTTAAAATGCTGAGCTATACAGTCTTTAAATATAGATGTGATTTATACCTGTGGGTGTTCTAATGGTGGGGATAAGAAGGAGGCAGGCATCTGACATAGAGAGGCAGGTTTTGAAACGGCTTTGTACTCAAAGATGAATCAGTGCAAATCTCTTCAGGCAGTAAATCAAATGAGTTCTATCACCACTGCCCAATAAAAAACCTGCTATTTCTGACATACAAAGCACATGATTTGTCAGTGTTTCTTGATGACCACTGACTTCACGTTTTGTAGAGGTAATTAAGTGATCAGCTGGAATTTCTGTCTAAGAGTTGCAAGGAGGCACATTAATATGGTTTGAGTATCTGTTGCCATGTAAAATACACAATAGAAATGGTAATTGTGCTAGTCTAGGAGCAATTCATTTGGTGATCTGAACTGGTGCTCTGCCACTACATCTGTAGTTCTGATTCATTTTCTTCCATGGTCTGATGATGAAAAGAATCTGATTTTAGAATGTACATTCATTATATTAAATATCACGAGAAAGGCATTGCCTGGAGTTTATTTTTCGTCTTGGTCATTTATGGACATAAATTGGTACAGTTTCAAAGGGTTGTGCGTAGATTTTATTTGTGTGACTCCCTGTAAAGGGCTTTGTCCTCACACTGACAGAGAGGTGACTAACGTGCTCCTGTGTGCCCAATCGACATCAGTGAGGTGCACCTGCAAGGCTTGTTCTGCCTGGAAGATGTGGGGGAAGTGGGGCAGATTTTAAAAGGGAAAACTTTCCACAGGAATGGGTGGTGAACTGGGAGAAGACTGCCCCACCTCAGACAGCCAAGATAGGCCTGGTGAGAGGCAAACAGAAACAAGCCTCACTGCTTCCAAAGCTGCAATATCTGACTTCAGAGTGGTATGCCCCATGAGGATGGGCTGGAGGTAGATCCTATTTTAGACTAAGCCCAAAGGGCTTAGTTCCAGGTCACCCTTTTCTCTCTTTATTTTCTCACAGACTACTCTCTCCCATAAGAGAAGGAAGAGGGGAGAGAACGTTTGTTTGTTTGTTTGTTTGTTTGTTTGTTTGTTTGTTTGTTTGTTTGTTCCAATGACCCCCTTTGGTGTCTTCGCACTGGCGTAGACCAAAAGAAGAAGTATAGGACACGAAGAGCGGGACTTGAGGGGATCACCTGCCGCTCTGACCACTAAGCTTCCATTGATTTTAGTATGTGGAACTTTGTAGCTAAAATCCCCCCAAGTTGGTAAATAGGGAAGTATGGCATAAAGTCTTAGAACCAACCAGAATGGCTCGCGCATGAGTGACGTGAGGCTTGAGGATCGAATGTGCAAGAAGCCCTTCTGGCCCTCTGTGTTTGCAGTGCACGGCCACAAACCCTCAGTATTAGTCAAAAAATCTCAGAGTCTAGTGTCACTGTGGTACAGAGCAAGATCATCATCTGCATCATTGCAATGGTATGAAAAATGGAGCAAGAACATGACCACCCGTAAAGAGATGGCAAGTTCCTACTGTCCGAAGTCTTATTTCCAGCTCCCTCAGCAAACTTTTGGTTGAGTCATCTGGAAAACTTCAGGGGACCCTTTCTGATGCCTAGCCATCCCCTGATCAAGCTGTAGTATTACATGTCCAATGTAGTCTTCATTTGCTTGAATTAGATTTTAAAGGAGGGGGGAAATCGCTATGGTGATAGCTCTCTCTGCCCATTCAGTTAATGTCAATTAGTGTAACCAGCCAATGTTGGGGAGTTATTCTTCAGCTAATGTTTAATTAGAGATATCTTATTACCTTGATTAGATTTAATGTATGCTGGCTGCATATGGCTCCAAGAAAGTGTTCTAACAGCCATAGAGCCCACCCATTATTGGAGGTTTTCTGTAGGATGGGGAAGTCCTCAATTACCTGGTTTAGCCAGCTTTGAATAAGAGTTACCCATAGTAGCCTCCTGGGTTGATGTGAGAGAGACCTGATCCCTTTCAGAATATTTTCATTTACCCTTGCTGGGGACACTGGGTATGGCCACTAGGTAACTCAAGAGGATGGAAGACCACGAGTGTCGATGAAGCCCCCTCGCTCTAAGCCCAGATGACCCCCCCCCTTCCCTTTTCGACCCGGAGATACTCACAGCAGTCACGCTGAGGAATTTGCAACAGTTTATTGCAGGCACAGACTGGCTGAAGCAAGATTAGGCCAAGCAGGACAGGAATGTTAGATAGTTCTGAACAAACAACTCCATATATGGTGGAATAGATGATAAGAGGAAAAAGGGAACTGGCTGGTATACCGTATTGGCTATATGGATACTCAGGGCAGCTTGCTATTGGATAAGTATGCTAAAGAATGAATGTATAAAAATACGTGTAACTGCTTGCACTGGTGTGCAGGATTTGAGATTGCTGTCTCCCTGTACCGCTTGAAGCTTCAAATAAACTTTTCTACTTCTCCACCCTGTTGTGATTATTGGGCGACGCACACCGGGCAACGAATCCAGCTGTTGCTTGCCTCGGGCATTCTATGCAAGCAACACCCTGGCAGCATCTTGGAGACAGGACAAGAGAATCTTATCAGCAATAGTAAATGCTGCAAAGAAGCACAATGAGTAAAGATGAATTTCCCCTCTGCAAGGGGAGCAGGAGGTCAACCCAGAGTTAAAAGAGGTGCCTCAGAACCATGTCCTGGTAGGGTTACCCAGTCAAAAAGGGTGCTGACCAGACTGTTAAAAGTCCATTTAGTGTGGGGCTAAGGCAGATTCCCTACCTGGCTCCGTGTGGCTCCCTGGAAGCAGTGATGTGTCCCTGCAGCCCCTAGGCAGAGGGATGGCCAGTGGGGAACCGCAGCCAATGGGAGCTCCGGGGGCAGCACCTGCGTATGGGGGCAGTGCGCAGAGTTGCCTGGCTGCACTTCCCCCTAGAGCAGAGGGACATGCAGGCCACCTCCTGGGAGCCATCTGAGGTAAGTGCCACCTGGAGCCCGCACCACTGACCCTCTCCTAACCCCAGCCTGGAGCCCCCTCCTGCACTCCAAACCCCTCACCCCCAGCACCAGAGCCTGTACCCACAGCTGGAGCCCTCACCTTCCCCCCCACATCCCAACTTCCTGTCCCAGCCCAGATCCTTCTCCTGAAACCTGACCCGCTCTTGCACCCTGAACCCCTCATTTCTGGCCCCACCCTGAAGCCCACGCACCCCTCCCACACCCCACCCCAGCCCAGTGAAAATGAGACAGTGAGTGAGTGTGGGTGATGAATGACAGAAGGAGGGAAGGGGCTTCAGGGAAGGGGCGGGGCAGCTGGCGGGGCAAGGGTATTCGGTTTTGTGTGATTAGAAAGTTGGCAACTGTATGTCCTGGCCTGAAGCTTGCCAGAGTGATCCAGGATACTAGCACTGTGATGTGGGTGTACTGGGCCCTTTGAGGCCCCCTTCTGGAGGCTTCATGGTTCTACCAAACCCTGTCCTAGAAAAGGAGCAGTGAAGTGAGTCCTCCAGGCTTGCCTAAAAAGGCTACAGGAAAGCAGCCAATCAGAGTGCAGCAGACTCAGTTAAAAGGAGCTCCAGGGCTTAAGCAGGTCAGTTCCTGGCTTGGACTAAAAGGATGAGGAAGATCTAGAAGATGGAGAAACTCTCTAGGCAAGGAAGCTTGGGGGTGGTCCTGCGCAAACAGGGAATGAGACAAAGAGAACCTAAGGACTGTAACCTAAGGTAATGGGTGAAGGTGATGGGACTGAGTGGGAAATGGCCCAGGGAACAGCAGACACAACCAAGTAGAAGAAAGCAGTATGTGGCTGTTATCTATAGGGTCCTTAGGTTGGGACATGGAGTGGTAGGTAGGCCTGGGTCTCTGCCACTGGAAAAGTGGCCTAAGCCCCCAAAAGTGGCTAAGACTCTATATTAAAAGCCCAAGAAAGGGGTTGAAAGTTTAAAAAGGCCCAAGGATGGGGTTAAAGACCCTGGAGAGGGCCAACTCTTTCCTGAACTTTATTATCCTCTCAGAAGGGGATTGAAGTTAAGTGACCTGACTGAAGAGCTGGGACACCACAAACTGCCAAAGGCAAAGAGATGGTTTGTGTGAACCTCTCTTACATTTGAGCCCAACAGAGAATAGAATGACCACTCTGCCTCTAGATTTGACCTCCCTGAGCCTAGGTCTCTGGTGAATCAAGTGTGATAGGCACAAGGTGAACTAATAGCAGTCCTGTACAGCCAGCCAGGCTGGTTTGTGATGCAAATCAGGTAGGTGACTCATCATTAAGGGTTTATTGATCACAGATCTTGCAAGGATCAACATGCTGTTGCATTGACACAACACACCTCTTCAAAGTAGACTTCAGAAGCACTGAACAGTGAAGTATGCTGGTGTATTCTTTTTTTTTTTCATGTTAGCTTCAATATGCATCAGTACTATCATGACTGAATCTCTGATGTGACACTCAAAGCAAAAAGCAAGTGGCCATACAGAACAAACAGCTAAGACACTTCCTGGGGTATTTAGGGTTGTAAGCCAATTAGCATGAGGAAGCGTTCTCTGTGCCTGCCAGAGGTCAACTTCCTGATTCCACCGGCCACAGGCAACATAATCCTCCCCTCAGTCTCAGTAGGCTCTACTGTCCCTTTGCAGGTTAGCAGTAGATACACTCCAACCCCCAAGTCCTGTGTCATCCCCTGGAGTACCCAGTTCCTTATTCACCAGACACTCACAGCTTTTCCAGATCCTCTGCTTCCAAAGGAATAGTACACTTCTGCTTAACAGTTATACCATGGGTCACAGGTCCGCTTAATGCAATGTACTTAGCTTTGCTTATTGCAAACCAGAATAAGTTTATTAAACAAAGCCTAAATTTTAGGGATAGCAATAAACAAATGTTTTACATATAAAACAAAATCATAACACACATTCTGGAGCCTAAACTCAACTAACAAGATGCCCTCTTGTCAAATCAGGTACTGCTTACCCAAACTCAATATTTTTTTCAACCAAGATGGCTGAGACACTCCTTTTTTGAGATCAAGCCTCCTGGCAGCTTGACTCTCTGGATGAAGGAGTACCCTTAAATATATTAGACTATTTCGTTCTTCTTTGCTTGTAAACCGGATTCTTCTCCCTCCTTCACCTCTTTTTCCCCCACCCTTCTTAACAGGAAGAGGTGAATTTCTCCTCCTGAAGTCCCTGCAATTTCTTCATAAGCATTTGACTTACACTGGAAGTCTATTTGCATTCCAAGACACACAATGGTCAGCCAGTGGTTCCTGATTCCTGTCAGGTGGAACCTGTCTTAAGGCACCTCTAAGTGACCTGCCTTTACCTTCAAGGCCTCTCCAGGGATGGCTTCTAAGGGCTGAAACCAGAGACATTAGCATCCCCCTCTTAGAGGAGTTGCATACAAGGCCACAATAACACCTACACTTGCATTTGTACTACATTGGACCCCAAAGCTATTAAACCAAATTCTAGAAGATTTACTGTAATTCAGCCAAGCTTATCTTAATTCCATAAAGGGTTGTCTAGAATATTGCAGGATATTGTCAGTCTGTCAGAACAGTGAAATCTTGGACATCACAAGGGCGGTGAGTTATATACCCTCGTAGTGCCCAGGCTCCAGCAATACAATATTCAGGTCCGGGGGCCCAGCTCCACCAACGTTTTGGGGCTGGGTCTCTTCCCCCGGCCCCGCCTGCCATGCCCCTGCACCTCCCCCCGAGTGTCCCCCGGCCCCCACTTGCTGCCCCTGCTCACCTCCTCCATTGCCTGCAGCTCACGCTGACTCTGCTCTGCCAGCTTCCTGCAGCAACTGCTGCCGCAGGGTCCTAGTGCCCCCTATTCACTATTGTCAGGGCAGGCTGCCCTTACCCTGCCCTTCCACCTGAGCCTCTCCAACGCCCCAAACCCCTCAGCCCCATACAGAGCTCTCATCCCTCTGCACCCTAATCCTCTGTCCCAGCCCTGAGCCCGCCCATACCCCAAACCTCTCATCCTCAGCCCCACAGCCCTCATCCCTGCACCCCCTCCTGCCCCTAAACTCCCTCCCAGAGCCTGCACCTCCTACCCCTTCCTACACACTCCCTCCCAGAGCCTGTACTCCCTCACCCCTCCTGCATCCCTGCCCCAGCTCAGAGCCTGCACCGCAGACCCCCTCCCAGAGCCTGCATCCTGCACCCTAATCCCCAGCCCAGGGTCTGCACCCCAGACCTCCTCTCCCCCCTGCACCCAAACTCCCTCCCAGAGCTTTAGACAGGTGGGGGGGTGGAGTTTGGGGGGGCGGGTTCTGAGCACCACCAAAATTTCTACAAACCTGCCTTCTCCTGTAGCCATATGCTACAGACCACTTTTTCAAACACACATTCCTTTTAGTGTTTGTTTGTTGTTTAAAACCTTCACCCCAACACTTCTTTCACTAAGCTGTAGACATCAGAGAGACCAAGAAAGCAGCAGAGCTACCACGCCCAGACTAAACAAAAATTGTAATTCCAGCTATCTTGTGGTTTATTGAATCTTCTCTTATATTGTCACTAAAGGGAAATGTTTATGGCATTGGCATAAACATGCTTGTAGTTATCAAATGCCCTAACTTTGTCTGATTTATTTAATCACTTGTTGAAGCCATCTATAGGACAGTCAGTATGAGAGGCAATAGACTATGTTCTTTAATTCATAAAAGCCACTAATGTGCTCCTTCTGCATATGGCTACAGGTAAGGAGGGGTTAATAGACCATATTGTATAAAATTATATGTTTAAAGACTAATGGATTTACAGACATCATGGACCATGGTCAGACTTTAGAGATTCCTTTAGGATAACCTCCTCATAAGCACAATTTAGGATGGAATGTTTCATATTCAGTTTGCCATTTTCTCTCTCTCTCTCTCTCTCTCTCAGATCCAAGTTTGTCCTGGCCTTTTAGGCTACAGAGAACTCCTCAGACCTGCTTGTGTTTCCCGATCTAAACATCTCTCACTGTTAAAATATTGCATCAAAGTCTTCAAATGAACACACCTGTAGCCTAACTACTGCTCATTTTGGAACTAGCAAGTTCAATTATCCCTCTTCTTCAGGCTTATCCTTATGTAGCAGCATCCCTTATTTGTATGCTAATTTTACTCTCTACTTCAAAGAGGAGAATTTTTATAATAAACAATCATCCACTCCTGCCTCAGTTCAAACCATCTCATTATATACTGGAAATTTAGGGAGGTATGGGTAAAGGCTCTGCTCTCTTATGAGCTATTGCCTAGATGATCAAAAGAAACCATTTAGTATGAAGATCAAAAAGACTGACTCCAAGCCGCTCAACCAACTCCCAAAGACCACAACCTCTCTTCTAATTAGAGTGATTTTACTATTCAATAACGTTTTTTTATTACAAATAGTGGGGGATGGAGGGAAGAACCCACCTTCACAACTGTATTTTCTTTACAAAGGTCTGATGAAGCCAGGCTTTAAATCTATATTATTCTAATTATTAGTAAAGCAATCACTACTGAATATCTGACAGGTTTCAGAGTAGCAGCCATGTTAGTCTGTATCTGCAAAAAGAAAAGGAGGACTTGTGGCACCTTAGAGACTAAAAAATTTATTTGAGCGTAAGCTTTCGTGAGCTACAGCTCACTTCATCGGATGCGTTCTGTGGAAAATACAGTGGGGCGCTCTATATACACAGAACATGAAACAATGGGTGTTGCCATACACACTGTAACAAGAGTGATCAGGTAAGGTGAGCTATTCCCTTCTCTTAATAACCTCAGATTATACAAAACATCCCTTTGGCATGGCTAATAATACCTGATAAATGGCTGGTGACCCACAGCTAACCCAGATTTTCTTTCTATGTACATACACTGTTCAGATTTAAAAAAAAAAAAAACAAAAAAAACCTGCACACGTACAACACTTATTTACCAAAGCTAAAAGCGGAGATTGTAGGGTGAAACATCACAGGACATGTCACATCCCAAGCTGTTAGTGAATTATGGCAACAATATGCTATAGTGTGCCCAATGAACCCATGCTTTTCTGGGCTGACATCTTTTATCATCTGAAAACATTTCAAGAGCTGTGGTTTGCAGAAATACCATCTTTCTAGGAAAAAGAAAACAACTATGACCCCCCACACTCCCAGAATTCCTTAGGTTTATCACAAGTGATGTTTTAAATAGGAGCCAGCTCTTACTGAAATAAATACCAGAAACTAAGCACAAAATTCCACTTGTGCGCATGAGTCTCAAGCTTCACAACGCATTAATAATTCAATATGGTATATCACCTTTCCATACTACAGGTGGAGATGAACAAAGGCTTGGGAATAGAAGCAATTTTTCAGGGATCCTGAGATTGACTGAAATATAAGGCTATTTTGAGATCTGAGATCCTGAAATGCATATTTTACCAGAGTAAGTTAAAGCAACTATACATATAAAATGATGGGGTTTCAATTAGCTGTTACCACTCAAAGATCTTGTCGTCATTGTGAATAGTTCTCTGAGTGGATGTTTTCAATGTGCAGTGACAGTCAAGATTCCCAACATTCTCTTTGCTTTTTAAGAAAAGGATCGATAATAAGACCAAAAATATCATATCGCTTCTATATAAATCCATGGTACATCCACATCTTGAATACTGTGTGCAGATGTGGTTGCCCCATCTCAAAAAAAACAAACAAACTGGAATTGGGAAAAGGTTCAGAAAAGGGCAACAAAAATGACTCTGGGTACGGAACGGCTGCCATATGAGGAGAGATGAATAAGACTGGGACTTTTCAGCTTGGAAAAGAGATGAGTAAGGCAGGATATGATAGAGGTCTATAAAATCATGACTGGTTATGGAGAAAGTAAATAAGGAAGTGTTTACTCCTTTTCATAACACACAAACTAGGGGATTCCCAATGAAATTAATAGGCATCAGGTTTAAAACAAACCAAACTAAGTGTGTGGGGGGTTTTTTGTGGGGTGTTCCCCCCCACACACACACATAGCGCCACAATGCACAGTCAATCTATGGAACTCCTTGCCAGAGGATGTTGTGAAGGCCAAGACTATAACAGGGTTCAAAAAAACTAGATAAGTTCATGGAGGATAGGTCCATCAATGGCTATTAGCCAGGGTGGACAGGGATAGTGTCCTTAGCCTCTGTTTGCTGGAAGCTGGGAATAGCTGATGGGATGGATCACTTGATGATTCTGTTCTGTTCATTCCCCTCTGGGGCATCTGGAATTGGCCACTGTCAGAAGACAGGATACTGGGCTAGGTGGACTTTTGGTCTGACCAAGTATGGCCATTCTTGTGTTCTCGAAAATATTAAAGTAGCTTTATGGGGTTGGGGAAGAGTACCTGCTAGTCTGGGAACAGTAAAGGTATTTTTCTGCCTCCTTCATCTCTGGTTTTGTTGATTCAGTAGATTGCACTCTTCCCTGCCAATCAGTACTGAACCAATATCCCAGCATGGTTTTAGATGATTTAAACCTGTTTTTGTTTGGAACAGGTCTAAAGCTGCTGCCCTGACCATTTGTTGGTATTAAAGGTCTGATGGTAATTTACATAAGTAGGGGTGTTGGTCCTGGTGTCCTTCCTATATTCCAACATGAGTAATTACATCTTGTTCTTCTAAACCTCCCACTGTGGCTTTTGTTGGCTCAGATACTCTTCATTTCATGTCTGAAAATGTGCCACAGCATTGTAGGAGTGCTGTTAAACAGTTGCTAGGCTTTACCTCAAAGTGTGAAATGTTTCCTGCCACACACATTTGGAGATAAATTCTATCCTTGGATATGTGCAAGCAACTTGTATTGAAGTCTGTGTGATCTGCATAGCCCCATCCAGAGGCTGGATGAAAGAAGTTATAGAAATGAAAGATGGTCATGATTAGCATTTCCTCAATTATTTTTCAAATTTCACTATCCCTTAAAAAAATTCTGACAGCCAATAGTGGGTTTTTTTTTAACAGGTGTCAATAAAAGGACAAAAAAATTAGATGAGCCTGCAGTGGGTAGGAATCCATTTTTTCTTTTAATCAGGTTATAAGCTAATTAGAAGTTCAAACAAAAATACAATTCCCAGAAAAGCTTGGTCATCCATGATGTGCACATGCCTTCATTGGTTCCTCACTTTTTTCAATTTTTTTTTTACTTTGTCTCCTACCTCTCATCTCCCAACATCTAGATAACTTATTTGCTCCATCATTGAATAAATTATGAAACTAGATTGTAACCTCTCTGAGTAGGGACCATGTGCAATTTATCTGTACTCTGACACACCTAGCACATTTCTTGGTGCTGGAAAACAAACAACCTGGTGGCAGATTTTACTAAAATACATCTAAATAATTGTTCCTTTCTTCTAATGCTCTTGACACGATAGGCAACATTCTGTCCAAAATAAAAGGTATTTCCTGCCCCTCCACAAGGTGAGGAGGGGGGGCAGGTTGGGCAGGTGTTTTTAATGAATCTGTAAACTCAGGAGTTGTACCGTATGATTGGAGAATTGCTATATAGTTTCTATTTTTAAGAAGGGGGGAAAAAAGGTGATCCAGGTAACTACAGGCCTGTTATTTTTACATCTGTAGTATGCAAGGTCCTGGAAAAAATTTTGAAGGAGAAAATAGTTAAGGACATTGAAGTCAATGGTAAATGGGACAAAATACAACAAGGTTTTACGAAAGGTAGATCGTGCCAAACCAACCTGATCTCCTTTTTAGAGAAAGTAACAGGTCTTTTTTTTTTTTTTTTTTTTTTTTTTTTAGACAAAGGAAACGCAGTGGATCTAATTTACCTAGATTTCAGTAAGGCGTTTGATACCGTGCCACATGGGGAATTATTAGTTAAATTGGAAAAGATGGGGATCAATATGAACATCGAAAGGTGGATAAGGAATTGGTTAAAGGGGAGACTACAACGGGTCCTACTGAAAGTGAACTGTCAGGCTGGAGGGAGGTTACTAGTGGAGTTCCTCAGGGATCAGTTTTGGGACCAATCTTATTTAATCTTTTTATTACTGACCTCGGCACAAAAAGTGGGAGTGTGCTAATAAAGTTGCAGATGATACATAGCTGAGAGGTATTGCCAATTCAGAGAAGGATTGGGATATCATACAGGAGGATCTGGATGACCTTGTAAACTGGAATAATAGTAATAGGATGAAATTTAATAGTGAGAAGTGTAAGGTTATGCATTTAGGGATTAATAACAAGAATTTTAGTTATAAGCTGAAAGAAAAGGAGTACTTGTGGCACCTTAGAGACTAACAAATTTATTTGAGCATAAGCTTTTGGGAGCTACAGGTCACTTCATCGGATGCATTTATTTGTAAATATTTCGATGAAGTGAGCTGTAGCTCATGAAAGCTTATGCTCAAATAAATTTGTTAGTCTCTAAGGTGTCACAAGTACTCCTTTTCTTTTTGCGAATACAGACTAACACAGCTGCTACTCTAAAACCAGTTATAAGCTGGGGATGCATCAATTAGAAGTAACGGAGGAGGAGAAGGACCTTGGAGTATTTGGTTGATCACAGGATGACTATGAGCTGCCAATGCGATATGGCTGTGAAAAAAGCTAATGCGGTTTTGGGATGCATCAAGAGAGGTATTTCCAGTAGGGATAAGGAGGTTTTAGTACCGTTGTACAAGGCACTAGTGAGACCTCACCTAGAATACTGTGTGCAGTTCTGGTCTCCCATGTTTAAAAAGGATGAATTCAAACTGGAACAGATACAGAGAAGGGCTACTAGGATGATCTGAGGAATGGAAAACTTGTCTTTTGAAAGGAGACTCAAGGAGCTTGGCTTGTTTAGCCTACCTAAAAGAAGGTTGAGGGGAGATATAATGGTTCTCTATAAATATATCAGAGGGATAAATACTGGAGAGGGAGAGGAATTATTTAAGCTCAGTAGCAATGTGGACACAAGAACAAATGGATATTAACTGGCCATCAGGAAGTTTAGATTTGAAATTAGATGAAGGTTTTTAACCATCAGAGGAGTGAAGTTCAGGAACAGCCTTCCAAGGGAAACTGTGGGGGCAAAAGATCTATATGGCTTTAAGATTAAACTTGATAAGTTTATGGAGGAGATGGTATGATGGGATAATGTGATTTTGGTAATTAATTGATCTTTAAATATTCATGGTAAATAGGCCTAATCCCCTGAGATGGGATATTAGATGGGTGGGATCTGAGTTACCCAGGAAAGAATTTTCTGTAGTATCTCGCTGGTGAATCTTGCCCATATGCTCAGGGTTTAGTTGATCGCCATATTTGGGGTCGGGAAGGAATTTTCCTCCAGGGCAGACTGGAAGAGGCACTGGAGGTTTTTCGCTTTCCTCTGTAGCATGGGGCACAGGTCACTTGAGGGAGGATTCTCTGCTCCTTGAAGTCTTTAAACCACGATTTGAGGACTTCAGTAGCTCAGATATAGGTGAGGTTTTTCGTAGGAGTGGGTGGGTGACATTCTGTGGCCTGCATTGTGCAGGAGGTCAGACTAGATCAGAATGGTCCCTTTTGGCCTTAGTATCTATGAATTTAGGTAGGTAGGAAAGAAGTTTAGTCATCATTGAGCCTATATCCCCATCTTAATAGCTTAATCCTGCTAGCACATTGTCAGATATTTTACATCAATGTAATATCTTACTAGTTCCCTCCTGGCAAATGCCAGGCCCATTGTATCAAGTGAGCCTTGTGAACTGATGGCAGGACTCTTCCTGGCTGTCCATAGTATATCTTTGTATTCATGAGGATTAACAGTTAGCAGTGGTATAGCCTTTTTAATATATCCTAAATATCAAGAATTTTTTTAAAAGGGAAAACAAAGGCATGCCAGCTCGGTATTAATGGCCAGCACAGTCTAGTGAAATAGAAGAAACACTGGTGTCTCATTTGAGATAAGGGTGGCTTGAGCAAACACCTCTTTAACTGATCAAAAGGGACGTTCTTACTAAAGTTTTAAAGAGGAGGCTCAGAGCAGAGGGCTGCAGAGGCAGTAGTTTGCAGTCACTTCTTAGGAGAAGGGAGATGTTTGAGGTTACAGAGTCTGGCAAGAAGCCAAACAAAAGAGTAGTATACAGTGAGTCCCTGGGAGAAGGGAGTTCGGGCTGGTAAACCAAGTGAGGGGAACCTCTGGCCTGCTGCTGCTTTTCATCCATCCTGCAGCAAGTCTCAGTGCCGCGGCGGGTAAGATGCCTCAGAGTCCCCCCCATGGGGCTGGAGCCACAAGCACCAGCTTGCTGGCATGTCCCTGTGGCCCCTAGGTGGAGGGGCAATCAAGGAAGCTCCACGCACTGCCCTCTCCCCCGGTGCCAGCTCCACAGCTCCCATTAGCCAGGAACCACGGCCAATGGGAGCTGAGAAACGTGGCAGGCAGCACACACAGCACACTGCACAGAGCCACCTGGTCCCTCCACCTAGGGGCCAGACATCTCAGGGAGCAGAGCAGCGCAGAGCCAGGGCAGACAGGGAGCCTACCTTAGCCCTGCTGACCAGGAGCTGCCCGAGGTAAGCGCCTCCCAGCCACAGCCTGCACCCACACCCCCTCTTACACCCCTACTCCAGCCCCCTCCTGCACCCGTTCCACCCCAGAGCCCACACCCGCAGCTGGAGCCACACCCCATCCTGCACCTGAGCCTGCCCCCCCAAACCTCTTGGCCGCAACCCAGAGCACCCTCCTGCATTCCAAACCCCACATCCCAAGCTAGAACCCTTACCCCTTCCTGCACCCCAATCCTCTGCCCCAGCCCTGAGCCCCCTCTCACACCACAGACCCCTTGGCCCCAGCCTGGAGACCCCTCCCACACCCTGAACCCATTTCTGGCCCCACCCGAGAGCCTAAGGAAGACCTGAGCCTCCCCGCCCACCGTAGGGCTGGAACCATGAGCACTGGCTCGCCCCTCTGCAGGGGGAGCCCCAAGCCTCTGTGCCCCCCATGGGGCTGTGTGTGTGGCCCCCAACTGATTTTTAGTAGAAAGGTTCCCCACACCTGGTTTAGGTGTAAGATAGAAAATATACAGCACCTATTTCTAGGCACAGTGCTAAACTTTTTATTCTCAAGATTCCACTAAAGAGAACGCTTAGGGTTTGATACTGTACATTGCTGAAGGTACTTGGCTCCCAGTAACAGCCCAGGATGCTCTCAGCATTACCAGAATTGCATTCTCAATTTTTCCCAGGCCTTCATAAATGAAGTTCCTGGCTCTGTTTTCATTCATTAGAATGTTCGTTGGTTGCACAAACAAATGCTCATGAAAACTATGGACTAGGATGTAGTAATGATTCAAGCTCCGTTTTAAAAAGTCAAGAATTTTTACTTCTTAAGTCAACTCAGACAGAAGTTGTTGTTCTTTTGACTTGTTCAGATCCTGATGCCCTTAAATATATTTAACTCCCATTTTAATCAATGCGAGCCCAGCACACTTAGAGTGGCTACATCTGGCCCTTAAATGTCTGTCACTGATTGTACAACACATCTGCACTATTACCACTGATTACAAGAACAGATCTGTCAACAGCAGATGAGACCTTAGCACAAATAGGATCAAAGTCACCAAATATTTTCATAATGTGTGACAGTGTTTTAAGTGATGGAGCATACAATATTCAGAAAAGAATGAGAGAATGAGTAAGTGTATTGAATTCTTATGTAAACACAAGAAAAATATTAAATGATTCCTATTTTAAACCATATAAATATTAGGCAATGTGAATATATTTTCTGTCTAAACCAACATACATCAGAATTTATCTATAATATACATAATAAAATAAATTATATTGGCAGAGATCCCTATGTTCATCTCAGGACAGGATAGTGGTAAGGTGCTTTAAGTCACCTTGATGCCTTCTAATCCTAGGGTTGTCTGGCCACAAACTGGCTTCCTCCCATGAAGTAGAGCAGTTTCAGGATTTCAGTTTTATACTGTTACCTATGGCTGTGCTGCAGCAAAGCACTTAAGCATCTGCTGAATTTTAAGGAAATGAGCAGTTCCATTGATTTCAATAGATCTACTCATGAATAAAGTTAAGCAGACGCTTAACTGTTTTTTGGGATCAGGGCTTAGACTCTCAAGGTGCTGTTCTGGAAGCTGGGAATAGCCAGAGAATTAGAAACATCTTGCCCTGGCCCCCTTGTCTCCAGATGTACTCGATATGCAGGAGGATGGAGAGAGACTGATGAAGGGGCTTTTTTGGGGTCTCTACATCATTGGGAGATTCCACTATGAAAGAATCTTCCACTTACCAGTTCAATTGGCTTTATGGCTGCTTTGTAGTACTTAACAGGGCAGAGGAGCTGACCTGTTCTATTAGCTGTAGAAAATATTAGATATTTCTTAGTTTTTGTTTTGTTGGGCTCTGCATTTTTCTTCAGTTCATCAGTGATACCAAGTATTACCTTCTGCCTAGCTAAATTTCCCAGTTGTTTCAAATGAATGTGGTACTATTCTTTACTTCCTGTCCAAAAATTGTTTTGCTGAGTTGAGGGTTCTTTATGATAGTTGCTGGCTCCCACTGCAGAAATAGCTGCATTTCAGTAATGGTATAATGAAGGGATACATGTACTGTAAGTGTCTTTACAAAATTTTACTATACAGTCCCTAAGTGCTTGTGAAATGCATTTGATGAATCAATAGATGACATCCTGGAAAGTGCAGGCATTCTAATTCAAATCTCAGACCAACTCTAAATACTTTCCTGCAGTGAGGACATCTTTTCTATATTCCCTTTCTCAGGATGTCAAAGATTTTTTTTTCCAAAGGATTTGAACAATTTGATGGGGACCCAAGGGGAGATTCTGGATGCTTTGTGGTAGAATAATGAGTCGAAGTTTTGTTGCCAGGTACTGGGTAATGCTGGACCTCATTTCTTCTAAGAGGATGAAAGAGAGACTTTTTACTCTGTCAGTGGAGCTCCAAATGTTCCATGTAAATCTCTGCTGTGTGTGTGATTGCTTTTCAATTAATGGAATTGCTTTTCAATGAATCAGTACCTTGTGATTATGCATTTTGCTTTTGGGGAAATAGTTCATTTAAAAATATATATATTGACCAGTAGAATTAAGACCCCTATTAAGAGTAAATCATTTGCTTTAATTTTCAATGAAAACATAAGTTGGCTGTTTTTAAAATGAACAAATATTAACTATGCCTCTCTCAAAAATAGTATGCACTTGTCTAAATAAGTAGATATCAGCCCAGGTAGTGTGAGGAATGAGTTTTCACAAATTAGTGGCAATTCAAGATCTTTAGTAAAAGTAGTTCCTGATCTTGCAGTCATTCAACCCATGGAGCTCCCAGAGATGTCCCATTGACATCAGCAGGAGTTCCACAAGTAGAATTACTAGCCAATCAGACCCTAATTAAAAATCTATGCCAAATGTGCATATATAGCACCTTTCATCCCAAAGGGGTAGTTATTCACAAAGTTTACACGCACCAGAGCACCGCTGGAATGCACCACCTCTTGGGTGGTAGAAGGGCAACCAGCCATCTCAGCAGAAGACAGTAAAGACTCCATGTCAATTTTTGTGAGAGCAGAGATTTGCTCTAATGTACATGAAGAGCAGATGGCACCTGGGTTTTAAAGATCTCATCCAAAAGGCCCACATAGCACTACAGTAATAAAAGTGCTGAATAATACAGTAATCTATATTGAAGTCAGTTCATCTATCCTGAAAACATTGACTTCATCCACACTGCCAGAATCTGAATTGGCAAATCTAGGCATTTCATACTTGATGTGTAGATTATTTACCTAAAAGTATTGTACAGTTCTATGGGAATATCTTCAATGCTGAGGGCTTGCCAACATGATATCCTTTTTAGTCTTATTAAAAAAAAATGCCCGGCCCCAAATTTTCAAGATGAACAGGATGCAGTTAAGATTTTTAAACCCATAAAGCATTTGCAGAGGTTCTGAGCATCTGGAGCTACCACTGACTTCCATGGAAAATCAAGCCACTTAATTAGGTGTCTAATATGGTTCAAGGCCCCCAAATTTGAAAAATTTGTCCCTATTCTATCAATGCATTCTCATCTCTAACTCCTGCTGAGAACAACATGATACAGCACGTTTCCTAATTTTTATCATATGTTGGTGTGCTTTTGTCAAAGCAATTTCTTCCCCCCCCCCCCAAAATAAAATAGAAATCAAACCCTACAATGCAATGAATACCTTTTTTTGGACTGGTGTGGTCAACTGATTGGAGAAGCCAGCCGTTATTTTCACTAAGGTAGAATTTGTAAGACTTCAGTGAAATGTGACTTTATTACATTTTTATATGAGTTATGCAGAATATCAATTGCACACAAGTGTATTACATAAGAACTATTTCTGTATTTTTCCTCACTGAGAGATTTGAAAGCAGTATTAAATCAAAGGCTAAACTTTTCCTCCATCCTTGCTGAGCCAAAATCCCATTAAAGTTAACTTGGAGATTTGGCCCCATGACTGCATGAGTATAGGAAAGCCTGTAATTTATAAGGCCATATCCAGGCTATCTAATATAACAATGAAAAATGTGCATAAATGTGTTTTTTAAAGAGACTGTTTTTAGTTCCTAAAAAAAGATGGAAGGGGGAAGATCTGACAGACTTGTATGAATATTTATACAGCTAGTAACAGAAGGGGAAAACCTTTGAAACACTTTGAAAGAACATCACTTGAGTGAAACACTGCATTAACTTTGGCTATGTTTGTGCTCTTTTTCTATTACCTTTCTGTGAATATTCAAGCAGAAAATTTTATAGGTGGGAAAGTTCATGGTAACATTTTAATATTCACACAATGAATTTTAACTTATAGCCTTGAATATTCACACTGGAAACTTCATTCAATCAGTGAACAGAAGCAATGACATGTTGAAGTAGGTGTCCAATCAAAATGAAGAACTCATATTTTGAATTTCAGATAGCAATTACTCCCAGTATAAATTAGTCTACAGACCAAAAATTTAACAGAGGCTATTTAGATGATGATGATTTCAAAACAATTATAAAGTGGTTGCAGAAAAACAGGATAAGCTTATTAAACAAATTATTTATTGGGTGCTGAGTGGTGTTGCTGGCATCTAATATGCCGGAGGTTAACTGGATGATCTGATGGACCCTTCTGGCCTTAATTTGTAGTAATCTGATGGGCTGGATGAGGTCTGGAGGCTCCCTGCTGGAGGTCTCAAGGCCCTGTCTGCTCTTTTCTTGGGTGGGATGAGAGGAGAAGTTCTCTAGGCAGCCTAGAGTGACTGCAAGCGAGTGGCCAACCAGGGGCCAGAAGGGCCATATAAAAGGAAGCAGCAGAGGCAGAGTTGCTGCCTGGAGCTCAAAGAGGGAGTACTGGCTGCCTGGAAGAGCAGCTCTCTGCAGGCAGGACAGAGTCCTAGGTGAGGGCTGCTGAAAGGATACCTACTGAGGGTACCAAGATGGACCCCTGTTGGGCTGTTAAAGAAGGCAGTGCCTCCAGAGAGGACGCCTTGGTGTTACAGCCCATCCCAGGTCACGGCTAAATGAAAGATCAAAGAGAGAGCATATATCTAAGTGTCCCTTAGAATAGGTTCTAACTGATTATGCTAAACAATCTATTCCACTTTGCATTTATCTGTGATGCTTGGACTGAAGAAGAGCTCTGGCTAGAAAGCTTGTCTTTCTCACCAACAGAAGTTAGTCCAATACAAGATGTTCTCTCTCACATCTTATCTCTAATATTCTGGGACCAATAGGGCTCCAACTATACAGCGTACAACAATGTGACTAACCCTGAACGGACATGAAATACTCACTCAGATGCTTCTGTGGTCTAATTAAGAAATGCATTTCTTAATTATCTTTAAAAAGAAATAAGTACCCTTTAAAATGCTTCTTGAGATTCCAGGTCATTACAGAGAACATCTGTAGTGCAGACTTAAACAAGGCAAATAAACATGTCTTAAAGGTCAAGACCTGAGTTGAGAGGTAGGTGTTGCCTTTAGAAGAGTTGATGACATCTAACACTTAAAACAGAGCAGAAATGCATGACAGAGCTGGCCCAAACCAAAATGTTACATCAAACTTGCTTGAACTTTGGTTAGGATGAAATTTTCCAAATCCTGATGTGAGCCACTGTAAGAGCCATTGTGGCTGTAACTAGGTTCTCCACCTCATGGTACAGCAGAGCAGGCAGTTGCAACATGAGCAGACTTTTTGCTGTAGCAGAAATGGCAATATGCAGGTGGGGGAAGGAATGGTACATATCAAGTAGCCCTGTGAAGGTCTGGGACCAGCTATCTAGATGCCCCCAGAAGAAGTCAGTTGTGAGAGCCTAGTCATCTTTTCCTCCTTAAAATAATATAGGGGGAGAGAGCAAGTGTGTGGGCTCTTCAAATTCACTTTGCTCCTGTTATTTTTAGAAACCAAAATGGACCAAAAGCTCCGTAGCAACTTTGAGTCTGATACAGTAAGTCAAGAGAAAAATGTGTGCTAGTTTTACATTGATGCTATTCTACACAAGTGTAATGTGGGAGTGGGAAGCAACCTTTTAGTGTGGTTTTTTTTAAACTAGTAGAGTTTGGGCTGGTTCAGCGCCAGAGTTTTGGTTTTGGGTCCTGGTCCATCTGCAAAGATTTTATTTTAAAATTATTAATTTAAGTCTACAAGGTAAACATATCTACTGGTTGTTTCAAGCCTGATCCTGCCCCTGAAGTCGGTGTGAGTTCTGCTATTGTATTAATTGGGAGCAGAATTGAATCCTAAAAACCAGCTTTTAATTCTTTAATAAAAGCCATTCGGTTACCCAGTCAAGTAAACCTCCGGACTGACCCCTAATAATACCTTATTGACATGTAGGTCAGTAAAGAGAACATTCTATTCTCACCCTTTGTCCAAAGATGACAATAAATAACTGCAATAAAACAGTGTTTGATGGGCATATTTCCCTGTCCTCAAATCTAGTTAATGCCAAATTATTTTGTTAGCAATAAAACATAAAATAGTTCTTAAATCATATGATATTCAAGCATTGGTTCCTGACAAGCTTGTCTAGTAAGCATATGGTGCCTATACTTCCATATTGCTTGCCACTTACAGTTGTTTGCAATACTCATAATTGTCAGACAAGAAACAGTTATATATTTTACAAGCTTATGTTTATAACTGTCCAGTATGTTTTGATTGAAATTGCTGCTTGATTTAAATTGATCATTACTTTGTACAACAAGAAATTATAATTCCTTTTTTATTACCATGACTGGCATTGAGTTTATGAATCATAGCACCAATGGCAATTATCAGAGCTAACTCATGTCTAATTAAGATATATTAATTGCACAAATATAATGGAATGCACATATTTTCACCCTGTTGCTTATTTTAAGTCAAATGGGAGAACATGAGATTATGGAAAAACAACCAGAGCTTGATTCTACAATACCTCTTATACTCCTCTGCAAGCAAATTGTCCTTACTCTTAAGAATAGTCCTATTTGAATCAATGGGACTTTAAATGTGAAAGCTTTTCCTGCGACTGTTTGCAGAACAGAATGCTATAATTTTATTTTCATGCATTGTTTAATTGTCTTTATTTCTCCAATCAAAAGTTGTATTTTAATTTTGGTTTTCTTGAACAGCACCCTGAGTGCCTCGAAGCAAGAGATTTTTAATTTGTTATAATTTAAACACACTGCAGTTCAATAAAAAACAACCCCAAATACAGACACCTTTGGAGACAGCATATCACAGAAAGAAAAATTAAACAATTAAAGTACTTGACAGTGCTCAGTTAAAATCCCACATATGTGCCTTACTCTTGCTTTTGGTATCCAGACAAAACCCTTGATCTAATTTTACAGTATGTGATAGTTTACTAGTTATCCTTAATATTTAATTGATATGTACTAATATCCTCCATGTCAGTAACACTGGCCCCAAATCTACAAAGCCCTTAAGCCTGTTTTTAAGTCCCACTGACATACCTCACTTACATGTTTTGAACTGGGGCTCTTTACAGAAGAAAATTAAGATTTTTTCAAAAGTAGCCACTCATAATTAATGGTCATATTTGATCTATATGTTTAAGCCAAAATTTTCTATGTCTCTGTCTGTCCTTCTCTCTGAGATGAATGCTATTTTGCAGGATCAGGACCTTATGCTGTCTATACTTTGTACCTGTGATCCACTTCTAGTGTGTCTATACAGAGCTCATTGCAGGATCAGGGACCCATGTAACGTGCATGGTCAAATATTTTCTTTAACAGTGTTAACCCTTGTACTCACACTTTAGGCCTGCTAGTGAAGGCTGATCATTTATTTTTATAGAGAGTGACAGAGCTACTTATGAACATTCTGAAAAGCCCTTATAATTAAATCTTCCACTTATGTGGTTCAGCAAAAGTGGAGCTATTCCATGAGGAAAAAGCATATACTGTATCTTTAGGGAGTCAGTTGAAAAGTGACTTGAAACATCACTTGAAAGTGATTCACAGGAAAAACACTGGTGAATGTCATTCTGATCAAGCCCCGCCCACCTACTCCCCACCCCCCATGTGCAGGAGAAGGAATAGCAGTCCAGCAGTGGACCAGCAATTAGGAAGCAATTGAGCCTGGAACACTATTTACTTCATGAACTTTGGCTATACCGTATAGAACAAGCTTTGTGCACAGCCACAAGAATGATTACTGAATTAGAAAACATGCCTCATAGTGAGAGATGGAGTTCTTTCAGTCTATTTAGCTTAACAAAGAGAAGGTTAATGGGAGACTTGATTAAAATCTATAAGGTATCTACATGGAGAACAAATATTTAATAGGTTTCAGAGTGGTAGCCGTGTTAGTCTGTATCAACAAAAAAAACCAAGGAGTATTTGTGGCACCTTAGACTGACAAATTTATTTGGGCTTTCATGGGCTAAAACCCACTTCATCAGATGCATGCAGTGAAAAATACAATAGGAAGATATGTTGGATCATATTAAAGAAGTTCTGTATTAAAGTCACAAATGAATTTGATTCCCCATGGTTTGAATTCAAGGGTATTACTGGTTAAGAGGTCTCTTGGTCTTTGGTACTGTGTGTGTGTGTGTGTGTGTGTGTGTGTGTGTGTGTGTGTGAGTGAGTGAAACTTGCAAGCTGCTAATTGTGTTTGTTAGTACATTCTAAGACAGAGTCTGTTCTCAAAGCAATTCTTTGTAACAACTATTCACACAGAGAGACTCGAAGCAATACTCTGTAACAACAGAAACAGCACCCAGAGACTCCCTGCCCTTTTGTTGTATTCATCTTGCTTTGTTAACAATTGTGACTAAAATAGAGATAGAGGATGTATGTGGATGGATGCTTGGTGTGGATAATAACTGAATCATCAGGGAGGTGCCAGCCTAAGAATCCAGTGTCCATTGGCTGAAGAAGGCATCAAGTGGAAATAACCAGAGGACCCCCGGAGGGCAGACTGGAATCCACCCAACAGCCTCAAGAATGGGAGAACCAAAGAACAAAATAACATCTGGCAGCACGGAGCCATCAGGAACGTGCCATCTGCTGATTGATTCAGCAACAGCATGATGAAGCAATTCCCATAGACTGGCATAGGAAGAAATTCCTATAAAAATGGACTCTAGAAAATGAGAACTTTGGGGTCTGATTCTGCAAACCAACTTCCAGGAGCATCAGATGAGCATCTGACAAGGCCCTGCTCCCTCCTCATGTCCAGGCCACCTGGCCAGTGGCTTGGCATGAGCAACTCTAAGGCTGGTAACTATGAGAACAACCTTGCAGAACATGTGTGTGAATGAATGTGTGAATAAATGAGATTGAATGGAATGTTATAGCTATAACTAACTGCTTACTATGATTCTTTCTGTATTCACAATAAATGTGGTATTTTGCCTTTTCCCCTTTAAGATCCTGCTGGCTTTTATTTTATTGGTCTAACAGATAGATATAGATATAGATATATACACAGAACATGAAAAAATGGGTGCTGCCATACCAACTGTAACAAGACCAATTAATTAAGGTGGGCTATTATCAGCAGGAGGGGGGAAAAATACCTTTTTGTAGTGATAATCAGGATGGCCCATTTCAAATAGTTGATAAGGTGTGAGTAACAGTGGGGATGGGGGAATTCAGACCTAAAAGTTGCAATTCTCCAACAAAAAACTTCAAAAACAGCTCCAATAAGAAACTGTAGAATTGGAATTTAATTTGTAAACTGGACACCATTAAATTAGGCTTGAATAAAGACTGGGAGTGGATGGGTCATTACACAAAGTAAAACTAATTCCCCCCGCCCCCCACTGTTACTCACACCTTCTTGTCAACTGTTTGAAACAGGCCATCCTGATTATCCCTACAAAAGGTTTGTTTTTTTCCTGCTGATAATATCCCACCTTAATTAATTGGTCTCATTATAGTTGGCATGGCAACACCCATTTTTTTCATGTTCTGTGTGTATTATAGCTTCCTACTGTATTTTCCACTGCATGCATCTGATGAAGTGGGTTTTAGCCCACAAAAGCTTATGCCCAAATAAATTTGTTAGCCTCTAAGGTGCCACAAGTACTCCTCAAGTATTTAATAGTCTCTCTTCAGTCTAGAAGAGAAAGGTATAACATGATCCAGGGGCTTGAAGTTGAAGTTAGAGAAATTTTAGATTGGAAATAAGACAGCTTTTTTTTGACAGTGAGGATAATTAACCATTGGAACAACTTACCAAGAGTCATAGTGGATTTTAAATCAAGATTGGGTGGCTTTTCTAAGAGATGTGCTATAGGAATTATTTTGGGGAAGTTTTATGGCCTGTTTTTATACATGAGGTCACAATGGTCCCTTCTGGCCTTGGAATCTACGAATTCATGAAATAGTAGAAGGTTGCCATCTTCTCCATGGAGCAGCACTAGAAGGGGGTGAGACATTTGCCAGAGGGTTTCATAGGTATTTGCTGTAAGCAGAGCAATGGTGCAATTCAGGATTCTTAAATTCCATCCCTAGCTCTTGAAGGGAGTGTACTCTAATGGGCAGACACTCCCCACAAACTTGACCCCTGCTGCCTTGTCCCCACCAACCTGTCTCTTCCCCAACCCTGTCTCCTCCTCCCAGTCCCTTCCTTTTCAAGTAGCCAGTATCAGTCTTCACTCTCCAGGCTTCTCATCCCAGTCCCTGTCTCCTTGCTCAGCCAGTACTAGTCTTACCTGCCCACTTCTCCAGCCCAGTCTCATTCTCCTTCCTGCACTCCTCCCAGTTTCCTTCTCTAGCCAACCCCAGTTTCCCCACTCCCAGCTCCTTGACTGCAGTCTCTTTGCCTAGCCAGTCCCAGTATCTCCTCTGATCCCAATTTCCAGTCATACTTTCCATCTTTCCCCTACTCCTCCTCCCAGGTCTGGCTCTTGTCCCCTCTGCATTTGGTTCCCTCTTCTAGGCTGTTTGGGCCCAGCATAGAGGGGCTGTCATAAATATAAAGGGAAGGGTAACCACCTTTTTGTATACAGAACTATAAAATCCCTCCTGGCCAGAAACAAAACCCTTTCACCTGTAAAGGGTTAAGAAGCTAAAATAACCTCACTAGCACCTGACCAAAATGACCAATGAGGAGATAAGTTACTTTCAAAGCTGGGGGGGAACAAAGAGTCTGTGTGTGTGATGCTTTTGCCGGGACCAAGTCAGGAATGCTCTCCAGAACTCCTGTAAAAAGTTAGTAAGCAATCTAGCTAGAAATGCCTTAAATTTCTTTTGTTTAATGGCTGGTAAAATAGCTGTACTGAATGGAATGTATATTCCTGTTTGTGTCTTTTTGTAACTTAAGGTTTTGCCTAGACGGATTCTCTGTGTTTTGAATCTGATTACCCTGTAAGGTATTTACCATCCTGATTTTACAGAGGTGATTCTTTTACTTTTTCTTTAATTAAAATTCTTCTTTTAAGAACCTGATTGCTTTTTCCTTGTTCTTAAGATCCATGCCCATGTTATCCAGTGTTTCAGGTTGCCCAGAGTTCATAAAAGCTTGCTGAAATTTTTGGAATGTGCTTCTCAATATCAAAAGGGTTTTTTCTGAAAGAGAAGTGTTTTCTTTTTGTGAAAAACTGACAATATTTTCAGTAAAAATATTAAAGTTTATTTCTGGAGAACCAAGTTTCAAACTAATTTTTGTTAAATTAAGTCAATTTCAAATATCTGAAACTAAAACAACTTCAAAATTTCTTCACAAAATAGGGTTTGAATGCTCAACTAGTTCTAACTTACATATGTAATAGGCAGGGCTGATAGACCCACCTATTAAGGTTGCCTGATACAAGACCTAGTTTTTAGTTATTTTGCCAAACTTTAACCAATCGGTCTGAAATTCTCCATGATGGGCATCTGCTTCACACTGAATCTTCTAATTAAATTAAATTCTAATGACCATTTTCTTGACGAGCTCTAATGAGATCATGCTTTGCAGGAGGGACTTGAAAGTTGCCATAAAATGGTCAAAAGGCACATGCCAAGTCCCCTCCAACCTGTCCAAGTCCTGTCTCTTTGCTACCCCTGGTTTCTCATAAAAGTCCCATTCTGGGATATGCGTTGCCCTCTCAATTAAAATACATCCAAATGTGGCCAAATTATAAACATTTAATAAGTCATAATTGGCACCCGCTAGAATGTTGCAACTAAATTCCCTGAAGATTCCCTCTCTGAGCATGCAGGCAGCTGAGCAGGATTTTCTCTGCAATTGGCGCTCCCAGCTGCTCTGGGCTAGTCAAAGTCTGGGTACCAGGAATGAAAGTAGGGACTGTCTCCCCTAAGCTTTCACTGCCCCGTCAAGGTTCCTTCCCCACTCTGAACTCTAGGGTACAGATGTGGGGACCTGCATGAAAGATACTCTAAGCTTATTCTTACCATCTTAGGTTAAAAACTTCCTCAAGGTACAAACTTTGCCTTGTCCTTGAACCCTATGCTGTCACCACCAAGCGTGTTAAACAAAGAACAGGGAAAGAGCCCACTTGGAGATGTCTTTCACCCAAAATATCCCCCCAAGCCCTACACCCCCTTTCCTGGGGAAGGCTTGATAAAAAATCCTCACCAATTTGCATAGGTGAACACAGGGCATGGTATAAAACTCTGCACATAGAAATAGGTGGACCAGTAGTTAGATTTGGAACTATGGTAAATGAATTACCATATCATCATATTTTTAATGTCACCATGTTTTTCTGGCTTGCCTGAATGTTTTCAGAAGTATTACTATCTAGCAGCACTATACTGCTAACTATGGAATGTGGGACATAATTTGTGGAAGTAATGCCACATATCAAAACAAAACATCAGAAAATGACACCATGAATAAAAGCTATTTTCATAAACTCCCAGTTGTAGTGGGGTTGCTGAATCTGGAAACTTTACAACAAAAGATTTTCTTCCTATGGTTTCAGAGTAGCAGCCGTGTTAGTCTGTATTCGCAAAAAGAAAAGGAGTACTTGTGGCACCTTAGAGACTAACAAATTTATTAGAGCATAAGCTTTCGTGAGCTACAGCTCACTTCATCGGATGCATTTGGTGGAAAAAACAGAGGAGAGATTTATATACATACACACAGAGAACAGGAAACAATGGGTTTATCATACACACTGTAAGGAGAGTGATCACTTAAGATAAGCCATCACGCACAGCAGGGGGGGGAAGGAGGAAAACCTTCCATGGTGACAAGCAGGTAGGCTAATTCCAGCAGTTAACAAGAATATCAGAGGAACAGTGGGGGGTGGGGTGGGGGGGAGAAATACCATGGGGAAATAGTTTTACTTTGTGTAATGACTCATCCATTCCCAGTCTCTATTCAAGCCTAAGTTAATTGTATCCAGTTTGCAAATTAATTCCAATTCAGCAGTCTCTCGTTGGAGTCTGTTTTTGAAGCGTTTTTGTTGAAGTATAGCCACTCTTAGGTCTGTGATCGAGTGACCAGAGAGATTGAAGTGTTCTCCAACTGGTTTTTGAATGTTATAATTCTTGACGTCTGATTTGTGTCCATTCATTCTTTTACGTAGAGACTGTCCAGTTTGGCCAATGTACATGGCAGAGGGGCATTGCTGGCACATGATGGCATATATCACATTGGTAGATGCGCAGGTGAACGAGCCTCTGATAGTGTGGCTGATGTGATTAGGCCCTATGATGGTATCCCCTGAATAGATATGTGGACAGAGTTGGCAACGGGCTTTGTTGCAAGGATAGGTTCCTGGGTTAGTGGTTCTGTTGTGTGGTGTGTGGTTGCTGGTGAGTATTTGCTTCAGATTGGGGGGCTGTCTGTAAGCAAGGACTGGTCTGTCTCCCAAGATCTGAGAGAGCGATGGCTCGTCCTTCAGGATAGGTTGTAGATCCTTGATGATGCGTTGGAGGGGTTTTAGTTGGGGGCTGAAGGTGATGGCTAGTGGCGTTCTGTTGTTTTCTTTGTTGGGCCTGTCCTGTAGTAGGTGACTTCTGGGTACTCTTCTGGCTCTGTCAATCTGTTTCTTCACTTCAGCAGGTGGGTATTGTAGTTGTAGGAATGCATGATAGAGATCTTGTAGGTGTTTGTCTCTGTCTGAGGGGTTGGAGCAAATGCGGTTATATCGTAGCGCTTGGCTGTAGACAATGGATCGAGTGGTATGATCTGGATGAAAGCTAGAGGCATGTAGGTAGGAATAGCGGTCAGTAGGTTTCCGATATAGGGTGGTGTTTATGTGACCATCGCTTATTAGCACCGTAGTGTCCAGGAAGTGGATCTCTTGTGTGGACTGGTCCAGGCTGAGGTTGATGGTGGGATGGAAATTGTTGAAATCATGGTGGAATTCCTCAAGAGCTTCTTTTCCATGGGTCCAGATGATGAAGATGTCATCAATGTAGCGCAAGTAGAGTAGGGGCATTAGGGGACGAGAGCTGAGGAAGCGGTGTTCTAAGTCAGCCATAAAAATGTTGGCATACTGTGGGGCCATGTGGGTACCCATCGCAGTGCCGCTGATTTGAAGGTATACATTGTCACCAAATGTGAAATAGTTATGGGTCAGGACAAAGTCACAAAGTTCTGCCACCAGGTTAGCCGTGACAGTATCGGGGATACTGTTCCTGACGGCTTGTAGTCCATCTTTGTGTGGAATGTTGGTGTAGAGGGCTTCTACATCCATAGTGGGTAGGATGGTGTTTTTAGGAAGATCACCAATGGACTGTAGTTTCCTCAGGAAATCGGTGGTGTCTCGAAGATAGCTGGGAGTGCTGGTAACGAAGGGCCTGAGGAGGGAGTCTACATAGCCAGACAATCCTGCTGTCAGGGTGCCAATGCCTGAGATGATGGGGCGTCCAGGATTTCCAGGTTTATGGATCTTGGGTAGCAGATAGAATACCCCAGGTCGGGGCTCCAGGGGTGTGTCTGTGCGGATTTGTTAACTGCTGGAATTAGCCTACCTGCTTGTCACCATGGAAGGTTTTCCTCCTTTCCCCCCCCTGCTGTGGGTGATGGCTTATCTTAAGTGATCACTCTCCTTACAGTGTGTATGATAAACCCATTGTTTCATGTTCTCTGTGTGTGTGTATATAAATCTCTCCTCTGTTTTTTCCACCAAATGCATCCGATGAAGTGAGCTGTAGCTCACGAAAGCTTATGCTCTAATAAATTTGTTAGTCTCTAAGGTGCCACAAGTACTCCTTTTCTTCCTATGGTGTAACACCCAATTGGTTAACAGCAAGCTTTTACAATCTGTTGTGAAAAGCTTGATGAAAGAGCCTGATATTTTGCCTTTATTTTTCTTTTCCTTCTCTCTGTGGACACGGGCCTTGAAGGCTGAAAAGCCTATTAGAACCAGAAAGAAATGTAAGTAAACAAGGCATTACAATAATGAATTCTATAGTACATGAGACAAAGGCAAGAACTAGCTTTCTGTAGCAGGCAGTGAAAGTTCTGGCTGTAGCTTGGCAATTTTTCCAAAATAAGAAGTTTTGTCACTTCAGACATAGAAATCAAAAGTATATTTCAGCACTAAAGATGATACTCAGAGTTTCTAGCCATTGACCCCCAAAACAGCATTTAAAACTAAGAAGCTATAATCCAACAACCATGCACAATTGAATCTAGGACTAAAAAAAATAAAAATGAATTTTAAAGTCATATGAAATTAGGTTGTAATAACCACACATCCACAGGAGGAAAAAAAATGATATTTGGAGTTGACTTGTTAAATTCAAAAATTATACCAAGAATATATATTGAAACTAGGTTGTCAAACACTTAAAAAAATTAAATGCAATTAATCATGCCATTAAACAATAATAGAACACCATTTATTTAAATATTTTGGGTGTTTTCTACATTTTCAAATATAGTGTTTTCAATGACAACACAATACGAAGTGTACAGGGCTCACTTTATATTTTTGATTACAAGTATTTGCACTGTAAAATGATAAACAAAAGAAATAGTATTTTTCAATTCACCTAATACAAGTACTGTAGTGCAATCTCTTTATAGCACGACAATACTTGTATTAGGTGAATTGAAAAATACTATTTCTTTTGTTTATCATTTTACAGAGCAAATACTTGTAATCAAAAATATGCACTTTTTTATTTCAATTACACCACTGAATACAATAAAATATATATATATATAAATATATATATATATATAAAAGAAAATCTTGGAAAAACATCCAAGATATGTAATACATTTCAGTTGGTATTCTGTTTAACAGTGAGGTTAATCACAATTTAATTTTTGAGTTAATCGCATGAGTTAACTACAATTAATTGATAGCCCTAATTGAAACTCAGTTTGAAATGAGCTGAAATATCTCTATTTGCTCCCCTCTCCAAATAAATGGTGAATACAGGGAGCTGCAGGCTACAAGGAATATGAAAGGAATTGTTAGGGTCCATCCAAGACCTCTTCTATTTGGTTCTCCCAAGAATTCAGTTAAACTTCAGTTTCATAACTCTGGTTCCTTTATTTGATCAACATAGCTTTGGTGAGTTGATCAGACTCAAGGTTGGGGGCGGGGGGGGGGGGGGGAGGGAATATCCAAAGTTGCATGGTAACCTCTTTCTTTATATACATTTACACATTTATACTGCATTTATTATATATTATGTTTTTGGGATTGGCTTGGTCATTTTGTCAGAACCAATTCCTGTACAGCACATACAATTATGCATGTCTTACTTCCAGGCTTATCTTATCCATTGTTGTCTTGTCCATTGTAAATGGTTACCTGAGGGTTTCCCCTTATCTTAGTTAGTAGAGACATTCTGTTTCCAGCCTGCTGATCCATTAATCCTGCCTCCCAAGAAATAAGGCCTCATGCATGTCCAATTATTCATGTCAAATGAGGCCTACAAGAACTACATGGTTTCTATGTGTGTATTTAGGTGTGTGTGTGTGTGTGTGTGTGTATGTGTGTATATATATATAGTGGCAGTGAGCAGGTGGTGGTGAATTTTGCAGAGCAAAAATGGGCTTGCACTAAACTGTATGTCAACGTAAAACCCATAGTTACAAATAGTATATCTCCCATAAATAGTAGATGTATGTATGAGATTTTTATAAAGTCATCTACTTCTATGTGAAAGTAGAAATGAAAGTATGGCATGAGAGAAACAAGGTGGGTGAAGTAATATCCTTCATTGGACCAACTTCTGTTGGTTTGAGACACAAGCTTTCAAGCTACACAGAGCTCTTCCTCTGGTTTGGAAAACCAAACCTCTGTGTAGCTCAAAAGCTTGTTTCTCTCACCAACAGAAGCTGGTCCAATAAAAGACCTCTCTAATATCCTGGGACAAATACAGCTACAACAACACTGAATAGTATATGGCATGGCAGTCCATTAATGTATATAAATCATATTGCATTGTCTTTTTTGTTATTAAATGATTAAGTACAACTGGGGTAGGTAAATGTGGATATGGTGTTTACACTGATTCTACTAGATTTGGCTTTGATACCATGGACAACAAAGTATTGACTTATTTGTGGGAGTGGATGGAGTGCCTCTTTGGTAGGTTTACTCAAATCCCAGAGGATAGTGCTAGGCAATTGTTCTTCTTCTTTGTCTATGTCTTCATTGCCAGCTACATAAATAACATGCTAGTTATCTCAATGGTCTCAAACCAGAACCTCTGATCCAAACTCTGTTCTGGATTTTGAGTTTCATATCTCTGTAACAGTGTGACAAAATATTGGTATCTCAGACCTAGAAAAGGGTGGAAGTAGTTACACTTCACCAAAAGAGAAGCATCCCCCAGTCCCAAGACTGCAAGTTGTCAGTCCTGGAAGGAAGCAAAGGCTGACTGCTGTGCGTTGGTGAGAAGCAGGCCTTTAAAAGGTGAGGTGTGGACCATAGTACCCAAGCAGGAACACACACTGTTTTGGATCCAGGCTAAGAAGACTAAGACTGCAAGGTTGAGTGTGGAACAGAATGGAGAATGAGAGATTGGGTGTATGCTGTTTTAGGCCTTTGAAGGAGGAGGCACATTTTGTAGACAAAAAGCAGGGAGACTAAATAGACTTCTGTTTAAGACCTATGGCAGTGGCATGCCTTGGTGTTTGAACCGCAAAGGAATTAGACTCAGAATTTGCGAGTTCTGCTTGTCTGTAGTAGCCTAAAATCCTGGATCTGAACATCCCAAAAGTTCTGATCCAAATCCAAAGTTCACGAGGTTCAGCCTCAGTGTTTTGATTTGGCCTATTGCTAAAGAAGATTTGAGCTTAAATTTGTATTTAAATTAGGATTCAGATCAGGGGTTGGGTTCCAGCCTAACTCTAATGTGATGGGGCAAGACCAGATGGCTATAGAAAAGTAGTCCTTTTGGGATCCGGGAAGTGGGCAGGCAAAGCCCGTCCACTGCTAAAGGATCCCCCCCAGCCTAAAAGGGGGATCCACATGACCTAGATTCCAATTAATTTCAGGGGACAACTAATGAAATAACAGGGACAGGAGTGTGGTCAAAGGGTCAAATGAAGGGAACCGGATGGGAACACCGAGCAGAGAACCCCGGACAGCACCCACTGCTCCTCAAAGGTGTCAAGAGAGTCAGAGGACGCCGCCCAGAGGAACTCTGCCCGGATACGTGAATGGACCGAGGATCGGAAATAGGCCCCACAGTCACAGGAGACTCCATCGGCCAACCTCCTCACTCTGGTTTTATAGATGGCCATTTTAGCTAGGGCCAGGAGGAGGCTGACCAGGAGATCCCGTGACTTTGTGGGGCCACGGATAGGGAGTGCATAAATAAGAAGGTGAGGGGAAAAGTGCAACCAGAAGCATAATAAAATATTGGTGAGGAGCCGGAATAGGGGCTGCAGCTGGCACACTCCAGGTATATATGTGCCAGTGTTTCCCAACGCCGCAAAAGGGGCAGGTGTCTGGAATTGAAGTGAACCGTGCCAAGTACACGCCCATGCTCATGGCTCCGTGAGGGAGCCGCCAACTGACATCCCTGGTGGGCCTTGGGACTAAGGTGGAATATAGGCTGGCCCACCGGGGCTCCTCACCCTCCAAAGGTGGCAGGAGGTCCCGCCATTTTGTATCGGGGTGGGACACGAGGGTGAGGGCATGAAGGGTGTGGAGCACAAGCGTGTATAGATGTTTTCTTGGCACAGTTTGAAAGTAGACTGGCTGCATCTCGTGCAGCCGGCTTACAGTGAAGGGGTGAGGGGGTCGGTTGGGTCCACGGGGCAGGGGTCCAATTAAAAGGTCTGGCGGGCCTGGGGTAGCGGGTGGGCGGGGCGTGCCCTCGTGTAGGACCCAGTCGAGATAAACCTGAGCAGCGGGCAGCAAAGCGGCCTTCACCTCCTGAAGTATGCGCTGGGGAGTACAAGGTCTGGAGACCCCCCAGGCGCTGAGCGAGCGTCAGGGGATCCAGCCAGTCTCCCCGGTCATAGTCCAGTAGGTCTCCGACTCCTGTGACTTCTGCCAGGACCAACCTCTGGCGCACCGAGCGGGACTCCGCCACCTGCAAACGGAGCTGGGGGTTGTGTAGCAGGGGCTCCACGAGGAGATCTGCCCCCTCAGTGGCTGCCACGGACCTGGTCGTTGAAAAGAGTTTCCAGGTCCAGAGGAGGTCCTGGTAGAAGACTGGCATCCCGGAGAGGTCTCGCGGAAGACCTCTTGGATGGAGATAAAGGAGCTGCTGGTCGTATTGGAGCCCTCGGAAGCGGCGCAGGAAGGCATGTGCCAGTATACTCCACGCCGGACTACCTGCACCATAAAGGAGCCTCTGCAGGACCTGGAGGCAGAAGACATGGACCTGAGTAAGTGGACATTTCAGGCCCTGCCCTCCCTCCTCCAGGGGTAGATGGAGAACCCCTGCAGGGACCCAGTGCAGTCCTGACCAAAAGAACTCCAGAATCAATGTCTGGAGGTTGGCCAGGAAACCCGGGGCCGGGACCACGGTTTTGAGCCGGAACCAGAGCATGGATTGGACTAGTTGATTAAGCACCAGCACTCTCCCTCGAAGGGAGAGGCACCGGAGTAGTCCTGTCCATTTCCGGAGCCGCTCTGCCACCTCGCCCTCTAAATTCTGCCAGTTCTCCGGCGAGAGGGATGCGTGGAAGAAAGGTAAATGCCAAGATAGAGCAGCAGACCCGTGCTCCACCGGATGCCCTGAAGCGAGGGTGGGAGGGAGCTCGCCTGCCATCAGTCCCCTACCACCAAGCCAGAGCTCTTGACCCACGTGGAGGAGGCTGCCAAATAGATGGCCTGGCAAGCCTCCACCCGCGCCAAGTCGCCCGGGTTCTGGACCACGAGGAGCACGTCATCAGTGTACGCTGACAGGACCAGCTGCAGCTCCGGCTTCCGCAGCACCAACTCTGTCAACCTCCTTCAGAGGAGACAGAGGAAGGGCTCGATCACCAGAGCATACAGCTGGCCCGTGAGGGGGCACCCCTGCCGTACTCCTTGCCCAAAGCTGACCGGTTTGGTGAGGGTCCAGTTGAGCCTGACCAGACACTCTGCGGAGGCGTACAGCACCTGGAGAAAACCCACAAGCTGGGGTCCGAAGCCAAACGCTTGCAGAGTGCTCAGGAGATACCCGTGATCCACCCTGTTGAACGCCTTCTCCTGATCTAAGGACAGGAGGGCGAACGACAGACCATCCCTAAGCCCGAGTTCCAAAAGGTCCCAGACCAGATATAGGTTGTCGAAGATGCTGCGGCCCGGGACGGTGTAGGTCTGGTCCGGGTGGACCACGTCTGCCAGCACGGACCCTAGCTGCAGGGAGATGGCTTTTGCCACGACTTTGTAGTCCATGCTGAGGAGCGAGATGGGATGCCAATATCGTAAATCACGGAAGTCCCCCTTCTTTGGCAATAAGGCCAGCACGGCTCGCCTGCACGAAAGAGGGAGGACCCCGCTCTGCAAAGACTCGGCCCAGACGGTGACTAGGTCTGGGCCGAGGACGTCCCAGAACACGCGGTAGAACTCCACGGTCAGCCCGTCCATGCCTGGAGATTTATTGGTGGGCATGCGACGGAGGGCTTCCGAGAACTCGGCCAGAGTGAAAGGCAGCTCTAGCCGGTCTCGGTCACCCGCGCTGACTGTCGGGAGCTCCTCCCAGAGCACTCTGCAAGCGTTAGGATAAGTCGGATCCGGGGAGAAAAGGTTTGCGTAGAAGGCTCTCGCCCTCCCACACATCTCCACCAGATCCGTGAGGGGGTGCCATCTTCTGCCAGAAGGCAGATGACATGTTGGCCCCGCTCTTTTTATCTAGGGCGTAGAAGAAGTGGGAGCCGGATCCATCTCCCGAAGGAGGCGGATGCGGGATCGAACATAGGCACCCCGGGCCCGATGGTCCTCGAGGGCCCGGAGCTCCTCCCGCTTCTCCCGGCACGCTCCGCAGAGGGGCGGATCCTTGGGGCTGGTGGCCAGACGCCTCTCCATCTCTAAGACCTCCCGTTCCAACTGCTCTATCGCCGCATCCCTCTGTTGGCTGGCGCCCCGGGTGTAGTCATGGCAGAAGAGCCAGGCGCGCACCTTCCCTAGGTCCCACCACCACCGCGCCGAGGGAAAGGCACGCCGCTGCCCTCACCAGGCCAGCCAGAACTCCTGGAAGGACTCCACAAAGCCCGCATCCTCCAGCAAGTTGTTGTTAAAATGCCAATAGGCCGGCCCCGGCCTCTCCGCGCAGAGAGAGGCTGTCACGGTGGCTAAATAAGGGTCAGAAAATGGGGCCGGCTGGATGCTGGAGGAGTGGGCTCGTGAAAGATGAAAGCGTGATAAATAAATGCGGTCCAACCGGCAGTGCGCGACCGATGGGCCTCCATCCGGACAAAAGTGAACGTGAAAGTGTCATCCGGGTGGTGGTCGTGCCAGACGTCCACCAGGGAGTGGCGTTTGACTATCTCCTGGAGGACGGCGGCGGCGGCCGGGCTCTGCTCGGTCCCTGAGCGGTCCCGCTTCTCGAGGGTGATGTTAAAATCCCCTCCCAGGACCAGGCACTCATGAGGATCCAAGGTGCCGAGGAAGGCGGATGCCTGCTGATAGAATTGTAGCCGCTCCGGACTCGCTGCCGGGGCATAGATGTTGACAAGGTTGACTACGAGCCCCTCCATGCGGACCCGGAGGTGCAGCAGGCGGCCAGGCACAGCCTTGGCGACCTCAAGCCGTAGGTCGGGGAAGAAGAGGGTTGCCACTCCAACCGTCCGAACTGTGAGATGGCTAAAGTAGACCCTGTCCCCCCAATCCAGCCGCCAGCTGTCTTCGGCAGTCAGATCCGTATGGGTCTCCTGCAGGAAAACCACAGAGTACCCCCCCCAAAGGAAGGAGAACACCTGGGATCTGCGGAGACCCATCCTACAGCTGCGGGTGTTCAATGTTGCGATGGTAAGAGGTGCCATGAGGAGGGCTGGGGGGGAATCCTCACCGGCAGGGACGCTCACGGCTCCCGACGGGCCGTGCAGTAGTCCGTGACCTACCCCATAGGTGAGTAAGGAGTCATGGAAGAGGCGGACCCGCTGGTAGGCCGCGGCGCCCTGCCTCCGGGTCCTTTTACCCTCCCCCATGAGGGCCCTTGCGGCCTGGAGGATTTGATGAAAGTCCCCCCATCGCTGGAGAGCAAGCTGTACTTTGTTGCGGGAGCCACGGACGTCTTCTAGAAACTCCCACAACTCCTCTCGCAGGGCATGGGGGGGTGGGGTTACAGTCTCCTGGTTACTCCCCAACGGGGCCCTTGGTACAGCCCCGTGGCCCGCCGAGACGGGCAGACAGCATGCGGACCTCTGACGGGGTTCCTGATGGATTGGTGCCTCGAACATTGGGATGTTAGGGGGCGGTGGAGAGAAGATAGCAGCCCTTGGTGGGTCGGGACGGGCAAACACAAAAGCCGCTCCCTGGGGGTCATCTATTGGCAATGGGAAGGAGACAGCCCCAGGGGCGGCAATAACATCTCGGGAGGTGGACGGGATAGGGACAGGGGCAGGGGCAGGGGCAGGGTTAGACACGAGATTCTGGGTGGGGAGAGGGCTCTCAGTGATGCTGGGCGCAGGCTCTATGGTGGATTTGGCAGCCACGGCATCAGGAGCTGGACTATCTTCTGTAGGGCCCCCTCCCGGGAAGGAGGTCGAATGCTCCTCACCAACGAGGAGTACCCCTGGTGACTCGAGTCCCGGCCGTGTGGCACTGGCCGTCTCCTCAACAGGCTTGGTGGCCGTCAGCTAGGTGCCATCTGCAGCCGAGTTGGTGGAGGAATCCGGGGGCTCCTCGGAGGTGGGAGTGGAAGCAACGGTTATGGGGAGGGAGCATGGGGAAAGGGGGGGCTGAAGTGAAGTCGCCCAGATCGAGGCCTGCTGGCATAGGGTCATCCTCCCCCTGGGTGACCGGGGTCAGACCCAGGGCCTCGATCGCCTCATAATGGATGGGAAATTATTTTCCGCCACCCCGGGATTCTCCCCGCCGGCACCTGATGTGACGGTTGCCTCGGGGCACACTGAGGTTTCAGATGGCGCCTTGGGGGCCTTGGAGGGGAGGGACTCCCATGGAGGGGAGATACTGCCTTCCAGTGCTGCCACGTCATCCCCAGCCGGCACTGGTGGATGGAACACAGACGTGGGTAGAGCGGAAGGCTCGGCATAGGTGCCCCCCTTCCTGGTCTTCCAGGGGGCCTCCATATCAGATGGAAGGAGCGGAGCTCGAGCCTTCCGCTTGCCCTGCTTCCCCTAGACTGGGGCCCAGCCCTCCATGGCATCATCCTTGGCTGGCTAGCAGGGGTTGTGTCAGGGGGCAGAGGCGATGGCTCAGGGACTCAAGGGATAACGGTGGGGCAGCACAAGGGAGGGAAGATTCCCCTTGGGGCGGGCCCTCTCCCATGCCCGGTGGTGTCCCTGCCGCACCCTCCTCCACAGGCCCCACCAGATTGCAAGCAGCGGGTGCGGGGCTCTCCCGCTCGTCTGGGCATAGTTGGGGAGGTACCCCTTGGGCCCGAGCGGGAGCAATGGTGGACTGGGAAGGAGGAGGGGTGGTTTCGGGCACCGGGCAGCCAGGGGCACTGGCGATGACTGGGCCGGTGCCCTGCCGGGGCTCGGGGGTCCCGGACGCCCCTCCTTGCCAGGCCAGGGGGCAGTCCCTCCGGACATGCCCCATCGCCCGGCAGAGGTAGCACCGGGCCTCCCCTGTGGAGTAATGCACCCGGTAATGGGCCCCCTGGCAGGGGACTAGGAAGGACCCCTCCAGCGCCTCTCCATCACGCGCCGCTGGCGGCAGTTGAAGCTGCACTTGCTGGCGGAACGAGAGGACGTGACGGAGGGCGGGGTCTTTGCAGCCCAATGAGAGAGGGCTGATGACAGAGATGGGCTTCCCCAAGGTAGAGAGGGTGGGTAACAGGGCATCATTGGGAAGAAAAGGAGGGACGGAGGTCAGGACCAGGCGGACACCCAGGTCCTCTAGCGGCTCTAAGGGGACAAACACTTCCCCTACTGCCAGGCCCTTCTCCACCGCCTCCTGGGCGGCAGCCTCCGAAGTTAAGAAGAAGATGACCTTGCCATACATTTTGGAGGCCGCCACAATGGCCGTGGGCGCCACCACCCTCGCCAACGCCCACACATAGGTCTCCACGTGGGGCGAGGCGGGCACCAGGAGGCAATGGACGCCGTGCTTCCTGGTCATGGTGGGAAAGGGGCCCTGGCAGCTATAGATGGTAGTGGAGGTGGTGGGCAGGAGAGATGACGTAGCAGCAGGCGGGGGGGCTGCCGCCACCTGGGCGTACGCCCTGGGGGCCGGGGGAGGGACACCCGCAGAGCTGGTGGAGGAACAGCGGGGAGGGACGCCCCAGCTGGCGGCGGGGCCAGGGCATTGGGGGCAGCCCCTGCCATGGAGGGCCTGGTCTTTTTAGTGGGGCCCTTCCCCTTCTTCTTCCCCTGGCCCTTCCCGCCGGCTGGGGGGGTTCCCCCCGAATCTGAGGGGGTGAGAGACGTGGCAGCAGTGGAGGTCACCCCAGTGCCCGTTGCTGCTGGTGCCTCAGCGGGGCGGTGGCAGATGGTTCGGCAGCGGAAGTAGAAGCTTGGGGGGTGACGGAGCGGCAGGCGAGGGAGGGGCAGCTCGGGCTGCTGGAGGGGCCCCACCCATCTCATCCCCCGCCATCATGAATAGGGATGGAAGGGGAGACACCAGATGGAGGAGGGGAGAGGGGAAGCAGGTCGACCACTCCTCCTCGCTAGGCTGCAGGCAGGGGAGGAGGGCGCCAAAAGGGGTGGGCTGGACGGGGGGGCAATCAGGGGTTAGTCACCAACACAGGGTGGAATTCCGGCTCCTCTTGGTGCACTAGGGTAGGGATACAACATTCGGGGTGCAGTGAAAAGGGTTGAAACTAAAATGGGGAGTTGCACAAGCACATGGGAGGGGGCATGGGCACACTGAGCAAGGGGCTAAGCAGGCTGGAGGTACGGCAGGGAAACCAACGGGCTAGCCTCAGAGGCTGGGGCAGGGCAAACAAACAGAGGCTGCAGGAGAAAATGGGCGGGGCAGGCAAACAAACTGAAGGTAGTAAGCAGGGGTTGGGGCATAAGGGGGGCAAAAGCTGCAAAGCGCAAATGGGGCAGGTTGCAAGGGCAAAGCTGGAGGGTAGGCAGTCCGGGGGGGGATACATGCACCCACATGCACTTGCACAAGTCTTTTTAAGCTGACTGCTGCTTCTGGCCCAAAGGGTAAAAATAGGGCGTGGCAAGCCAAGCAAGCAGCTGAGTCCAGAGGCAGGAGCTGAGGCAGATGGTATGCAGCCAGTGGGGTTGGTGAAGGGGGCAGCGGTGATGGTAGTAGTTGTGGGGGTTGGGGAGGACACACAGATGGATCAGGGGGCAGCTCCATGCCACACCCCCTGTGTCCCTGGAAACACAGTCAAGACCCACACCACGAGCACAGTTTGAAAGTTACTCAGTCTTAGGGCTCCCTCCATGGTGGTCTGCAAAGTCTCTAGGTGCTCCCCCACTGGTAGATGGTCCTCCTCTTCTTCTTCTCCTCGGGCTTCAGCAGCTCCAGGCAGCAGACGCCACAGCAGCAACAGCAGCTCCAGGAACTCCAGGTGGTGGTCCAGGCAGGTAGAAAGGACCCCTCTCAGGTAGTGGTGGTGGTGGTGGTGGTGTCCACAACAGCAGTGGCTGGGGTCCTTCACTTCTCTTCTCTGGGGAGTGGGCTAGCAACCCCCCCCCCCCCCCGGGGCTGCAGTTGGAGCAGTAGCAGTACCTGAGAGTGGGGGGTCCAGCAACCAGGTAGCAGAGAACGGGGGAGGGGTGTCTGGCCCAGCCAGGGGAGCAGCTGGAGCAGCAGGGAGAGCTTAGGGCTTAGCAGCAGGAGTAGCAGCTTCTCACCTCCCTCCAAGCTAGAAGGTTATGGGAGAGTTGGGGGGGGGGGGTAGAGAGAGAGAGAGATTCGCTTCAGGCTAAACAAATCCCTGGGACCAGGTTAAGTGAAATGGAAGCTGCTCCAGGTCAATTAAGGCACCTGGGGCTAATTAAGAACTTTCCAGAAGGCAGGGAGAAGGCTAGGTTGATTGGGACACCTGAAGCCAATCAGGGGCTGGCTGAAACTAGTTAAAAGCCTCCCAGCCGGTCAGGTGGAGGTGCATGTCAGGAGCTGTGGGAAGAAGTTGTGTGGTTGGAGAGGCTGAGTAGTACCCACCATATCAGGCACAAGGAAGGAGGCCCTGAGGTAAGGGTGAAGTGCAGCTTGAGGAAGTGAGGGCCGCTGTGGGGCAAGTAGCCCAGGGAATTGTACATGTCATGTTTCTAAAAGATCAGGTACCATAGCTGATACTATTAGGGTCCCTGGGCTGGAGCCGGGAGTAGAGGGTGGGCCTGGGCTTCCCCCCACTTTTTCCCCCTGTTTAATCACTGAGACTGGGAGACAACAGCGACGGTGAAAGGAAGGATAACTTCTCCTCACCTCCCTTGCTGGCTTATGATGAAAATGGCTCAGTAGACTGTGACCCTTGTCTCTAGAGGAAAAAAGGGTTATGTGGAGGGTCAGTGAGCCTCTGAGGCTCGAGAAATCTGCCAGGAAACGCGGGACCCACGGAGGCAAGGACAGAGCTTTGTCACACTAGGTATAACCGCTCTATTGAAGTATGTGGATCTATGCCAATTTGCTTTAGATGAGGATCTTGCTCATGGTGTATAAACTGCAGCATATTGAAAACTGTTAACATTGTATGCTATCACTTTTAAATGTTATGATGATTTTCCTGGTCCTGCTTACAGACTAGAGGGCTCAGTAGGGAAGTATGCAATCTGGGCCTACCTAAGTTAATTTGCAGACTCTCTAAGAGTAAGAGGGTTGAGTTGTGCCTATTTTAGGGAGCAGCCTGATTGGTGTCTGTCTCTCTCTCTCTCTCTCTGGTCTGGAATTCTTGTGTGTTCTGTATTCTAAGAAAAAGTAGTGTTTACATAACAAAATTCTCTTACTGGAAGTTTGCAATCTAACTTCTCTGTATGCTATGAAACAACATAAACAAGCTAAATAGAATGGTCGAAAGCATCAATATTGGTCCATGGTGTTTGTATTATACAATAGAACTTCTTAATAATTTTTAGCTTGTACATGAGGTAATTTCGTCCATGCCAGTTTTTATTGCTTGGCATGTGTGTCTCTCTCACACTCATTCACTCTATAGCCCTTTGGCAAGAACTGTGAAGCCACACAGGGTTTTTTGTTTTGTTTTTTTTTTTTAAATATATTTACACAGTAAAATAAAGTAGATATCTTGGTAAAACATGCAATAATGTATTTGTTCCTAAAAATGTGTAAAAACTTTTGCTGATGCTCAGTGAATAACAGCTCACATTATTATAAGGGCCTAATCATATACCTGTTACTGAAGTAAAAACTGATGTAAAAATTCCCCATTGACCTAAGTGAGGTGTGTTGGGAATTGGGCCTTAACTACAAAAAAAAACTTTCAGAGTTGCTCAGCACTCATACCACATTGATAGCATTTAGAGTGTGGGTGGTAAGTACACAATTCTCAGCAGTGTAAGTTATTAAACCTTCTATTTTGGGAGTCTTGCCAGTGAATCTAAAAGACTTACTGCAGTTACACCACGCTCTGAAAGAACAAAATATCATCCAATGGGCTCATGTATTCTTTCCCAGTATCAAATAGTTGCACAAGTCTTCCTTATTTTCCACATACATAATTAGTTCCCCCTGGATTTATATGATTTTAGTAACATTGATGCCAATAAAATACTTTCGGTTCACCTTATAAATGCCTAATGTTTTCATTAAACTGCATTTAAGTAAAAGCATGTATAGTGAACTACAACTCCCAGATGCATTGCACAATATTCATGCTTAGTAGGTCACAAAATCATTAGGAAACTGAGAAAATAGTTGCTGAACAGGGTGGTGGTGGGGAGAAGTGTAAACAAACCAACCAGCACAACTTATACTGAGTTCTATAAGAATTCTATAGAATTATTAATTGCTGTTTAACAGGGATCAATGGAACTGGAATGAATGCAGTATCATCAGGAGATGCATGTGCGTAATGGTGTCTGTTTTCCTGATAGGAAAGGGAGCTACAAAGGGAGCTGCAAAGTCAAACAACTTAGCTTCACTACTGCTAACTCCAGGGTAGCAGGCATGTCCCTTTGTCCATAGAAGCCACTGAGCAGGTCTACACAGGAGTGGAAAGAGGAAAGCATGGAGCAGCCATGACTATTCCAGCCTGTAAGCTAGAATCAGTGGCTCTCAAGCTTTCCAGATGACTGTCCCCTTTTCAGGAGTCTGATTTGTCTTGTGTATCCCCAAGTTTCACCCCACTTAAAAACTACTTGCTTACAAAATAAGACATAAAAATACAAAGTCTCAGAGCACACAATTACTGAAATTGCTTATGTCAGGGTTCCTTCTGTTGCTGGCACAGAATGCCCGAGGCAAGCAACAGCTGGATTCATTGCCCAATGTGCGTCGCCCAATAATCACAATGGGGTGGAGAAGTAGAAAAGTTTATTTGAAGCTTCAAGCGGTACAGGGAGACGACAATCTCAAATCCTGCACACCAGTGCAAGCAGTTACACATATTTTATACATTCATTCTTTAGCATACTTATCCAATAGCAAGCTGCCCTGAGAATCCATATAGCCAATCCGGTATACCAGCCAGTTCCCCTTTTTCCTCTTACCATCTATTCCCCCATATATGGAGTTGTTTGTTCAGCATTATCTAACATTCCTGTCCTGCTTGACCTAATCTTGCTCCAGCCAGTCTGCACCTGCTGAGAAGTTTGCAACAGTGTATTGCATGACTGCTGTGAGTATCTCTGGGCAGAAAAGGGAAGGGGGGCCATCTGGGCCTAGAGCGAGGGTGCTTCATCGACACTCGTGGTCTTCCATCCCCTTGAGTTACCTAGTGGCCATGCCCGGTGTCCCCAACACTTCCCCACTCTGAACTCTAGGGGACAGATGTGGGGACCCGCAGGCTTATTCTTACCAGCTTAGGTTAAAAACTTCCCCAAGGTACAAACCTTGCCTTGTCCTTGAACAGTATGCTGCCACCACCAAGCGTTTTAAACAAAGAACAGGGAAAGAGACCACTTGGAGACGTCTTCCCCCCCGCCCCAAGCCCTACACCCCCTTTCCTGGGGAAGGCTTGAGAATAATATCCTAACCAATTGGTTACAAAATCATCAAAGACCCAAACCCCTAGGTCTTGGAACAATGGAAAAATCAGTCAGGTTCTTAAAAGAAGGATTTTATTTTAAAAAAAGAGAGAGAGGTAAAAATCATCTCTGTAAAATCAGGATGGAAAATACTTTACAGGGTATTCAGATTCAAAACACAGAGGATCCCCCTCTGGGCAAAACCTTAAAGTTACAGAAAACGGGAATAAACCTCTCTCTTAACACAGGGAAAATTCACATAAAACAAAAGATAAACTAATATGCCTTGCCTGGCTTACCTATACTGGTTGCAATATTGGAGACTTGGATTAGGATGGGTTGGAGAAGATGAATTTCTGTCTGGCCTCTCTGTCCCAAGAGAGAACAACCATGTAAACAAAGAGCACAAAACAAAAGCCTGCCTTCCCCCAAGATATGAAAGTGTCTTGTCCCCTTATTGGTCCTTTGGGTCAGATGCCAGCCAGGTTAGCTGAGCTTCTTAACTCTTTACAGGTAACAGGATGTTGTCTCTGGCCAGGAGGGATTTTATAGCACTGTATACAGAAAGATGGTTACCCTTCCCTTTATATTTGACAGCTTACCTTCTCTTTTTACCATATAATTATAAATCAATTGGAATATAAATATTGTACTTGTATTTCAGTATATAGAGCAGTATAAACAAGTCATTGTCTGTAGGACATGTCGGTTATACTGACTTGGCTAGTGCTTTTTATGTAGCCTATTGTAAAACTAGGCAAATATCTAGATGAGCTGATGTACCCTCAGAAGACTTCTGTGTACGTCCACGGGTACATGTATCCTGGTTGAGAATCACTGGGCTAGAATAATCAGACCCCTCAGCTTCCAAACATAACTGTAAGATGTCACAAATGATCAGAATGTGGAACATCTGGACTTTGTGCATTGTGCCATAATTAACAGAAGCAGATTTTTAGTGAAAAATCATAATCTAAGGATGTTTTTTCTTTGAATCAAATTATAAAACTCATTTATTTGGCTCACACAGTGAGAAAACAGCCTTAAAATAGGTGTCCTAGTTAAAACTCTAAAGACACTAATTTTGTCACATGACACCCCATCTGACAACTCTTTCCCCTCATTCTTACTCTACCCTTTTTAAATTGTTCCTGCCCCCACCCCTTCACTTGCCCTGCCCTCAGTACCCTCTCAGTGAGATGTTCAGAAGCACCTGACAGTTCCATAGGTGAGGTAGGAGGAGGTGGAACCTCTGAATTTCTGGCAGCTAGTGAGTTCACGTCAGACATGAAGGCAGATGGCTATAGTGGCAGCATCACATGGCTGAGAGAAGCCTTTAACCCATGAATGCTTTGAATGAGATGGAGCTGGAATGAGGGAGCAGTGCCTGCCTCTTCCCCTCCAGGTGTGACAGGAACTTTTCTAGTGGCCACAGGGAAATAGATTGCATCGGATGCTGATGTGATACTATGCTGAGGCCTTCGTGCTGAGCTGCAGATCCTGCAGGAGGAGGTGGTTTGGTCTCAGAGCTCCTCCCTGTGCACGTGTTCTCTGTGTAGCCTAGGGTTGCTACCTATCTTGGTTTTCTCAGGATTAGGTCCCCGTTTCCCCCCCCCTTTTTTTTAAGGTAGCTAGCCCAAGAAATCTGTACATCTTCCTGGGACATTAAAAATCCTGTGTTTTTTTTGGCAGTCAGGCCCTGCTGACTCTCCCAGCCCTTAATGGCTGGGGGGAACCGTGGGGTAGCCGTACCTGTGCAATGGGAGCTCTGCATCTGGGATCCACAGGGACAGGATGGTTCATGAGCAGCAAGCGCAACAGGGAGCTTGGGGCTGGCAGCACCCAGTCACCACTGCACAGGTATCAGTTGGACAGGAGCTGGCACCACATCCTGCTTGGCAAGGTCCATGCCTAAGACAGCCCTTGGAGCTGGTGTCCTCTCCTGTGGGTAGGATGGGGAGACAGTGGCCTAAGTTGGGGGCAGGCAGATGTCCTGATTTGTTACCTCAGAGGTGGTAACCCTAGGCCTAACTGCTTGGAGACACCCTATGCACATACACTTCTCCACCCTCTTCCACAGGCAGCCAGTTGCTGATGCCTGAAACAGCAGCAAATGTGGCCCACAACTCTTTCAAAGAGGGTGTGGCACTGTCATGTATGATGTACTGTGAAATGTGGTCCAGCTGAGAGGTGTGGCTCAAATAGCAGCTCCAGAGGGATTGCATTGAGCCCCATGACCTGCTCCTGATTTGGCATGACTTATTCAATTTCTCCCCACCACACCAACCCCTGTGAAGCTCCTTACACAAAGCCTTTTATTCAGGCCTGGGATGGATAAATTTCTCCCTACTGGCCATATTCTGCCCCCTTTAGGCATCTTGGACAGTACTTTCTCAAAAGAGTAGTCTATTTCCCAAGAGGAAAATTTGTGCTATTAACAGCTTTTTTTTTCTCTCTCTCTTTTGCTCTCCTCCCTGTAGCCATCCGATGTTTTGTTCCTCACCTCTTCCTCTTTCCTAGTTTCCATCAGATAGCTGTGATTATAAGTACACATCCCTGCAGAAGCTATGGGTCAAATTCATCAAGGGGGGATAATGTTTAGGTATCTTACAAACATATTCACTAACACAGTCAATTGCAGTTTCATTTCTTAAAATTAGGTGTCAAATAAATAAGCCTTAGTGATCATTATCAAACTCGAATATTTACAGTAAAGTGGTACATAAGCATTTACTATAATAGCAAAATTCAGTAGTTATGAAGTGCCAGTTTTCTGTAACTATTGAAATGCCTTGAAATTGAAATATATTATCACTAAATACATATTGAAATACTTTATCACTAGTATTATTGATGTTTTCCAGTTTGAACAGAGACCTCTTATTTACTAGCTAAAACTTTGACACACACCCCTTGTCCTTTTTGTTCGTTCTGCCCCATGTTACTCAACAGATTCCATACTTTGGTATGTGGTGTTGCAGAGCTGTGCAAGATCTACAGGCATCAAAAACACAACTTAAAAATAACACATTTTGAGGCCCAAGCCCATTGTCCTTTCATACACAAACTCCTGTTGATTAGAAGCTGAGTTACCATGGTGATAAGCATGGTTTATATGCTCACATAGACGGGGCTTTTGATGGAAACATTTTTAAGTCTGAGCTTTCAAATGATTTCTGATATATCATGTTAAACTCAAGCACTAAGCTGTCCCAACTGAAGTGCAACATAACATTAAGCATATCTGCAAACATCTAGAGGATAATAAGGTGATAAGTGACAGTCAGCATGGATTTGTCAAGAACAAATCGTGTCAAACCAACCTGATAGCTTTCTTTCACAGGATAACAAGCCTTGTGGATAGTGGGGAAGTCGTAGACGTTGTATATCTTGACTTTAGTAAAGCTTTTGATACTGTCTTGCATGACCTTTTCATAAACAAACTAGGGAAATGCAAACAAGATGGAGCTACTATAAGGTGGGTGCAAAACTAGTTGGAAAACTTTTCCCATAGAGACAGGTTTCAGAGTAGCAGCCGTGTTAGTCTGTATTCGCAAAAAGAAAAGGAGTACTTGTGGCACCTTAGAGACTAACAAATTTATTAGAGCATAAGCTTTCGTGAGCTACAGATCACTTCATCGGATGCATTTTTCCACCAAATGCATCCGATGAAGTGAGCTGTAGCTCACGAAAGCTTATGCTCTAATAAATTTGTTAGTCTCTAAGGTGCCACAAGTACTCCTTTTCTTTTTCCCATAGAGTAGTTATCAGTGGTTCATAGTCATGCTGGAAAGGCATAATGAATGGGGTCCCGCAGGGATCAGTTCTGTTCAATATCTTCATCAGTGGTTTAGATAATAGCATACAGAGTACACTTATAAAGTTTGTGGATGATACCAACCTGGGAGGGGTTGCAAGAGCTTTGGAGGATAGGATTAAAATTCAAAATGATCTGGACAAACTGGAGAAATGGTCTGAAGAAAATAGGATGAAATTCAATAAAGACAAATTAAAAGTACTCTCCATAGGAAGGAACAATCAGTTGCACACATACAAAATGGGAAACGACTGCCTAGGAAGGAGTACTGCGGAAAGGGATCTGGGGGTCATAGTGGACCACAAGCTAAAAAATATGAGTAGACAGTGTAACAGCTGTTGCAAAAAAAAAAAAAAAAGCAAACATCCTTCTGGGATGTATTAGAAGGAGTGTTGCAAGCAAGACATGAGAAGTAATTCTTCTACTCTACTCTGTGCTGATTAGGCCTCAACTAGAATATTGTGTCCAGTTCTGGGCATCCCATTTCAGGAAGGATGTGGACAAATTGGAGAGTGTCCAGAGAAGAGCAACAAAAATGATTAAAGGTCTAGAAAACATGACCTATGAGGGAAGACTGGAAAAAAATTGGGTTTGTTTAGTCTGGAAAAGAGAAGATTGAGAGGGGACATAAGTTTTCAAGTATGTAAAAGGTTACAAAGAAGAGAGAGAAGAATTGTTTTTCTTAACCTCTGAGGATAGGATGAGAAGCAATGGCTTAAATTGCAGCAAAGAAGGTTTAGGTTGGACATTGGAAAAAACTTCCTAACTGTCAAGATGGTGAAGCACTGGTATACATTGCCTAGAGAGGTTGTGGAATCTTCATCATTGGGGAATTTTTAAGAGCAGGTTAGACAAATACCTGTCAGGAATGGTCTAGATAATAGTCCTGCCATTAGTGCAGGGGACTGGACTAGATGACCTCTCGAGGGCCCTTCCAGACCTATGATTCTATTATTCTATATTGAGTAAAATCTTGACCACACAGAAGTCAATGAGAGTTTTGCTATTGACTTCAGCGGGACCAGGATTCACACATTGTGTTTTAATCATAGTGCTGCCTCTATCTTCTCAGTTAAGAATAGCAACTATTAATCAAACAATAGAAACATAGAAGATTAGAGTTGGAAGGGACCTCAAGAGGTCATCTAGTCCAGCCCCCTGCTCAAAGCAGGACCAATCCCCAATGAAATCATCCCAGTCAGGGCTTTGTCAAGCCAGGACTTAAAAACCTCTAAGGATGGAGATTCCACCACCTTCCTAACCCAATATTCCCAAATCCTGGCTGAGGAGAAGTTAGTATACAGTCAGCTTCATCCACTGTTATGCTCAGGAATGGAAGAGCTTGGAGAGTCTATGTAGACAGCATCCTCAAAATAGATAATGAAGTTTGGCCAATGGGAGGTAGCCCAGTCACAAGACTGAAATCTAATCAGGACAAATAATTAGTCTTACTAGTAAGCATGACTCAGGTAGGATAGAAGTCAGAGTGAATGGAGCACAGCTGTCTAGTACATTTTATATCCTAAAATCATCAACACTTGACTACTGATGATTAGCTACAGGATTCCATTATCCTCATTGTGTAAAATTGTTTCGTACTTTTAGTCCTAAATACCCAAAAAACTTCCATAAATGCGATTTTTATTGCTGCTGCAAGAATTGCTACATTTGCATCATTTTATTAAGTGTTCTTTCCAAAACTAAATTACTTTGAGTTCTTCTGCTACTTTTTATGTTGGACATCAATTATAAATGCAATTGAAGAAGCCTCATGAAAGAACAATGAAGTTTTATGATCCAGTACCTAAATTCTCTTGGGAATTGCTTAGAGTATATCTCATGAAGCTGCTGAATGTCCAAACTTTGTCTGGTGCCATCAAAGTTGCAGTTCTGGATAAAGGATTAGGAAACGTGGAAAAAGGGCTGCTTTATTTTTAGAACTGTAAGCTTGGGGAATAGAAATAATACTCAGTTTCATTGGCATAGCTTGTTACGCTTACTAGGTAGAACTTAATATCAAAGTTGTGTGAGTATGTGTGTTTAAAAAAAAAAACAACAAAAAAACAAGCCACATGGTCTGTGTGTGTGTCTCCATAATACACTTCGAGCAAATAATTTTTCAAAGCTCAAGCAGAATTAAAGCTAAAGTTAACACTTTCCATGTATATTTAGGTTGTGATGTCTAAACTGATTTTCTCCAAATTCTCCTAAGTCCAGCATTTCTTTATCCAAATGGTCTGTTTTTATCCATCATTTACCATCTTAAATATTATAATATACATTAGCCTGATTTTTTTTATAACTGTCCTTGCTTATACCACTAACACCACCATCTGTTAAAATGGAGTGGACTTGAAGGACTTGATCATGTCATGTGTATAAAACTGAAGTTGATAAGAATTAAGGTATTCAGCTCCTCAGAGGATCTGGCCCTAAAAACCTAGGATGAAATCCTGGCCCCAATCAATGTGAGATTAGCCATTGATTTCACTGAGGCCAGGATTTCACCCTAATCTACTTTTCACTAATCAGGCTGCCTTACTGTCTGCATTTCCCTTTATTCTGTTTCTTGTACCCTAGCACAATACCGTAGTTTGAGGGTTTTAAAGAACACAGATTCTTTCACGAACTGTGGTAGGTAAGATGTACAGCTAAATCATGATTAAAATGGCTACCTTGAAAGAACAAGTCACCAGAGATACCAAGACAAATGGGAAGGCACTATTTAAGGGTTAAACCCTTACCTCACCCTGCACACACACACATTCTCTTCAGCTTCGTGTGTGCCCTAGGGAACACAGGGCTGCTACTGAGATGTGTAGGGGCTGCCATTGTGGCTAACTTATAGGCAGGTTACACAAGTGGGGGAAGCCCCTTACTTCCTCTTCATCACTGCACACCTACCTATATGCTGGCCAGAATCTATCCCTCAGCATTTTTGAAGAGGGTACTATTGGTGGCAAATAGTATAACTTCAGTCAGAGGAAATCAAATCTCACTTTCACTCAATAAAAATTTTCAAGCGCTGTAAGGGCTTGTCTATGCTACTGCGCAGGATCGATCTAAGATGCGCAACTTCAGCTACGTGAGTAGCATAGCTGAAGTCGACATACTTAGATCTACTTACTGCAGTGTCTTCACTGCGGTAAGTCGACAGCTGACGCTCTGCCATTGACTCCGCTTGTGCTCCTTGTTCTGGTGGAGTACCGGAGTCAACGGAAGAGTGCTCAGCAGTCGATTTATCGCGTCTATGCTAGACGTGATAAATCGACCCCCTCCCCCCCCCCGCACCTCTGCTGGATCGATCGCTGCCTGCCAATCCTGCAGTTAGTGTAGACAAGCCCTAAGAGCTAAACTGTCTCTAAACTAGTTAGATTGTTTCCCCAATTCCTTTCCCCCACTACTCCTATTGGAATATAAAATAGGTGGGATGAAGAACTGGGCTGTAACCAATTTAGTGCATAGATGCACATACAAAGCAGAATGCAAATAGATGTACAATAGATATCCCACTGCTCCATTAGCAAAGAATCACCTTTTACCCATGAGGTCCGAGTAGAAAAGAGCCACTGTGACACACACCAAGTAAGTGGCTCATGTGGGAAAAGTCAAGGTTTTAGTCCTACTCTAGCTAATACCATTCTACTCGGATTTACCAGATGGTAATGGCATGCAGTGCTACTTATTTAGGCACCACACTAACCACGCACACAGCTTAGTGCAGTGCAGCTGAACATAAAGAGGTTGCTGACATAATTTCTACTGTACAATGTCCTCACTAGCCAGCAGAAATTAAAACACATAAAATACTCCTTTTCCCACATTTCCAAAAAGGACATAGGAAGGTCCTTTCTGTCTAGACATGTATCCAGTGTGCATTTCTGCTTCCAAAGCAAGCAACATTTTTTTTAATCAAGATAAATCAATACCAAGGTTCAAACGTACACTTGCATATGAGAGCATGTTACCTAAGCAAGTCAGTTACCTGCTTAGGTATCTAACTTCTTCACCCAGTTCTCAGAGGTGCTATAGGCAACTTCTTAATTCCTTCCTACATGTTTCAGAGTAGCAGCCGTGTTAGTCTGTATTCGCAAAAAGAAAAGGAGTACTTGTGGCACCTTAGAGACTAACAAATTTGTTAGTCTCTAAGGTGCCACAAGTACTCCTTTTCTTTTTCCTACATGTTGTATCTCTCATATTGGTCTTTGAAATTGATAGGTTTTAACTGAGTTTTTTCTTCAGGGATTATTGTAAAGAAGAGAGATATTTAGTTCTCTTCATGGTAAAGGTATTTTAGGTTGTCATTACTTATATTGCTCCACATCACTGTATTATCTGAGCACCTCAGTCTTTAGTGTTCTTATCCTCCCAACATCCCTGTGAGGTTATACCCATTTTTTTAGATGGAGGGAACTGAGGAACAAAGAGGCATCAATGACTTGCCCAGGGTTAAACAGGATGTTTTTAGCAGAGGAAGTGAACCTTGGTCTCCCACAGTCCAATACTGTAACCACTAGACTACCCATCCTCATAAGAAGTCACAAAGGGACACAAGTTCAGCTCACTGAGGTACCACTGGAGTTGAACCCAGGATCTCCTGTTACTAGGCAGGTGGTTTAGGCACCTTTATTCATGACCATCTACAATGTGGCACCATGGCTGAGTCTTTGAAACCAGAATATTAAATTTTAAAATCTGAAATAGTACCAGTAGCTGTAGCTATAAGGTCTGAATTTAACCAAGCTGACATTCTCAAGTACTGTATGTTTATTTTTAGAGCTTTATTCCCTCTGGTATTTCAGATTGTGTGCTAATGCATTTGAGAATCAATTATCATAAACACAATGCACATCACAAACACAGCAAAACTGGGCTTAAATGCTAGACTCAAGAGTGTTGATTTTACAGAGTTCTTTGCAATAGATGTGCCTTTGTATGTAGCAGGAAAAAATTGGTAGAGATGGGATAAGAGTAGCAGTACAAAGAAAAATGTTCAGACTCTTTTTAAAATACATCCTGCAGTTTAGATATAAAGCTCCTTATTTTTAGTAAACCAGTAGAATTGTTCAAGCTCTGCCCTACAGTTTCAATAGCAGCTTAGTGCTTTAAAACACTGACCTTGAAAAGAAAACATTTACATTGTGAATGTACTGGCAGTATGAAGACTATTCTGAGTGAGTATCCAACTGTGGCAAAAGGTTCAGAAGTGGGTTTTCCTTATTCTGAAAGGCGTAACCCATGGGGTTTTTGTAGTGGTTAAAGCAAACCTTTGGCACAAATTATGCATGGGTTCTAGCAGAGCACCAGTATAAATTGAGATTTAATTGGCCAAGTGAAATTTTCATGTATGTATGCCCACTGAGTACCAGAGATCAGTGTTTCTGATAAGTGTTGATATAATCAGAACATTTGATGTTCAAATTTTACGCACATACAGGAGCACTTTTTAATAGTAGGGGTGCTGAAGCCAGCACCCTTATCCTTGTCTGCTCCCCACCCCCAGAGCTGGGGCTGGGAGCAGGGCTGTGTCTCGGGGAGCAAACAGGAGTAATAGGGGGTCGAGGCTTGGGCCAGCAATATGTGATATAATTTAATAGGTTAAAGTCAGCTTGTGGTGGCCAGAGTACTTGAAGGAGACCTAACATCAGGGCAGAACAAGCCGTACAAGGAAACGGAGAAACATTATGGCATTAAAAGAAAAGGAGTACTTGTGGCACCTTAGAGACTAACTAATTTATTAGAGCATAAGCTTTCGTGAGCTACAGCTCACTTCATCGGATGCATTTGGTGAAAAAAACAGAGGAGAGATTTATATACACACACACAGAGAACATGAAACAATGGGTTTATCATACACACTGTAAGGAGAAAGAAAAGGAGTACTTGTGGCACCTTAGAGACTAACAAATTTATTAGAGCATAAGCTTTCGTGAGCTACAGCTCACTTCATCGGATTTTCTTTTTCTTTTTGCGAATACAGACTAACACGGCTGCTACTCTGAAACTGTAAGGAGAGTGATCACTTAAGATAAGCCATCACCAGCAGCAGGGGGGGGAAAGGAGGAAAACCTTTCATGGTGACAAGCAAGGTAGGCTAATTCCAGCAGTTAACAAGAATATCAGAGGAACAGTGGGGGGTGGGGTGGGAGGGAGAAATACCATGGGGAAATAGAAAAGGAGTACCGGTGGCACCTTAGAGACTAACAAATTTGTTAGTCTCTAAGGTGCCACCGGTACTCCTTTTCTTTTTGCGAATACAGACTAACACGGCTGCTACTCTGAAACATGGGGAAATAGTTTTACTTTGTGTAATGACTCATCCATTCCCAGTCTCTATTCAAGCCTAAGTTAATTGTATCCAGTTTGCAAATTAATTCCAATTCAGCAGTCTCTCCTTGGAGTCTGTTTTTGAAGCTTTTTTGTTGAAGTATAGCCACTCTTAGGTCTGTGATCGAGTGACCAGAGAGATTGAAGTGTTCTCCAACTGGTTTTTGAATGTTATAATTCTTGACGTCTGATTTGTGTCCATTCATTCTTTTACGTAGAGACTGTCCAGTTTGGCCAATGTACATAGCAGAGGGGCATTGCTGGCACATAATGGCATATATCACATTGGTAGATGCGCAGGTGAACGAGCCTCTGATAGTGTGGCTGATGTGATTAGGCCTTATGATGGTATCCCCTGAATAGACATGTGGACAGAGTTGGCAACGGGCTATGTTGCAAGGATAGGTTCCTGGGTTAGTGGTTCTGTTGTGTGGTGTGTGGTTGCTGGTGAGTATTTGCTTCAGATTGGGGGGCTGTCTGTAAGCAAGGACTGGTCTGTCTCCCAAGATCTGTGAGAGTGATGGCTCATCCTTCAGGATAGGTTGTAGATCCTTGATGATGCGTTGGAGAGGTTTTAGTTGGGGGCTGAAGGTGATGGCTAGTGGCGTTCTGTTGTTTTCTTTGTTGGGCCTGTCCTGTAGTAGGTGACTTCTGGGTACTCTTCTGGCTCTGTCAATCTGTTTCTTCACTTCAGCAGGTGGGTATTGTAGTTGTAGGAATGCATGATAGAGATCTTGTAGGTGTTTGTCTCTGTCTGAGGGGTTGGAGCAAATGCGGTTATATCGTAGCGCTTGGCTGTAGACAATGGATCGAGTGGTATGATCTGGATGAAAGCTAGAGGCATGTAGGTAGGAATAGCGGTCAGTAGGTTTCCGATACAGGGTGGTGTTTATGTGACCATCGCTTATTAGCACCGTAGTGTGCAGGAAGTGGATCTCTTGTGTGGACTGGTCCAGGCTGAGGTTGATGGTGGGATGGAAATTGTTGAAATCATGGTGGAATTCCTCAAGAGCTTCTTTTCCATGGGTCCAGATGATGAAGATGTCATCAATGTAGCGCAAGTAGAGTAGGGGCATTAGGGGACGAGAGCTGAGGAAGCGTTGTTCTAAGTCAGCCATAAAAATGTTGGCATACTGTGGGGCCATGCGGGTACCCATCGCAGTGCCGCTGATTTGAAGGTATACATTGTCCCCAAATGTGAAATAGTTATGGGTCAGGACAAAGTCACAAAGTTCAGCCACCAGTTTAGCCGTGACAGTATCGGGGATACTGTTCCTGACGGCTTGTAGTCCATCTTTGTGTGGAATGTTGGTGTAGAGGGCTTCTACATCCATAGTGGCTAGGATGGTGTTTTTAGGAAGATCACCAATGGACTGTAGTTTCCTCAGGAAGTCAGTGGTGTCTCGAAGATAGCTGGGAGTGCTGGTAACGAAGGGCCTGAGGAGGGAGTCTACATAGCCAGACAATCCTGCTGTCAGGGTGCCAATGCCTGAGATGATGGGGCGTCCAGGATTTCCAGGTTTATGGATCTTGGGTAGCAGATAGAATACCCCAGGTCGGGGCTCCAGGGGTGTGTGTGTGCGGATTTGTTCTTGTGCTTTTTCAGGGAGTTTCTTGAGCAAATGCTGTAGTTTCTTTTGGTAACTCTCAGTGGGATCAGAGGGTAATGGCTTGTAGAAAGTGGTGTTGGAGAGCTGCCTAGTAGCCTCTTGTTCATACTCCGACCTATTCATGATGACGACAGCACCTCCTTTGTCAGCCTTTTTGATTATGATGTCAGAGTTGTTTCTGAGGCTGTGGATGGCACTGTGTTCTGCATGGCTGAGGTTATGGGGTAAGCGATGCTGCTTTTCCACGATTTCAGCTCGTGCACGTCGGCGGAAGCAGTCTATGTAGAAATCCAGGCTGCTGTTTCGACCTTCAGGAGGAGTCCACCCAGAATCCTTCTTTTTGTAGTGTTGGCAGGAAGGTCTCTGTGGGTTAATATGTTGGTCAGAGGTGTGTTGGAAATATTCCTTGAGTCTGAGTCTGTCTTGGGAGACAGACCAGTCCTTGCTTACAGACAGCCCCCCAATCTGAAGCAAATACTCACCAGCAACCATACACCACACAACAGAACCACTAACCCAGGAACCTATCCTTGCAACAAAGCCCGTTGCCAACTCTGTCCACATATCTATTCAGGGGATACCATCATAGGGCCTAATCACATCAGCCACACTATCAGAGGCTCGTTCACCTGCGCATCTACCAATGTGATATATGCCATCATGTGCCAGCAATGCCCCTCTGCCATGTACATTGGCCAAACTGGACAGTCTCTACGTAAAAGAATGAATGGACACAAATCAGACGTCAAGAATTATAACATTCAAAAACCAGTTGGAGAACACTTCAATCTCTCTGGTCACTCGATCACAGACCTAAGAGTGGCTATACTTCAACAAAAAAGCTTCAAAAACAGACTCCAAGGAGAGACTGCTGAATTGGAATTAATTTGCAAACTGGATACAATTAACTTAGGCTTGAATAGAGACTGGGAATGGATGAGTCATTACACAAAGTAAAACTATTTCCCCATGTTTCAGAGTAGCAGCCGTGTTAGTCTGTATTCGCAAAAAGAAAAGGAGTACCGGTGGCACCTTAGAGACTAACAAATTTGTTAGTCTCTAAGGTGCCACCGGTACTCCTTTTCTATTTCCCCATGGTATTTCTCCCTCCCACCCCACCCCCCACTGTTCCTCTGATATTCTTGTTAACTGCTGGAATTAGCCTACCTTGCTTGTCACCATGAAAGGTTTTCCTCCTTTCCCCCCCCTGCTGCTGGTGATGGCTTATCTTAAGTGATCACTCTCCTTACAGTGTGTATGATAAACCCATTGTTTCATGTTCTCTGTGTGTGTGTATATAAATCTCTCCTCTGTTTTTTCCACCAAATGCATCCGATGAAGTGAGCTGTAGCTCACGAAAGCTTATGCTCTAATAAATTTGTTAGTCTCTAAGGTGCCACAAGTACTCCTTTTCTTTTTGCGAATACAGACTAACACGGCTGCTACTCTGAAACCTGTGATTATGGCATTAAAGGGAGTCACACCTGCCCCAGCATCCCAGCTGGAGTTCCTAGAGTCACTGCCTCAGGCAAGCACAATGCCCTCTGAAATACAGGTGAAGTGACTCCCTTGGAAGGCTGAAGCATATCCCCAACCCCACCTGGGAGGCCAATTCTGCTGGTCCATGGTGGGCTGTGGTGTGCCACAGCCACATAAGAACCTTGATAGCTAGATCTTTCCTCAGGAGAGGCTACTGCCACTGTTGGCACAAGCTATACAGCATCCTTACAGACCTGACAACAAGGTCAGCATTCCCGAGCACAAGCATTCAAAGACTGTATCAGACTCCAAAAATTGTGAGATTCACAACTGTATGCCAGCCTTCTCTTTTGGGGAAGGGATTGGAATGGGAGTGGGGTGGGGCAGGGGCAGGGGTGGAATCAGGGCGCCCATGAGGGGGTCAAACATCCACTGGTGCCAGGAGAAGCTGGCACCTATGACTCACACTGAAGGCACCCAAACAATTTTAACTTTATCTTATAGTGACACCATGAAAGAAAAAAATATAGAAAAAATCTATGTAATTAAAGGTTTCAGAGTAGCAGCCGTGTTAGTCTGTATTCGCAAAAAGAAAAGGAGTACTTGTGGCACCTTAGAGACTAACAAATTTATTAGAGCATAAGCTTTCGTGAGCTACAGCTCACTTCATCGGATGCATAAGAATCAGTTTAATCTAATCTGAAACTAATACACTAAAATACCTTCATCATAATCATGTGCATTGCATGGTGACACTACAGGACAGAGCTAAGGTGGTTCATTCCCATAAGTGGACAGGCTAGAAATTAACCCCCATCATTTCACTTAACAGTAATAGATATCACTGTATCTCATGCCCTTTCCAAATATTTGAGGTCTGTCTGTAATCATACAGCTCATTTTATCAAAGTTTGTGGGACACAGTTTGGCAGAAGCAAAATACATACAAAAAGGGCAAGAATAAGGCCCTTGTATTATATGTCTGCTTTGTAACAACCCAGCTTGTACAGAATGATATATTTAAATGTAAACATTATGAGCCTGATTCTTCCTTCGCAACAATTTTACATTAATGTAATCAAATGTACTTCCATAGTTATAATTTACACTAATGTAGAGAAGGAGTACTTGTGGCACCTTAGAGACTAACAAATTTATTAGAGCATAAGCTTTCGTGAGCTACAGCTCACTTCATCGGATGCATTTCCAGTGAGCTGTAGCTCACGAAAGCTTATGCTCTAATAAATTTGTTAGTCTCTAAGGTGCCACAAGTACTCCTTTTCTTTTTGCGAATACAGACTAACACGGCTGCTACTCTGAAACTAATGTAGAGGAATCATAAAATTGTAGGACTGGAATGGACCCTGAGAGGTCTTCTAGTCCAGTCTCCTGCACTCAAGGCAGGACTAGGTATTATCTAGACCATCCCTGACACGTGCTTGTCTAACCTGCTCCACAACCTCCCTAAGAAATTTTATTCCAGTGCTTAAGTACCCTGACAGTTAACATTTTTTTCCTACTGTCCAACCTAAACCAGCCTTGCTGCAATGTAAGCCCATTGCTTCTTGTCCTATCCTTAGAGGTTAAAGAGAACAATTTTTCTCCCTCCTTCTTGTAACAACCTTTCATGTACTTGAAAACTGTCGTCATGTCCCCCCTCAGTCTTCTCTTTTCCAGACTAAACAAACCCAGTTTTTTCCATCTTCCCTCATAGGTCATGTTTTCTAGACCTTTAATTATTTTTGTTGCTCTTCTCTGGAATTTCTCCTATTTGTCCTCATCTTTCCTGAAATATGGAGCCCAGAACTGGACACAATCTAGTTCAGGCCCAATCAGCGCAGAGTAGAGCAGGAGAATTACTACTTATGTCTTGTACCCGCTCTCCGCTTGGTATTGTCCGCAAACTTTATAAGTGTACTCTCTATGCCATTATCTAAACCATTGATGAAGATAGAGAACAGAACCAGACCCAGAACTGATCCCTACAGGACCCCACTTGTTATGCCCTGCCAGCTTGACTGTGAACCACTGATAATTAAGGCTACGATTTTTTTCACAGAAGTCACGGAATCCGTGACTTCCAGCAAACTCTGTGAATTTAGCTCCATTGGCCACTGGTGTCGGGGTTCCTTCTGGAGTTCCCAGATGCCATGGACGGCAGGGGGCCCCTGCAGCTCCCCAAGGCCACAGGCGGTAGAGGCCCCCTGCAGCTCCTGGCCACTATGGGCAGCGGTTCTCAGCGAACACAGACAACGGGGCAACACAGTTGGTGGGGCCTCTAGGAGTGGGCCCCCACATCTCCCAGCCACCATGGGCGGAGGGGGGCCCCCAAAGCTCTCAGCCACCACAGGCAGCAGGGCACAGCTCCTGGCCACAGTGGAGGCCCCCCGCAGCTCCTGACTAATGAGGACAGTGGCGGCTCCCTGCAGCTCCCAGCCTCTGTGAGGGACAGGGGAGCTGGGAGCTCCCAGCCACTGCAGGTGACAGGGATACCGTAGAGCTCTGAGCTGGGGAACCCTGGTGCTCCAAACCCCTACAGGTCGGGGGGGGGGGGCCCAGAGCTTGGAGCAGCTCCTGCAGCTGCCCAACTTTTGCAGGTGGTATGGGACCCTGCAGCTGGGCTCCCCATTTTGTCAGATATTTTTAGTAAAATCAGGGACAGGTCACGGGCTTCCATGAATTTTTCTTTATTGTCCGTGAGAAATATTAGCTTTATTGATAACTACTCTCTGTGAACAGTTTTCCAACCAGTTATGCACCCACATTATAGTAGCTCCATCTAGGCTGTATTTCCCTAGTTTATGAGAACGTCATGTGAGACTTTATCAAAAGCCTTACTAAAGTCAAGATAAACCAAATGTACCACTTCCTGCCTAGCCACAAGGTTTCTTACCTTGTCAAAGAAAGCTATTAGGTTGGTTTGACATGATTAGTTCTTGATCAATCCATGCAGACTGTTACTTATCACCTTGTTATCTTCTAGATGTTTGCAAATTGATTGCTTAATTATTTGCTCCATTATCTTTCTGGATACTAAAGTTAATTAATTAGCATTTCGAGTTCTTCCTGTTTGTTCCCCATATTTCTTGCATTAGTATATAGACATCTAAGATACTGATTTGATTCCACCCACCCATGTTCTCTCTTGTCTCTCCCTTATCCCTGCTATAACAGCCCCTTCTTCCAGGTTTCCATTTTGGATTGAAAATATTTCCTATCAAAATGTGCTCCATGTGTTTGCTACTGACGTTTCTGGAGATAGTCAGAAGCCAATATAAACTGAGAGTTTGATTTCCCAGCCTGCACTTGCTCTTCAGTTGCCTATGATGTAACACTGAGCATATGGCTGCATATATTTGTTAACTAGAAATAAAGGGTCAAACCTATCTACATTACTATTAGGTGGGGGGGTTGGGGATTTCCTCCAATGCTCCCCACTCCCATTCTCCATCCATTGTATTGTAGTTTAAATAAATTACCAAAATAATTGAAACCAGCGTGATTATATATCATTTTGACAAATGAAATTGGAGATTTTTTAAAAATATTTTGGCACAGAATTCCCCCAGGAGTAACTCATCCTTTCTAACGTACAGACTTCAGTTTCTTTGGAAGGTTTGATTCTTACAAAACACCCCCCTCTCGTAGACTGAACCACTGTGACTATTTCCTCCACTTCTCCTGTACGAGTTCAACAAACCAAGACATGACTGATTTGTTAGTGTACACTGCCTTTTAAGAAAACTGGAATTATAACTGATGGGGCAAGGCCTAAGTTTTTAATATTTATATGATCTTTGCTTGCAGTGCGCAGCTGAAGGCCCTCAAAGGGGGTTGTCTTGTTTAGAACTAAGCAAATAGTGGATTATTTTTCCAGGGGATGAACTGAAAAATCCAGTTCAATTTGAACCAAAACTAATTATTCTGAAACTTCATTTTTATCAAAATTCTCATTTCCTTTTCAATTAACAAAAACATTTTGGTTTGACTCAAAATGAGTTGAGTTTTTCATTTTCAATTTGGATGGGTTTGGGGTAGGGTGTCTTTTCAACCTCATTTTGTGTGTGGTTTTTAACTGACCACATGTGAAAACAAAATGCCATTTCAAAACCAAACATTTCAACTCTTGAAATTTTTTCCAGTTTTTTCCCCAGCCAAAACTGTCAAATTAAACCCAAGTTCATGAATAGTTTGAGCCCCCCCCAAAAATGCATTTGTCAGTGATTTGCTGAATCTTTTTTTATCCAGCTCTAATTTTGCTGCAAAAAAATGGACCTAATCTTCTAAGTGGGCTGTAGCTCACAAAAGCTTATGCTCTAATAAATGTGTTAGTCTCCAAGGTGCCACAAGTCCTCCTGTTCTTTTTGCTGATACAGACTAACACGGCTGCTACTCTGAAACCTATGTTATACATGGTACTGTCACCTCAGCTACCACTGAAATCCTTCTTTATCGGAAGGGCTCAGCACCTTACAGAATCAAACCCTTTTTGTAAATTGTTTCCTACTAAATATCCAAGACAATGAGGCATCTTCTAATTCAGGCAGAACTGATCATAGGCAGATTATCCTGCTGTTGCATTCACACAGCAAGCTGATCATGACTACAACATATGTTACTTGTTCTTTTGGCTCAAGTTATGGTTGTCTCTCTTTTTTTCTTTCTCTCTCCAACTCTCTCCGGAGCAATAAATGCCAGCAATAAATATTTTCAGCCTTACAAGGATTTCAGTAAATTAGGGTTCACATCCAAGTTTTGGGCAACTTCCTGTATTCTAAATACAATCCAAATGAATGTCTTCCAAAGTCTACATAGCACAGTAATAATAAAAAAAAAATCTAAATCATTAAAATGAGCACCAGCCCTCTACTCCATGAATAATGTATAAAAGCAAGCTGCATTATATTAGCAAAGGATAAAAATTATAGATGAGTGAAAGTAAAAATGTCATTTTTTGATTCCGCAAAGAACATCCTCTATGGTTCTAGCTCAGAGCTCCATCTTGTGGAGGATTATATATGTGGTTTAATTTTTCTGTCTGCCATGATGTTTTGATTTTGCAATTTATTTAAAAACATGTATCAGAGTGTAAGCCATCGTCGGGGAAGAGCTTCAGAATGAAACTAGTAACACCAGAGCACAACCACCAACAGTATCTGTATAACTTTTTTGTCTGACTTGCTCAACCTGCCTAAACCAACAATATTACTATCATGCATACCCTTTCAGCTTTCTCCCATTAGAAACGGTACAGTAAGTTCTCCTCAGTGGTAGTTGTAACCTAGATAACTAGTGTATTGTAGCTAGTGATCCACTTTGAATCTGCATCTCATGAATCAAGTTTTGCTCTGTTATACCAGTTTAAGTATGTAGTAACTCTATTGTCTTGAATATAGTTATTAGGCTTAGGGCCTGACTCTAAGCCCATTGAAGTAATGGAAAGACTCCTATTGACTTCAATCAGCTTTAGACCAAGCATTTCATTAAGACCTCTGGGCCAAATTCTGTTCTTACTTAGGCACTGATGCCAGTACAAAGTTGTTCCTTATAGAACATCTGTTGATGCTCTCTCTATTTATTTATAGAAAGTGGAATAGGAGAGATTGAGTGTGACCCACTCCAGAATACCTAATAGCATGGTGGCCAGGGCATTCACCTGAGAGTGGGGGGAGACTTGAATCACTATTCCAGAGCAGGGATTCAAATTTGTATTTCCTATATTCCAGATGAGTACTCTAACCAGTGAGGTCACCATTACTGCCTCCTTGGTTGTGTGAATAGCAGTGGTATCCAAGTCTCCTTGTGAATCTAGCCCTTTGCTTTTATTTTAAAAAATGGTTCAATGCCCAAAATCAACTCATTTCAAGTCAAACAAAATTGTTAGTAAGTACTGTGCATGAAACATGTCACAAATCCACCTAAACGGAAAAGAGCCTCTGTTGATAAACAATGAACAGTTAGCACATGATCTAAAGTTGGTGTATTTATTTGCATATGCCAGTAAAGACTGTTTTGATAGTATTCTCATTACCCAGAGGTTATTAGAAAATATCACATCAAAACATATAATGTGCATGAAATATATATTTCCCAGGCATGGAATCCCTGAAGGTATCATGTCTGATAATAGTCTGTAGTTTGATGGACATAAATTTAAATTTGCTAGAGAGTATGGGTTTAAGCATGTGACTTCAAGTCCCAGGTATCTTCAATCACTGTCCTGTAGGGAATGGTGTAAAAAATAAGACTTTTTTTTTTTTTTCCGTAAAAGGCCACCCCTGACTCACATACTGATCCATATTTGGCTTAGGGTTGCCACCCTTCCAGGATTGTCCTGGAGTCTCCAGGAATTAAAGATTAATCTTTAATTAAATCTTATGTCACGTGATGAAACCTCCAGGAATACATCCAACCAAAACTGGCCACCCTAATTTGGCTACGCTGAACCAAAGAGCAGCACCAATGAATCGTGGATTGGTGCCTGCAGAGAGACTGTTTGACAGGAAGTTGAGAACTAGACTCCTAACTTAATAGTAAGCCCTAACGGCAATAGTGAGCTAGACGTATATAAGTAACAAAGTGTAAACAAAAGATGTATTATAAAAGGGTCCAATGTGGTGGAGCTTTTAAAACCCAAAGGTGCTGTGCAGATTCACAGTGGTACTTGCTGGGCACAGAGGACAATAGTGACTCATGAGGTTGCTGCATGATCTTATGAAGTACAGACTCCTGAAGTACATATGTTTTGGAGGAACAGGAGACATCTGCAATATCTTCCTAAAGAAGAGTGACGATAAGGAGGCAGATACTTCACTGATAGGTACAGGACAAAGCACTGAAGGAACCACTGAGGATCCTTCAGATCAGCAAGTAGAGCGGTCTGCTAGTGCAAGCATTGCAGTGGTGCCGCATAGATCTAATAGACTGAGCAGAGCACCTGAAAGACTCGTTAGCAGTGCTCGGTAAAGTTGAGTATATTATGGTGTATACAGGGAAGGGTGAGCGGGGCAGCCACTCAGAGTGCAAAGCTGTGGGGGCAGAAAAATGGAATGGAAATAGAAGTGACACACAACGCCCCAAATGGTAGGGCTCACTCAGGCCAGCCCTGTGCCACCTCCACCCTGACTTGCCTCAATGGCCTACCCAGCCTTTCTGGGTTGGGGGACTGCAACAAAAACATCTTGGGGGGGCACATGACCCCTCATGTGTTGCCTCCAGATGGAATAAATTATGATAAACAGTAGGGGTCACAAATATGCTTGCCTTGGGCGCTAAAATGCCTAGTTATGGCTCTGGGCATATATGTTATTGTTTGAGATGATAGAAGTATGTACTCTCTCTTTAAGAGCTGAACAGACGCTAGAAAAAAGCTAGCTGGAAGCAGTCTAGTGTCACCTTCACCAGATACACAGCTAGGAGCTCATGCATCTCCTTTGTCTTCTGTAACTGTTTTAGTTCTAATAAAGCCCTCTAAGCGTCCAGAATGTGCCTCCTTCTTATGAACCCACTTGATAACAATGTTTTTGCTTAAGCTAAAATTAAGCTTTTTCCAACTTTCAGATTCACCAAAAATTCTGAAAAAAGAAAAGGAGTACCCGTGGCACCTTAGACTAACAAATTTATTAGAGCATAAGCTTTCGTGAGCTACAGCTCACTGTAGCTCACGAAAGCTTATGCTCTAATAAATTTGTTAGTCTCTAAGGTGCCACGGGTACTCCTTTTCTTTTTGCGAATATAGACTAACACGGCTGCTACTCTGAAACCTGTCAAAAATTCTGAATCATTTAAGTTTGGGGTTGACCCAAAATCCCCCCACCTCCAAGTTTTTTTGGAACTCCTAACAACCCAAAAAAAAATCAGTTATTCACTCAGCTCTACTTAGGAAATCCTCTACTAACAGATCTTGCTGATAAGAGGAATATATTTTCTTTTGCATTAAAAAATATTTGTAAAGGACATTATGGATGAAAAAGCCATATGTAAGCCTTGTGCCAGGGCACACCACTGCAAAGATTCCTTGTCCTACTGGCCAGCTGCCTCTCATTGGGTCTTTTGCGGCTCAGCCCATCGGCCAAGTCACAAAGTTCAGTCCCCTTCTGAGGTAAGAGGAAGGTCCCACTAAAAGTGCACAAAAGAACCTTCACTCCCCCATCCCTTTTGGGCAATTCCTCAGTACATCCTTTAGTCAGTCTTCAGCCCTACTCTGGGCTCAATATTTCCTTCTGTTGAGCATCCATGCCCCTTCCTCGGGGGTTGGTAGTGGAACCCAGCCCCACTGTCTACTCTGGGTTCCAGCCCTGGAACCCTGTATTAAGCAGCTAAGTCTGCTTTTTCAGATATGCTGCCCTTTGTGCCACTATTGGTAGTCCATCACTGACAATTATGATGTTATTATGTTGCTGAACTGCCTTCCCAGCCATTGAATCACAAATTGATTTCCTCCACCCAGTCCACCGGAACAGTCTTAATATGCTAGAGAAAGGCAGTTTCCCTATCTCCCCGAGGGCAAAAGCCCCATCAGCTACCCTCACCTGGTTGGCCCATTCGTCAAAGCGGGATGTGGCTGCTGTCCCATGCTAACAGCTACTTGGAGCCATAGGTGAGAGCTAGGTGTAGGTAGGGACCAAAGCAGATGAATTACTACTCCCAAAAGAGCATGATATGTTCCTCCAAAATAGGTACTACCCCGTACACCCCTACCTCTAAACCTTCTTGCATTGCTTCCTTGCAGCCTGTGCTTTACACAGCCTCTGTTTGGTTCTCAGGCCTCTGGTTTCCCCCTAGATCCTCCCAGCTTCACCTTTCTTTGCTGAACCACTTTTCTACCATCTTGGATTCCACTGAAGTGCCTAACTCACCCTACCTCAGGGCCTCCTGCATAGGAACATAACTTGCTCCCTATGGATTTTCCTGCCTGGCTTCTTGCTTGTTTAAGCCCTATCTCTGGGCTCCCTTGCACAAGAGTCTGACCTGCTGTCTGTGAATTTCTCTCCCAACTCAAATCCTATTCCCTCCACTTCCTCATAAGGCCCAGGTGCCTAATACTTGCCTATCGCCACCCCCTCTGGTGAGGAGGCAATCAATTACATATACATTACCTGGCTCTTAATACCTTCCCTAAAAAGTGATGGGAGTAAGCCCCACTGCACCCCATATACATGATTAGTAGTATTACTTAGTTTCATCCCATTATTTCTAATTATAGTCCCTCTCTTCTAGTCTCCAACAGTTCCTGTAAGGCAGTACTACCTCTGGAGCATGATCACCCTTCCCTATATATTAATATAGCCTCCATTCTCTTACCAAGATAGATCATGTAAGCATTAAATAAGATTTCTTAGTGCTCATCTTGTCTTCCGCACACTCATAATATGAGATTCTTTAAATCTAACATTACTTACTAGACACCATTATCCAACAAAAAAAACTTTGTTGCAGGCAATTATGAAAAGTACTGTATAAATTATGTAGCAATATTTTCCTCTAATATATCAAATGGAACAAGCTGCTATGTTGTCAGAAGGCTGGCTATTAATAAAAATGAGGGCCCTTATGTTGTCTGTTTAAAAATTGTAGATTGGAGCAGAAAGGGGATTAAAGAACAAGAAGAATATATTCAGAATGAGAGGACATTGAGGTATCTCAGGTATAAAACAGAAGCCCAAGTGACAAAGCAGACCTCAAAGGAAAAAGAGAAATCATTAGGATGATCAAGTAAATGGCTTTTCCACAACAGATGTGTTACCAGGGACGTGACAAGAAAACAGAAATTTTCTCTCAAAAGATAACTTGTAAGACACCGGGGCTAGATCCTGGCCAACACTATTCTCCCCTATTGCCACTAGAGTTGCAAAGAGATTGAAAGCTGCTCTAAAAGGGTAGCTGAGAATTCTTCTAGCATGGTTGACATTGAGGTAAATTAGAGCAGCAAGTCTGAACTACCACCTCTCTTCATGCATCCCAGCTAACTCAGGAATTTTGGGGAGGACAAAGATGATGTATAGCCACCTTCCCCTTTCCTCTTCAAGTCCTGTTGCAAGTGAAGCATAGCCAGACACAAGGATCATGACCAAAAGTGCCTACATCAAAGAGCTTTAAAACCTAAATTTTAGGTGCAGCAAAAGAGAGTGTAATAAAATGGGGGAAGGAGTGGAGTAAGATGGGGGTACAATGAAAAGATCAAGCAATTACTCAGTTAAGGCATGGATTCATCGTGATGGTTTTGCACGTAGTGTGTGTATTAACTCTACTCTTCTATAACATGGCAGAATTGAGATTTTAAGCAAGCTTTGAATCTGCAAGAGGTGGTTGCTTGGTGATCCGAGATTGAGAGTGTGTTCAATGCATTAGGGGGTCATAGGTGATGGAACTAGGGATCCTGGGGGTGCTGCTGCACACTTGACTTGAAGTTGTTTCTGTTATAGCACCCCTACTAAAATTTGTTCCAGCATCCCCATGGGGGGGGGGGGTGGCAGCATGAAAGAAAATATAGATTCTGGAATGGGAGATGGAAATGAAAGAGTTAATTACTGTGCTACAAACTTGCACCTGAATAGGAAAAAGATACAAAATACAATTTAGTGGATTGTGTTAATTTAATGAAGAACATCAACTTCTGTTTGGACAGTACATCAACAACAGAGTATATGCTACCTTGGTGCAGTGATGAAGGCACAGTTCTGTACATGCATATGCTTCTGCAATAGGATGGGGGAGTATGAGTAATATTACGTATAACTCTAATACACTTCCCTTTTTCTTACACCTCAGCCTGCTTCTCTGCTGAAGCACAGACCAGTGCTCCGTCTTTTCAGGATTTAAAAAAAGCATTACCAGAGTTAAACTGCTCTCCCCTGACATCTAGTGATGAGTTGGGGGGAAAAGATTTCAGGAGCACATCGTGTTTGCACTGACGTGTCTACTCTGCCCACGTGCGCAGCAGGTGGAGCAGCTTTGCCAGAGAGATCTATTGTGGCTGGATTGGGATTACAATTCACTCGGCTGTTTGAATGCAGGAGTAATGATTGTACGAGTGAAGGGCAGCAGAACTTTGCTTAGCATGCCCTGGTTGAGGGGGTCACCCTAAACCGAATCTCACTTGCTAAGCAGGGGGTAGGGATGCCAAATCCCAGTGAAGAGACGAGTGGATGGGGACAGGTGTTCTTGCCTGGTGGTATGTGGTATGTCTACACTGCAATTAAAAACCCAAGGCTGCCCCATGCCAGCTGACTTGGACTTTTGGGGCTTGGGCTGGAGCCTGGGCTCTAGGACCCTGTGAGAGGGAAGGGTCTAGAGCATGGGCTGCAGCCCATGCTCGAAAGTCTACACTGCAATTAAACAGCCCCTTAGCCTGAGCCAGATGGCAGAGGCTGGCCATGAGTGTCTAATTGCAATGTAGACACAGCCATGGAGTCTGCCCAAAGAGTCCTGCCCCTCTCCGGTGTTTAATGACATAGCTGATTCAATTCAATTCAATTCAGAGTCCTTGTTTCCAAGTGATGATTCCTGGAGCTGATATCACTGCTGAGCAGATTTAGGGGCTAAGACTTAGACCTTGTGTAGGGACAGTATTGCAGCAAAAGGCAACACAAACTGTGCTGCCTATGAGGTTCCTCACTACCTGCTGAAATCTCTGAGAGCTGGGTTAAGTGCTGGAACCTCAGAACATGATGCAGTGGCAGGAGAGAGATAGCAGCAGCTGTGAGCCTGTTGCAGAGGGGGCAGCAGCAGTGGGATTGCTTAGTGCCCTCCCTCCGGTGGGAAGTGAACCCCCCCATGAATGCACTTCTGAACTCTCGGTCTTTGCTAACCAAGGCCTGCCAATTGTGAGAGGGCTGCAGCATGGGGAGGGGAAGTGGTGTGTTAAGGGACATTGATTTGTTGGACTTTCACAGTGCAAAGTGAGAAACTGAGGCAAAGGACACTTCCCAACACACTGCAGAGTGAGTGTTTGCCTATGGTCACATACTTTTTGAATTGTGGTTGTTTTCCCCAGTTAATGTTGGGTCCCCTTTTTTCCTTTTAATTAAAAGTGTGTTGTGTGTGTGTGTGTGTGTGTGTGGGGGGGTGTTTTTTAAACACTCAGTGCTTATCGTGGGGGGCGTGGGGAGGGAAGTATTGCTTCCTAGAGGTGCCTGAAGTTGGGTTTAGTTTTCCCAGAATACTGCGCGGGGGCTTGAGCTGGTTCTATTTTGTGTTAAGAGAAACCCCTGTTCACTGAAACCAGCTTTTGTTGCTGCCGACTCCACCTGGTAGAAGGGTTATATATAATCTGCAATCAGTATTTGGACAACTACTATGCAGTAACTCTATTGATAGACACAGACATCCCCGTTACATGAGTTTCAGTGGAAAGTATACTGCAACGTGCACACACACTGCCCTGATTTTATTTCCACTGAGATGATTTCTCAGACTCTGCAGTGTGGCATCAGAAGTGTATGTATGTCACCTGGACTCCTCTGAGCCCAGGGAGAATAGTAGCCTGACAGTTCCTCTCCAAACTCCTCAGCAAAAGCAGTTTGATCCTCACAGCTATCAACAATTTCAGACCCTGAATCAATAGTTGGCCATCTCCTTAGCTTCCAGTGAAACAGGGAGTCTGTTATCTGGATCCAAAGTGATACAGGCTTTTGGATGCAGTCCTCACAACAAAAATTTCTTAGCCCTATTTACTGCACACACAAATGGATGCCTCTCCCTAGCTGCTCAGCTGGAGATTTCACTTACCTTATCCTCACCCCTAAGATAAGGAAACTGCTATCCATTTCCTATTGTCATGACTCCCCGACTTCCCTGGCCTTGCTTCACCACACCCACCCTGGTTTTTCCACTGCTGGTCCAAATTAGAGTAGTTCCAAGGCAGCAGGAGGCAGACTCGTTTTGCTGCTGCAGCTTTTTTCCAACGCTCCCATTCATTGCTTCTTGCTGCCCCAAGACCCTTTCACTGTGATAGGACCATACATCAAAGGCTGGGCAGGTCTGTCTCTTAGTCTTGTGGCTTTTGTATACAGCTGTGCCCAGTCTTGAAAACTGTGACATCAGAGAAGCTTCTTGCCTCATCATGAAAGATCCTCCTGTAGGCTTCAAAATCCCATGACTTGCAATCAGTTCATGAGAGCAGGCAATATTTCCTTCCCCTGGCTGCTTGGAGGGGAATCCCCTTATCGACCATCCCCCCCTCCCCCCCCAGGCTGGGGCACTGGCATTCTATCACTTGTACCCTACAACTCCTAAAGCTGGCTCCTGCTTCCCTAAGTCCTCTGTTCCAACCTCACTTTTCACTCTGTCTCTGCTGTTCCTTTTCCTGTCTAGCTCACTGAGCTACAGAGGGACAGCCATTTTCCCTGTGGGCATGGTATCAATCTCATTGAAAACAGTGGGAGGTGGCAGATAACTTTATTAAAGGCAATCTCACTTCCATATGCAGATAGATAGTAAGGAAATGGTGGCCATCTTGCTGGCTTCAGCCCCATTGACAGTAATTAGTGATGGTGGCCTTTTAAGGGAAAATTCATGAGCTGGCAGACTTTTCATCATGTCTTCATGAGACAGATTTTTTTAAAAAAACAAACCAACTCAAATCACTACAGTCATGATCATAGAATCATAGACTTTAAGGTCAGAAGGGACCATTATGATCGTCTAGTCTCCTCCTGCACAACGCAGGCCACTGAATTTCACCCACGAACTCCTGTCACAAACCCCTAACTTATGTCTGAGCTATTGAAGTCCTCAAATCGTGGTTTCAAGGTGCAGAGAATCCTCCAGCAAGTGACCTGTGCCCCATGCTGCAGAGGAAAGTGGAAAAACCCCCAGGGCCTCTGCTAATCTGCCCAGGGGGAAAATTCCTTCCTGACCCCAAATATGGTGATCAGCTGAACCCTGAGCATGTGTGAAAGACTCACCAGCCAGACACCCAGGAAAGAATTCTCTGTAGTAACTCAGATCCCACCCCATCTAACATCCCATCACAGGCCATTGGGCATATCTACTGCTAGTAGTCAAAGATCAATTAATTGCCAAAATTAGGCTATCTCATCATATCATCTCCTCCATAAACTTATCAAGCTTTGTCTTGAAGCCAGATATGTCGTTTGCCCCCACTGCTTCCCTTGGAAGGCTGTTCCAGAACTTCACTCCTCTGATGGTTAGAAACCTTCGTCTAATTTCAAGTCTAAACTTCCTGATGGCCAGTTTATATCCATTTGTTCTTGTGTCTGCGTTGGTACTGAGCTTAAATAATTCTTCTCCCTCCATGGTATTTATTCCTCTGATATATTTATAGAAAGCAATCGATCTCCTCTCAGCCTTCTTTTAGTTAGGCTAAACAACTCCATAAAGAATGTGAGCGAAGCCAAACAGCAAAAATTAAGATGTTTATACACTAATGCAAGGAGCCTAGTTAATAAAATGGAGGAACTAGAGCTACTGGTGCAGGAAGTGAAACCAGATATTATAGGGATAACAGAAACATGGTGGAATTGTGAGTCAGCAATATGAATATGTGGAACTTGCTAGGCTGCTTGCCCTTAATGGAAACCCTCCACACAGCTGCAGAGGCAGCTACAGATCATGCCAAGTAAACACCACATGCCCTCCTCTACATGCTTCTGCGACCTGCTGACTAAGTATCCTGTTCTGCTCTCTGCATATTTGTAAAGACACACAAGATTCAACAAAAATCCGTGTCTCCTTCCCAACAACTTGTCTGCCCTCTTTAGACTAAAAAAAATTATCAATTGCTGCAGTACAAGCATGAGAGTTGCATTTCTTCACTCAAGTCCTTTCCAGTTGGTTGCGTACCCAGCGTAAGACATCTTAGGCAAAATACCAAGCATGGAACATTGAGAAAAGAGAAGGTAGAAAATCTTGGAAATGAAACACTGGTTGCATAGTTTTGTTTTTTGTGCAACATTAGGCCACATTCCAAAGGATGAAGAGCCTGTATGAATAGGATGGCCTACATCTCACAGGTAGGGGGACTAATATTCTTGGTTGGTGACCAGCTGGAGCACCCAGGAGGACATTAAATTAGCTAAACAAGATGAAGTTGCTAAGAAAACAGATGCAATACTATTTCAAACTCAGCATTGTGGAAAAAAAAATTGGAAAAAAAAATTGAACCAATGTGGCAAAGAATGTGAAGAGATTTTTTTTCAGCTTCTTAGATACTAATGGTAGGAGTCTGAGTAACCAGCAAGAACTAGAAATTCTCATTGATTAGAATAAATTTTATATAATTGGCATTCCTGAAACCTTGTGTGATGACTTGCATAACTGGAATAGTAAAAATCACTGGTTATAACCAAGTCAGAGGAGGGTGAAGGGATGACTCTCTATATTAAAGACACTATTACTTGTTTTACAAGAATCACAGGATCTTGAATGCATATGGATCCACATGCATAAAAAATAAAACCCAAGAGTGGGTACTGGGCCACCAAGTAAAACTAGAGAATAAGATTAATTATTCATTAAGCTCCTGTCTGTAATGTATGGAAAGAAAAAAATGTGTTTATGGGGGACTTTAGTTTGGGAGATGTAGGCTGGAAGTTCCATGCAGCCAGTAGTAAATCATTAGAGTTTCTAAAAATTATAGTTAGTTTATAATAGTATCGCACCCACCCAGCATAAAGTAACTCTACTTTGGACCTCTTTTTTACATATAAAGGGGAATTACTCACTGTTTGGGGCAACTTAGGGATCAATGATTATGACAGGAAATCATTCATTATGGATAGACAGAGGACACTTCCAACCAGTAATTGATACAGTGCTTCAAAAGGGATAATTTCCCAAAGCTGAGGAAAACTATGAATGAAATTGACTAGGAGGACAAATTTAGACAGAAGACTGTGAAAAGAAATCAGGATTCTTTAAGAAGAGTTTATTAGATGGTCAAAAAGCCACAATTCCACATTCAACAAAGAACATCTTTGGTTAAAAGCATATCCTAATTCAGTGGCAAACTGAAGGCATCCATTCAAAATAAAAAGGTAATACATAACAAATGGAATAAAAAGAAACAGTAATCAATATAAATTAGAAGTTATGAATTGTAGAAAGTTGATAAGTGAAGCTAAAGAAATCAGGGAAAAATCCATGGTTGGTAGTGGTAAAGACAATAAGGTGGGTTTTTAAAAGTATTATAGAAACAGAAGAAATCCTACCAATGAGTGAGGTTTAGCAGAGGAGGAAGGAGAAAGTACTGTGGTAAAGAGACATTTGCCTGTTGGATGTTCACAGGATTGGGGAGGAACCAAGTTAATAGACTGTCATCAAACTGATTGTACAGTAGTGTTTTACATATCATTCATTTAGATACTGTGGGGGAAAGTATTGTTGACCTGACTCTATCCCACTTTGTGACAAGACCTATGCACTATATGCAGCATAAGCAAGAGCAGTAACGCAAGAGACCTACAGGCCTGCATCCTGTAAGACTTAGCTTAAGCTAAGAGCTTATGCTGGGCTGTGGTATTTTGACACACAAAACAAACTAGGCCAACCTTTCACCTAGCTCAAGTCCCTAGCTGTCTATTATGTACAGCCCCCCCCCCCCCCCGCAAAGCCCCTAGACAAAACACTGCCACAAGCAAACCGCAGATCTTGATGATAATAATAAAGTGCGTCAGCACAATGCTAATTATAAGGCTGGTACCTTGGCTCCTTAATGGCTTCATTAACAATGCTTGAGTGATTTAAAAAAAAAAAGGAAATATATCATTTGACTGAAATGTAAAAACTATATAAGACTGGTATGATAGGGGCAGGACAGAGGGAGACCAGGGTGGCACCTGTGTGTGACCATCTCTGTCTCCTTCTCCCTGCATGCTTGTATTCAAAAATAAAAGGACCTCAGACTGTTTGAACCAAACAGATGGTGTGACTTGTTTTCCACAACAATACGTTGCTGCTGTAGCTCTCAAGTTGCTACTGTTTTCCTTTTGCTCAATACATTTTTCCTTGTTTCATACACGGTGCCAGTACTTCTGAGTGGAGCAGTATTACCTATAAAGGGCACCCAGGAAAGTTATTTAGAGATCTCAGAAATTCTGAGTAGTGGTATGTGCTTTTAGAGAGACCCCCTTGACATTTGAACTTGGCTGTCAACACATAGCAAAAGGGTTATAACTGGAAATCAGAGACACCAGGGAGCTCCTGGGGACTCCAATTAGTTTATTTTCAATTATTCTGTCTGACTTCTCCTTAATGTATCTAGGAGTCTCATGCTTCAGGGATAGCATAGGGACCACTGGATTCACTAAGGAGTATGATGATGATTCAGTACCCTTCTCCAAACCAAAATCCCATATCTGACCATGCACAGAAATCAAAATTCACAGCTCCAGTAAGTCTCTATAATGGACCAAATCTGACCATCCCAAACTTTGATAAAGTTAGTATGTGGATCTGCATTTCAAACAACCAAATTCAGGAGTGTTCAGATCCATCACTTCCATTCCATCACAGAGATGTGAAATTCAGAGCCAGCTCTGAAGCCCATCTTTGCTTTTTCATTTTGAATGTTGATTTAAACACTGTCTCAGATCTCTACTTTTTGCATCTGAGGGTCTAATACTGCCTTAAGTTACTTGTTTTTATTTGCCATCTGATAAACACCTCGTGCCAAACATAAGTAGGGAGGATGGTCAAGTAATTGGGGCACTAGCCTTATGTCTTGAGAGACCTAAGGTTAACCCCCTGCTCCACTACAGCCTTTCTGTTCGCCCGTAGACAGGTCACTCCTATACCTCAGTTCCCCATGTGTAAAACAGGAATAATTCTTCCCTACCTCCTACGGGTGTTGCAAGTATTAAAGACTGAAGTGCTTTGAGATTTACTGATGCAAAGAGCTATATATTACTATAAATAGAGGTGTAATTATTTGAGTCAATCGAGATCCAATTACAAATGCATTGTCTCATGTATGTTTGTTTTTGTTTTTTTCCTAAAAAAAAACCCAACCCAACAGAAAATCATAGTAGAAGGAAAGAGAGAAACATGTAAGCAAAATATTCATGAACAGGGTCACAGAGTACACCTCAACAATTTCTTGTCATCAGGAGGAAACTGTTTCATACTCATCAAAAAAGACAGAGGAAATATAATGTTCATTTTCAACAAATGAAGTGATGTTGTTGATGTACCAAGTACTCATTAGGGTTTAACTGGCTATACAATAGGAATATTATTTTTTATTAGCCAGTGCAGACTGTCAAGTTTCCAGTGTATCACAATATGCACAATCCCATCGTTTGCCAGTTTATAATCATTCTTCATATTTTATGAAGTATACCAGTTTGTGTGAAAGATTCATCATCCAATACATTGAAATTCATTTTCCCCCTTTTCTGTCCCTCATCATTTTATTAATAATACATTCAGGTTCATCTTCTAATCTTTTACAAGACTTTTTATAGTTCAGATTTTATGAAGCACACAAACTGTGTGATAAAGACTCATTGTTCTATATTTATTGACATTAATCAATGATCAATTAGCCTTTTACATATATTAAATCCTTCATGTTAAACTGTTCCACTATTATCCATTTCTCCCTAATATAACTGATTGCTCTTTGTTTAATTTTCTGGGATGAAAACCAAGCCTATCTTTCAGGTATCCAAAATTTAAAAATATGTTTTCTTTAGTAAAATATTAAAAGATCTTTTATTCACATTTGAAAACATCTTCTGGTTCAATAGACTTCAGCCAATTTTCTTTTTGATTCTTAGGTAAAAGTTTTTACTACCACTGGTACTTAAGAGATTAATCAAAATATTTGGTTTGGGTAAATAGATAATACAATTTAACTGAATCATTACCTATGTAAAGCAAGTCCTAACCCCCACAAAATTTCAGAACATACTAGAACTGATTCATTTCCATCTGTTGTGTACAGTACTGTCTTTTTTGGAGTTTCAAGTAATGGTAAAGGTATATGTGCATTTTTGTTCTAGAGACATTCTCGGTACTGTTGATTATTTGAGTCAGTGTAATTATTTCATTTCATTTGCTTGTTGCATTTTAAATTATTGGGCCTGTTTTTTATTATTTTTTTTTGTTAATTTTCATAAAGAAACAAAAATACAAAAAGGTTAAAGACTTACAGCTTGTATATGTTACCAGATACTACATTTCACAGGCTACTCAATAAAATTATGAAATTACACATCTTTACAACTTGTCAAAGCTGCAAGACCAGCTAATACAAAATCAGACAATATTACAAACATAACATGTTAGGTTGGGAGTGGCAATTAAAAAAAAGAGAGACAAATAGTCAAAGGGAAGGAGAGGGAACAGGAAGAGCAGAGAAGTCAGGTGGAGTGAAAGTCTGGCATTATTTGAGCTATCTCATCATTCTTTATCCAAATGTATCAAGAAATGGTGTCAAATTAATATAAATTTTCTCAACCTCAATAAGCTGTTCTTTATTCTGCTGCTAACTTAGACAGGATCTAATGCCATTGCTCTATTATGAGCATGAGCCTATTCCTCCATATTTGTAAAATTACGCACTTGATAATCAGTGCGGCCTCAAGAAGCAAAATTTTTATGGTGGAGTTAAACCTCGTGCAGTAGATACAGTCAGCTGAGGTTTGGTTGCTGAAGCCAAGCACTATTTTCACTCTTGTATCCAACTCTTTCCACAGCTGCCAGACTGTCGGACAGTCCCATAGCGTATGCATCAGGGTTCCTTTTTCTTTATTACACCGCCAACAAACATCAGAGGACAAGACCCCTTCTTGCACAACCTTAGTGGCATCCAATATATTTGGAATAGAACCTTTTGCTGTATTAGACATCACAGAGATCCACAGAAGCATTTTTAACATTCCTTAATAAGCTCTGCCATTAGGGGGTCTTTCAACTCACCTTTCCATTCTTTCACAAAGACCAATGGATTTCCTCTTCCTTACTAAGGTACACGTAGTGGACATGGGCATGGGGAGGTTATGAAGCATTTCCAAGTCTCCCAGTAGCTCTGGGGCCCCTGGCAATCCTAGGGCATATAGACCAGACAGATGCAACTAAAAAACAGGTTTCAGAGTAGCAGCCGTGTTAGTCTGTATTCGCAAAAAGAAAAGGAGTACTTGTGGCACCTTAGAGACTAACAAATTTATTTGAGCATAAGCTTTCATGAGCTACAGCTCACCTCATCGGATGCATTCAGTGGAAAATACAGTGGGGAGATTTATACACAGAGAGAGAGAGAGAGAACATGAAACAATGTGTTTTATAATACACACTGTAAGGAGAGTGATCACTTAAGATGAGCTATTACCAGCAGGAAGAGGGGGGGAAGGAGGAAAACCTTTTGTGGTGATAATCAAGGTGGGCCATTTCCAGCAGTTGACAAGAACATCTGAGGAACAGTGGAGGGTGGGGTGGGGGGGGAGAAACAACATGGGGAAATAGTTTGACTTTGTGTAATGACCCATCCACTCCCAGTCTCTATTCAAGCCTAAGTTAATTGTGTCCAGTTTGCAAATTAATTCCAATTCAGCAGTCTCTCGTTGGAGTCTGTTTTTGAAGTTTTTTTTGTTGAAGAAGTATTGCCACTTTCAGGTCTGTAAATCGAGTGACCAGAGAGATTGAAGTGTTCTCCATCTGGTTTTTGAATCTTATAATTCTTGACTCTGATTTGTATCCATTGATTCTTTTACATAGAGACTGTCCAGTTTGACCAATGTACGTGGCAGAGGGGCATTGCTGGCACATGACGGCATATATCACGTTGGTAGATGCACAGATGAATGAGCCTCTGATAGTGTGGCTGATGTGATTAGGCCCTATGATGGTGTCCTCTGAATAGATATGTGGGCAGAGTTGGCAACAGGCTTTTTTGCAAGGATAGGTTCCTGGGTTAGTGGTTCTGGTGTGTGGTTGCTGGTGAGTATTTGCTTCAGGTTGGGGGGTTGTCTGTAAGCAAGGACTGGTCTGTCTCCAAGATCTGAGAGAGTGATGGGTCATCCTTCAGGAAAGACTCCCTCCTCAGGCCCTACGCTACCAGCACTCCCAGCTGTCTTCGAGACACCACTGACTTCCTGAGGAAACTACAGTCAATCGGTGATCTTCCTAAAAACACCATCCTAGCCACTATGGATGTAGAAGTCCTCTATACCAACATTCCACACAAAGATGGACTACAAGCCGTCAGGAACAGTATCCCCGATAATGTCACAGCTAACCTGGTGGCTGAACTTTGTGACTTTGTCCTCACCCATAGCTATTTCACATTTGGGGACAACGTATACCTTCAAATCAGCGGCACTGCGATGGGTACCTGCATGGCCCCACAGTATGCCAACATTTTTATGGCTGACTTAGAACAACGCTTCCTCAGCTCTCGTCCCCTAATGCCACTTCTCTACTTGCGCTACATTGATGACATCTTCATCATCTGGACCCATGGAAAAGAAGCCGTTGAGGAATTCCACCATGATTTCCACAATTTCCATCCCACCATCAACCTCAGCATGGATCAGTCCACACAAGAGATCCACTTCGTGGACACTACGGTGCTAATAAGTGATGGTCACATAAACACCACCCTCTATCGGAAACCTACTGACCGCTATTCCTATCTACCATTATCTACAGCCAAGTTCTACGACATAACCGCATTTGCTCCAACCCCTCACACAGAGACAAACACCTACAAGATCTCTATCATGCATTCTTACAACTACAATACCCACCTGCTGAAGTGAAGATACAGATTGACAGAGCCAGAAGCGTACCCAGAAGTCACCTACTACAGGACAAGCCCAACAAAGAAAATAACAGAACGCCACTAGCCATCACCTTCAGCCCCCAACTAAAACCTCTCCAATGCATCATCAAGGATCTACAACCTATCCTGAAGGATGACCCATCACTCTCACAGATCTTGGGAGACAGACCAGTCCTTGCTTACAGACAACCCCCCAACCTGAAGCAAATACTCACCAGCAACCACACACCACACAACAGAACTACTAACCCAGGAACCTATCCTTGCAACAAAGCCCGTTGCCAACTCTGTCCACATATCTATTCAGGAGACACCATAGGGCCTAATCACATCAGCCACACTATCAGAGGCTCGTTCACCTGCGCATCTACCAATGTGATATATGCCATCATGTGCCAGCAATGCCCCTCTGCCATGTACATTGGTCAAACTGGACAGTCTCTACGTAAAAGAATAAATGGACACAAATCAGAGTCAAGAATTATAACATTCAAAAACCAGTTGGAGAACACTTCAATCTCTCTGGTCACTCGATTTACAGTCCTGAGAGTGGCTATCCTTCTTCAACAAAAAAAACTTTCAAAAACAGACTCCAACGAGAGAGTGCTGAATTGGAATTAATTTGCAAACTGGATACAATTAATTTAGGCTTGAATAGAGACTGGGAGTGGATGGGTCATTACACAAAGTCGAACTATTTCCCCATGTTATTTCCCCCCCCCAACCCCCACTGTTCCTCAGACGTTCTTGTCAATTGCTGGAAATGGCGTACCATGATTATCACCATAAAAGATTTTCCTCCTTCCCCCCTTCCTGCTGGTAATAGCTCATCTTAAGTGATCACTCTCCTTACAGTGTGTATGATAAAACCCATTGTTTCATGTTCTCTGTGTGTGTATATAAATCTCCCCACTGTATTTTCCACCGAATGCATCCAATGAGGTGAACTGTAGCTCACGAAAGCTTATGCTCAAATAAATTTGTTAGTCTCTAAGGTGCCACAAGTACTCCTTTTCTTTTAACTAAAAAACACTTGCTAATGTAAGTACTGCCCATCTGCTGAGGGTGGCCGGTCATGTGGTTGCTTTAGTGTTGGAAAGGAGACAAAGCCACCCTCATTCTTGACTAATTGGGCAATCCATGTGATGCCTTTGCTCAGCCATTTTGCAATTCTGTGTTACACCAACTAGGTGCTTTTGCATGACATCAAGGATGAAATTGGAACCTCTTAGCTAGGATAGCCCAGACCCTTCACACAGCCACCATTGTAGGCACTGTATTTTTCTCCATCAAACAAAAAAAAGGAACTGAGCAGACCCACAAGTGGGAATTGAATGCATTAATACCCATTCAATTTCTACTCATGGGTGTACAAGGGTATAAGCATGCTGGAACCAAGCTGACATCTGGAATATGATAAAAGTAGATCTGGAAGTCCAAACTGCCCTTGGCTATAAGGAACTGCCATTTTTAATGGGATGTGACGAGGGCTCCATAGAAAGGTTCTAATTATGTTATTTTTTCTAACATAAGATGGAGATATATCTAGGTAGGCCACTTAGACTATAGGCAGAATATGCATTCTTATTATATTAACCCTTCCTCACAGGCTGAAGGAGAGAGGATGCCATGTATTTGTATCACTAATTCTGAGAGTACAGGATCTAAATTTATCTTCACTAATTTAACATTAATTTAATGTTTCTTGGTAACTACTTTATTGCACCAGTTTCCTTCATTACAGAAGCAGCTTTGCTCCTCCTTGAATTGACACCTCCTCATCTATTGTTGGGAGTGGACTATATCCACCCTGATTGAATTGGTCCTGTCAACACTGGTTCTCCACTTGTGAGACAGCTTCCTTCTCTTCATGTGTCAGTATATTTTTGTCTGCTTCTGTAACTTTCACTCCATGCATCTGAAGAAGTGAGGTTTTTACCCATGAAAGCTTATGCTCAAATAAATCTGTTAATCTTTAAGGTGCCACCGGACTTGTTGTTTTTGTGGATACAGACTAACACGGCTACCCCCTGATCTTTTAAACCCTGTTATAGTCCTAGCCTTCACAACTTCCTCAGGCAAGGAATTCCACAGGTTGACTGTGCGCTGAGTGAAAAACAACTTCCTTTTATTTGTTTTAATATATCCTGCTATCCATTAATTTCATTTGGTGGCCCCTAGTTCTTATATTATGGGAACAAGTAAATAACTTTTCCTTATTCACTTTCCCATACCACTCATGATTTTATAGACCTCTATCATATCCCCCCTTAGTCTCCTCTTTTCCAAACTGAAAAGTCCTAGCCTCTGTAATCTCTCCTCGTATGGGACCCGTTCCAAATCCCTAATCATTTTAGTTGCCCTTTTCTGAACCTTTTCTAGTGCTAGTATATCTTTTTTGAGATGAGGGGACCACATCTGTATGCAGTATTCAAGATGTGGGCATACCATGGTTTTATATAAGGGCAATAAGATATTCTCCGTCTAAAAAAGGAATATACACTAAATGATTCCTCACATCCCGTTTGCTTTTTTGACTGCCGCTGCACACTGCGTGGACGTCTTCGGAGAACTATCCACGATGACTCCAAGATCTTTTTCCTGATTAGTTGTAGCTAAATTAGCCACCAACATATTGTATGTATAGTTGGGGTTATTTTTTTTCTTTTTCTAAAAGCCTGTATCCCAGTTTGGATGCTTTTTTAATCAGGACCAATCAGTGTAAATGAAGTACCTTTTAGGTCACAGCAGCACCATCCACACAGGAAGTTACAGCACATGCTATACAGTATGCTAGGGAATACTACAGTTCATGCCCCTGTAGTTCACACTCAGGGGTGTGTGGATAAACTCCTAGGGCTCCTAGTGAAGACCTGCTAAATCAACTGCCAATGGCTTTCCCGTCGACTCTGGTACTCCACCAGAATGAGAAGCATAAGGTAAATTTAATGGGAGAGTTTCTCCTGTTGACCCAGCACAGTGTACACACCACAGGAAGTCGACCTAAGGTATGTCGACTCAAACTACATTATTCATGTAGCTGGAGTTGCATAACTTGGGTCTACTTAACCTCGTAGTGTAGACCTGCCCTCAGTTTCAGGTTTAGGTGCTTAAGTTCCAGGTTTAGGCTCCCCTGTGATCCACAAAACTGCTGAACAATGGAGGTGCCTAAACTCACTTGGCACCTAAGCTTTCAGGGTAAAAGTTCCCTTGGGTCTGTGTCTGGGCATATGCACTGCTACCTCACTCTAGGCATCCTGACTCCTCTCTCCTGCATAAGCCCTAGAGCGATTTATGAAGCAGGGAAAGATAGGTATTCCTCCTCCTAAATCACGAGTTATCCAATCTGGTAGGCATCCTTAGAGGCCACCTCCTAGATCAGGTCCCGTTCAAAATCTGGCTGGAGGAGGAAACTTCTAGTCAGTGATTAGAACACGCCTCTGGGATGTGGGCAACTCTGGTTCAATTCCCCACTGTCTGCCAAAGGGGGGAGAAAGGATTTGAACAGGGATCTCCCACCTCTTAGGACCATGCTCTTATCACTGCACTATGGGATGTTCTGATGTGCAGCTCCCTCAGTCTCTCTTGTTGAAGCTGTTCCACTGTGGATAAATAATGAAAGAGTGATTGGAGCAGGGGGACTGAACCCCGGGTTGGAACAATTTTTATAGTGGGGGTGCTGAAAGTCATTGAACAAACCTGTATGTGATGGAAACTATTTCAAATCAAGAAAAGGAGTACTTGTGGCACCTTAGAGACTAACAAATTTATTAGAGCATAAGCTTTCGTGAGCTACAGCTCACTTCATCGGATGCATTTGGTGGAAAAACCAAATGCATCCGATGAAGTGAGCTGTAGCTCACGAAAGCTTATGCTCTAATAAATTTGTTAGTCTCTAAGGTGCCACAAGTACTCCTTTTCTTTTTGCGAATACAGACTAACACGGCTGCTACTCTGAAATATTTCAAATCAGAGAGTGCTGCTGCGCTACGCAGAGATAGGTGCCTTTCTATTACCCACACATAGATGCCAATTTCTATGAGAGGCGTGAGGTTTAGATCACACCCCTATCATCGGCATCCACCATTGGCTAGATTAGGCAGCTCCCCGCTTCCCATGCTGGCTTTTGTGGGTTGCATTGTAAGGCATGTCTCTTCCCATTCATTGTATAAAGAGCCTAAGCACCTAACTCGGATTTTGTGGATTACAGTGTTGTCCCTATGATTTGCTAGGTGCCACAATGCTGAGCATTGCAACATTTAAATTCCCTTGTGGATCCAGGTCTTAATCTATCTGTGCTTCAGTTTCCTATCTGTAAAATCTGGATAATACTACCTTTGTCTGCCTTGTCTATTTAGATTATAAGATCTTCAGGTCAAGGACTTTCTTTTTGTATGTCTATGTATGGTGTTGGTTTGGTCCTACCTCTAGTTGCTACTGTAATACATATAATACATTTTAAATGCCTGGTCTCCCTTCAGTGGAGAAAGAGGGGAGATAACGAAGCCTAACAGCAAGAGAAGAACAGGAGTCCTGGAGAGCTGCAGGAATTTCCATTAATATACTGTTCTGCTTTGGTGCCTAAGAGACACTCCGGGTGCACGAGAAGGATGACAGTAGAGATGTTGCTAGTGTGATTTTTGTTGTTTTTTGTTTGTACTAGAAAAATCTAAATAAACCTGAAAAACCAGAATGAGTTTTCTCTTAGTCTGGGATACCTGTTCAATTGCAGAGAGCCTGGCCATAACACAACTCTTTATAATTACAATTATACTGCTGCATTTTCTTTTGGACATCTCATACATATCCAGCCATCAACTGGATATCAACATATTTATCAATTTCTAGTAGGTTTTCAATGTCTATTAGTTTATCCTTTTCATTTTGTCATTCAGAACTTTCCAAGGATTTCAGTATTTTTGCTCAAACAATAAAACCAGCACAGTTTATTAAAACAGAACAGACACCAAATCAAGCCTGGAAGGGACAATGCTGGATGCACTAAAGGTCACACTTCTCAACAGAAGCCAGAGGACATTGGTGGTCTTGCTGCATGGAAGCACAAGGCATAGAAAAAGTACACAGGAAATGGAGTGTGCTTTCTGGAGGTGATCAGGGCAGTGAAGAATTTAGAAAGAATGAGAGCTGCCTTCTCTCAGCTGGAATCCTCCTGGTGAGGAGGAAAGAGGAAGTTTCCACTAATTAAGGATCTGGCTATGCTGGTTTTACCAGCTGTGTGTTCTATCCTTTCTGTGCTTTCCATGCTTCTTCCCTGTGAGGGAAGGTGTGCATCTAACTCTTTGAGTGCTAACTTATGGAGTTTGAAATATGTATTTTACCCTTCTGCAAGAGGATAACATTTGACCTCAAGCTTCAAATATATTTTGGGTAAATGACAAGTAGATTTAAATTTTGGCAGCTACATATTGGTATATTATGAAGCTCCAGGCTGATATATTTCAGTCCAATATAAAAAACCACATTTACAAAAACACACTCCTATTGTAATGATCAGCAAATGGCTTAACAAATACTGAAAACATTTGCCTGCAATGTAAAACAAGAGTCTAGTAGTTGTTAGGCTTATTCCTTCACCCACTTACTTCCCTGGTCCTTCTCGCATGAACAGAGAGCAACAATACCCGAAGTCCAAAGGTGCAAACAATTCAATGTTTATTGGGTGAACTTCCAGCAAGCATGATTCCAGTTTCCTTCCTTAGTGTTCCCCTTCCCAGCTCTGACACCACAGAGCCTTACCTGTGTCTCTGTTCCCATTCCCCCCCTTAGCAAAACATGATTCCAATTTTCCCACCCCCATCTCATTACCCCCCCTTACTTCCTGATTGACTGCAGACTATATAGTGAAACTTGAGTTCTGCTTAGCTATACCTTAACCAATCATTTTCCTGAAATTTAACTAACCAATCCTAACATATTGTAACGTGATTATGTACCCAATTATATCCCACCACCTTAATTAGTTTACACCCTGCAAAATTAATTATACAGCAGACAGGAACAATCACAGAACCAGACAGAGATTATACAGACAAACAATAGCAAAGTGGGAACTATAATGACAAAACAATACAGAAGTGAGGATTTCACATCCCAGCTATTGATAAGTGAGTTCTTGCCAGACAGGATGCTATCAAACTAAGTTTCCTTTTACCTTTTCTAGGCACTTCCCTTTCTCTGGAGGCGATAGGCATTATCAGGACAGGATTGTATCCTAACAGCCCAATAGCACCTTCTTTCAATGTGACTAGTTTTGGAATGTGAAGAGGTGACCAAAAAGAAAAGGAGTATCTGTGGCACCTTAGAGACTAACAAATTTATTTGAGCATAAGCTTTCGTGAGCTACAGCTCACTTCATCGGATGAGGTGACCAGTCGCTTCCCAGCTTATGGCTGCCTCTGTTGCTTAGCCAAAGGCCTTAGCCTAAGAACAGGGCCTCAGACTGTCACAGTAAGAGAAAGACCTTACACTGGCAGTCAGTGATTTTGATTCTTTCTTTTATACCTCTAACTAGCCAAGTGATAAGAATACACTAAATTCTTAGAGTATAGGCCTTTACAGACAGGCCTGAATATCTATATCCTAACAGTAGTGACCAATAATTTAATGACATTCTATTACTGCTTTCCTCATCAGGACTCCTAAGAAGGTATGATCTGTGGTTAATGAGAGATCATTTATACAGCATTACCACCTGGCAAATAATTAGAATTATCAATAACATTACATCATAATCACTATGCACATAATTTACATAATGTAATGGAATATCTGGGCATTACATCGCAAATAATTCATAATATTAATTGAGGTTAGTTAGTTATCACAGAATAAATAATATTAGTAATTAAACAAAGCCAAGCTTATCAGATTTCATATAGCTAATAACTAGTGACATCTTTAGCTAAATACACCTAACCATGTAGAAATGTACAGTACTAATGTCATTTTCTATTATAATATGAACCATTTGAATTAACAGATATAAAATAATATCCTGCTGAAAAAATAGGTTTTACATCTGGATGACATAAAGAGAGAGAGGACTCTAACTGAACTTTACTGATCCCTACCATCTACAGAATGTTTGTGTTTTTCAAATATATAGCATTAAATAATATTGATCCAAAGTATTTGTGCAATCACCAATTGCTCTACCTCCCATTTCCACCTCTGATAAGATTAATCTGCCCTACTTTGTAACTTCAAGATGCTGGGACATAAGGTGTAGCAACCTTCACGGAACTTGGAGGGGAAAGTGCAAGTTGCAGAAGGGAAGAGTTTGGAGGAGGCAGTCTGTGTGCACATGGCTGGAATGCTGTCTGCTTTTGCAGCATCTCTGTAAATAATTCTTTTAAAAAAGAGCCAAGTTAGTCATAGAACTATGGAGTCCTCTCATTTTATTATTCAGCACATGATATATGAAACACCAGGGTTCTCTGCATGAAGGACCTTTGATTTCTGAAGGCTGTCTATCCTGCACACCACAGTCTATGTCCTCCTTCCAGGTGACCCTGGAAATGTTCGTGTTTCCTTTTTGGTTGGGCTGAGGTCTGGATTGGTGCATGTTAGTAGTATATTGGTCCAAACCTGCTTTCTTTGTATTCAGTGCGATCAGAACTAGGCCTATGTTTGAGATTTTTTTGTTGATTGTTGGGTAATTTATTATTTGATGTCGTATTGCTTTAGTGGCTAGTTTATTTTATAGCAATGATATACCTTTATGTTAGAAGGCTTTTATAAATAAATACATAACAATAATGTTAATATAAATGTAAAATACCATAAAAATCTCAGGTGAATGAAAATTGATGAAAAGGAAGGATATACGTTATGGCTGAAGCTCTGGCTCTGTGGATTTTTGGCATGGTGCAGAAAATAAGTAGCCTGATTTTAAAATGTGCTGAGCGTCTTTAGCTCTCATTGAAGTCAATGTGAGTTGTAGGTGCTTAGCACCTCTGAAACAGCAATTCATTTGAAAATGTTGTTCCCAGAAGCTGGCTTTAATTGTCTCTTTTTAAAAAGAAGCCTGATCCCAAACAATTTCTGGTCCTTTACTATGGGATATGTTAATCAGATCATCAAGAGGTTGGGTGGGAGTTTGTCCACTCCTTAGTAGTTATACAAGAATATTTATTTACTGTGGTATTTAACAAGAAGTTTTGTTACTGTCAGAAATATAGTACCAAATTAATCTTATGCCAGCAGGTATGGTGTGACCGTACAACATGACTGTGATATTACTTATCAAATGCTTTGTGTATGGATGCACAAACAGCAAATACTCTTTAAGAGATATTATGCATACCTGGTTAAATCCAGATACACTAAAGAGGCTGAAAGAGGTGGTGCTGTAACTGAAGTTTTAGAATATAAGAATGGCCATATTGAGTCAGACCAATGGCTCATCTAGCCAGGTATCCTGTCTTCTGACAGTGGCCAGTGCCAGATGTTTCAGAGGGAGTGAACAGAACTGGGCAATTTATCAAATGATCCATCCCCTGTGGTCCAGTCCCAGCTTCTATCAGTCAGAGGTTTAGGGACACCCAGAACATGAAGTTGCCAACTTGGTCAAGGAAGCTAATAACCATTGATGGACCTATCCTCCATGAACTTATCACATTCTTTTTTTAACCCTATTATAGTTTTGGCTTTATAGCATGCACTGGCAACATGTTCCACAGGTTGACACGATGTTGTGTGAAGAAGTGCTTACTTTTAAACCTATTAATTTCAGTGGGTGACCCTTGGTTCTTATGTTATGTGAATGGGTTAATAACACTTCCTTATTCACTTTCTCCACACATTCATGATTTTATATACCTCTATTATATCCCCCCTCAGTTGTCTCTTTTCCAAGATGAGCAATTCCAGTCTCTTTAATCTCTCCCCATATGCAAACCCCTAATCATTTTTTGTTGCCCTTCTCTCTACCTTTTTCAATTCTAATATATCTTTTTGGAGATGGGGTAACCAGAACAGTATTCCTGGTATGGGTGTATCAAAGATTTATGTAATGGAATTATATTTTGTGTGTTAATTATCATTTTCCTAATGTTCCTAACATTGTTAGATGGTTTTTTTAACTGCCAGTGCACATTGAGCAGATGATTTCAGAGAACTATCCACGATGATTCCAAGATCTCTTTCTTGAGTGGTAACAGCTAATTTAGATCCTATCATTTTGTTGATATAGTTGGGATTATGTTTTCCAATGTGCTTTGCTTTGCACTTATTGACATTGAATTTTGCCTGCCATTTTGTTGCCCAGTTACCCAGTTTTGTGAGATCCCTTTGTAAGTGTTTGTTTCCAGTCTGTTTTCTATTTAACTGATTTGAGTAATTTTATATCATCTGCAAATGTTGCCATCCACTGTTCACTTCCTTTTCCAGATCATTTATGAATATGTTGAACAGCACTGGTCCCAGTATATATCTTTTGGGGGACCCTGCTATTTACCTCTTTCCACTGTGAAAATTGTCTATTCCTACCCTTTGTTTCGTATGTATTAACCAGTTACTGATCCATGAGAGGACCTTTCCTCTTAGCCCATGACTGGTTACTTTGCTTAAGAGTATTTGGTGAGGGACCTTGTTGAAGGCTTTCTGGAATTCCTAGAATTCTATATCCACTGGATCACCCTTGTCCACATGTTTGACACCCTCAGAGAATTGTTAGACTGAGGCCCAATTCCTTTTTATAAAAGCTGTGTTGACTCTTTCCCAACATATCATGTTCATCTATGTGTCTGATAATTCTGTTCTTTACTCTAGTTTCAACCAATCTGAATGGTACTGGAGTTAGGCTTACTGGCCTATAATTACCAGGATTGCTTCTGGAGCCTTTTTTAAAAATTGACATCACATTAGCTATCTGCTAATCATCTGATATAAAGTCTGATTTAAGTAATAGGTTACATAATACAGTTTGTAGTTCTGCAATTTTATCTAAGTTCTTTCAGAACTCTTGGGAGAATACCATCTGGTCCTGGTGACTTATTACTGTTTGAAGGAGGTTTTGTTTATAAATTAATGACACCTCAGTCTGGGACAGTTCCTTAGATTTGTCACCTAAAAGGAATGTATGGGATCAGGTGTGGGGCTCTCCCTCACATCCTCTGCTGTAAAGATTGATGCAAAGAATTCATTTAATTTATCTGCAATGGCTGTGTCATCCTTGAGTGCTCCTTTGGCACCTCAATCATTCAGTGGCTCCAGTGATTATTGGGCAGGCTTTCTTTTTCAGCTATACGTAAAAAATAAATTGCTGTTTGGGTCTGTTTGTGTCTTTTCTATTTTCATCTGCCTAATTGTACTTTTACACTTGACATTCCCAAGTTCATGTTCCTTTCTGTTTTTTTCAGTATGATTTGACATCCAATTTTTAAAGGTTATCTTTTTGTCTCTAACTACCTCTTTTACTCCATTTAACCAAGATTGCATTTTTTTGGTCCTCTTACTTTTTTTTTATTTGGGGTATACATTTAATTTGAGCCTCTATCATGTTTTCTTTAAAGTTTCCATGCAGCTTGCAGGCATTTCACTCTTGTGACCATTCCTCCTAATTTAATCTAACTCTTCCTTTTTAATTTAATTTTGATATGGAAAGCACTGGAAAACATTTAAGAGTGATAGTCGGGGCTTGCACTGGAGAGAAAAAAGTAGAGCCCTCCTCCTCCTTGAGATGCTAAAATGAGACCCCACTCACAATAGATAGTACAGATGTTTAAAATATGATCATATATGCTCTGGTGGCTCCTCTGCACTGTTCAACCTTGGATAAGATGGTCCTGTCAGTGGGCCTTGCATATACCTTTGAACTGGGCTTTGCTGGTGATGGTGCCCCCCTAAGTAGGGATTAAGGGCCTCCTTGCCTCTGCAGGACTGACTCCTTCTTGGTGGATCTCAGATACCACCTTGGGCTCCCTGGAGAAATAACTAACAGGCCTGGTGAATGTCATACATCTCATATAACAGCTTCAAGCTTCCACACAACTCCCATGAAGTCCCTCCCCACCAGCTAATCCAGCACTACTCATCTTCCACCCCACAAACCCAGATGTCCCTAGCTTCTCCCCAAAGCCATGTAGCTACCCCCCTTGAATATCCCCATATCTAGTTATCCCCAGCTACCTCTCAGCCACCCACCTGTTCCCTGGATAATTCTACAAACTAGCTATACGCAGCTTCTCTCGCCACATTTCTATCCCAGCCATTGAGCAGCCCCATCTCCACATCACCCCCATAAACCCAGGTTCCCTAGCTATCCTCCATACCCCAGCTTTCACTTAAACATCCCTACAAACCTAGCTTCTTCCAACTATTCCAATACCCTCAGCTTCTCCCACCTCTCAGATAATCACTACTCAAGAACAAGCTACTCCCCAGACACCCTTCAGTGCCCACACACCTGCTGTAGCTGCTGTGTTTTATGCAGCTCCATGTCTTACCCCTGCCACTGATTGAAAAATGGTATATTGACCTTACGCTAAAGTTTATGGTCTTATGCAAGTTAACAAGTATGCATGTTATCTAATTCAGTTGTTTTCATATCTGCAAATAATTTTATAAATTGCAATAATTGCACAAATAATGTGCCACACATGGATCTGCACAAACATTGGCAACTATGAATTAGAGCATGGAACAAAGAATTCAAAGGAAAAACTCTTCTCTTTTGGATAGAAACACACAAACACAAGCTTTCCTACTGCCCAAGCTCTTCGTCAGAAAAACACAGAAAAGGAGTTGACACTGAAACAAATAGCTCTACCTAATTCCTAAGTAGTGTTACCTTACTCACAGATACAATCACTGGCTGTGTAATACTGTGTGTGCACAATATTTTAGAACAGAAAAGGTTACTTAATCACACAATGGGTTTGTTGCAACTGGAATTTGCTTTTCAAGCCTGGCTACACAAATCTTCAAAATAGGATTAAACACATTCAACTGTAGTGAACCGTCCTTTCCTTCCTCCTGATACAGGTACAGTTTCCTGAGAGAATGAGAATCAGCCAGATCTGATCAATGTTGGAGTTAAATTTAGACAAAATTAGAGCCATCCTTTGAACCTACCAGACCCCAATAGTTGGACAGGGAAAAAGCTCAAACCTTCAGGGACTTTGGAGTTATCTTACTCTGCAAATTACTCCACTTTGCAAGCAGAATAATTATTCTGGAATAAAGTCACTTTTATTTCAGAATAAAGTGTCAACACAGGGAGCTATTCCAGACAATTCTCTTCCTCTTGAAATCTTCTCCTTTGGTTTCCATGACTCTGTCCTCTCTGGTCATCCTCCTACCTCTCTAATTACTCCTTCAGCTTGTCCTCTGGAGAATCCTCCTCATTCCCCCTAAATTCTTGTGTGGTTTCAGATGGCTCTTCTTGGACCTTTGTCTTCTCCTCTACATCTTTTCTCTGGGTAATTTCATCTGCAAACACCAATTCAACTACCCTCTCTGTGCTGTTGATTCACAGATCTACTGCTCTACTCCAGACTATGCTTCTTTGCATTGGTGCATTCACTGCAAAGAATGTGAGAGAGATTCACACATCTGAGTCATTCTTTTTAGATGACAAATCTGAGGAACTGTGCTAGACTGAGGTGTCAGTGGAGGAGTTTTGGGAACAAAACAATAAATTCAACAGCAATAACTCCAAAGGACCAGATGGTATTCACCCAAGAGTGCTGAACAAAATTAAATATGAAATTAGACTCAGAGGCCTGGTCTACGCTGTGGGGGGGATCGATCTAAGTTACGCAACTTCAGCTACGTGAATGACAGGTTTCAGAGTAGCAGCCGTGTTAGTCTGTATTCGCAAAAAGAAAAGGAGTACTTGTGGCACCTTAGAGACTAACAAATTTATTTGAGCATAAGCTTTCGTGAGCTACAGCTCACTTCATCGAATGCATCTGATGAAGTGAGCTGTAGCTCACGAAAGCTTATGCTCAAATAAATTTGTTAGTCTCTGAGGTGCCACAAGTACTCCTTTTCTTTTTACGTGAATAATGTAGCTGAAGTCGACATACTTAGATCGACTCACCATGGTGTCTTCACTACAATGAGTCGACTGCTGCCGCTCCCCCGTTGACTCTGCCAGCACCTCTCGCCGAGCTGGAGTACAGGAGTTGACAGAGCTCTCGGGGGGTTGGTTTATCGCATCTAGACTAGACGCGATAAATCGATCCCTGCTGGATTGATCATTGCCTACCGATCCTGCGGGTAGTGTAGACATACCCAGAGACTTTAAGATCAGAAGGGACTATTGTGATCATCTAGTCTGATCACCCACACATTGCAGGCCACAGAACTTTGTCCACTCCCTCCTATAATAGACCTATAAACTCTGGCTGAGTTACTGAAGTCCTCAAATCATGATTTAAAGACTTAAGTTGCAGAGATTACACCATTTACACTAGTTTAAACCTGCAAGTGACCTGTGCCCCATGCTGCAGAGGAAGGCAAAAAAACCCCAGGGTCTCTGCCAATCTAACCCAGGGAAAAATCCCCCCTGACTCCAAATATGGCGATCAGTTAGACCCTGAGCATGTGGGAAAGACCCATCGGACAGATACCTGGGAAAGAATTCTTTGTAGTAACTCAGAGATCTCTCCATCTAGTGTCCATCACCAGTGATTGGGGATATTGGCTATTAGCAGTCACCAATAGCTACAAGTCCCACCCCCCCCCAAGTCCGGTCTGTACCTCATCGTGGTGGAGGGGGCGTAATATCTGAAATAGGGAATTGGTTGTTGGTGCTATGCCATCAGCGATGAAGGCTTGTCAAAAATATCACCTTGGGTATTATACGAGGTGGACAGATCCAGCGTGAACCCTGAAAATGATGGCTAACACAGGGAGCGAAGATGCAGGGCAACAGCTGCACCTAGCTACTCAAGGTGAAGGAAGTCACTGAGAAGACTCAATGGCTCGGGTCGCGCAGCGTGAAGCCAGTACTGGTAGACCAGGAGAAGGGCCATGTTACTGCGCCTCCATCTCATTGCAATGGGACGAGGTATTTCCTGGGATAATTGTTCCCTCTTGTTTTTGTGACCATGAATAACCTCGTACTCAGTGTTAGGGGGCTTATTCCTTCACCCACTTAGTTCTCTGGTCCTTCTCGCATGAACAGAGAGCAACAATACCCGAAGTCCAAAGGTGCAAACAATTCAATGTTTATTGGGGTGAACTTCCAGCAAGCATGATTCCAGTTTCCTTCCTTAGTGTTCCCCTTCCCAGCTCTGACACCACAGAGCCTTACCTGTGTCCCTGTTCCCATTCCCCCCCTTAGCAAAACATGATTCCAATTTCCCCTTCCCCATCTCATTGCCCCCCCTTACTTCCTGATTGACTGCAGACTATATAGTAAAACTTGAGTTCTGCTTAGCTATACCTTAACCAATCATTTTCCTGAAATTTAACTAAGCAATCCTAACATATTGTAACGTGATTATGTACCCAATTATATCCCACCTCCTTAGTTTACACCCAGCAAAATTAATTATACAGCAGACAGAAACAATCACAGAACCAGACAGAGATTAAACTGACAAACAATAAGGAAATGGGGACTACAATGATAGAACAACACAGAAATGAGGATTTCACATCCCAGCTATTGATAAGTGAGTTCTTGCCAGACAGGATGCTATCAAACCAAGTTTCCTTTTACCTTTTCTAGGCACTTCCCTTTCTCTGGAGGTGATAGGCATTATCAGGACAGGATTGTATTCCTAACAGCCCAATAGCACCTTATTTCAATGAGACTAGTTTGGAATGTAAAGATGTGACCATTCGCTTCCCAGCTTATGGCTGCCTCTGCTGCTTAGCCAAAGAACAGGGCCTCGGACTGTCACAGTAAGAGAAGGCCCTTACACTAGCAGACAGTGATTTTGATTCTTTCTTTTATACCTCTAACTAGCCAAGTGATAAGAATACACCTAAATTCTTAGAGTATAGGCCTTTACAGACAGGCCTGAATATCTATATCCTAACACTCAGCACCAGGGTTAATGCCCCTGCCTCACTTTCAACTCTAGATGCTTTGTGGGTGCCGTCTCCCCTAGGTGCAAACATCACCAGTTCATGCCAAAGCCTCCTTGGGGACACACGTCCTCTGATGTTGACAGGCACATCTGCAATACATTGTGACAATGCATCCAATTGGAATCTCCAACAGTCCATCAAAATTGCAACTTGGAATGTTGCAACTCTTCACAGGAATGGTCATCAGGTCACTGTCTCATGCTAAATGGACCGTCTTGGAATATCAATCGCAGGACTAACAGAAGCAAGGCTGATAGATCACAGACGTCACAAGGTGGAAGATTCTTTACTTTTGTATTTTAGTGGCCCCAACCTAGATGGGATAGCACTACTACTGCAAGGTGAGGCCAAGTCTTCCCTGACAACCTGGATGCCCGTGTCTCCTTGTTTACTTATTACACGTCTTAAACATCGGCACGGTTATCTCACTGTATAGTAGTCTATGCACCGACGGGAATCTGTTGACTCAGTTAAAGATCATTTATATGATCGTTTGGAACATCTAGTATGCACAGTCCTTCCACATGATAATCTTGTGATCTTAGGTGATTTAAATGCAATTATTGGCTCTCTATGAACTGGGTTTGAATGGTCATTAGTCATTATGGTTCAGGCACATCCAATGATAACTCTCCCTGCTTCCTTACATTCTGTGCCTCCCAGAGTCTTTCCATTCTTGGGTCATGGTTCAAGTGGCGATGTCATGGATCTCTCAGGATGGCGTCACTCAGACAGAGTTGGACCACATCATTACAGATGATAGGCGTCTCTTTGCCTCCTGTAGAGTATTCGACATCATCCACCACTTGGTTATAATATGCCTCATGATTGCAAAATACCAAGGTGTTAAATTCTCACTTCATCTGATTATGAGATTACGAGTGTGCTTATCACCATGCTGGTGGGTTGCGGCCTTCAATTTAATTATCTGGAAGGCCTCCTCGGATAAGGGCAGTGTGCCCTTGTTGCCAAGAAGGCCAACGGCATATTGGGCTGTATTAGTGGGAGCATTGCCAGCAGATCGAGGGAAGTGAATCAAACCCAGGACAGATCCTTGCGGCCCCACTTGATATGGCCTTCTAGTTTGACTGACTGTCAACCATTGATAACTACTGTTTCAGTATGGTTTTCCAACTAGTTGTGCACCCACCTTATAGTAGGTTCACCTAGGCTATATTTCTCTAGTTTGTTTTTGAGACGGTCATGGGAGACTGCATCGAAAGCCTTACTAAAGTCAAGATATATCACATCTGCTGCCTCCTCTCCACAAGGCTTGTTACCCTGTCAAAGAGGGATATTACATTGGCTTGACATGATTTATTCCTGATAAATCCATGTTGAGCGTTACATATCATCTTATTATCTTCTGCACACTTACAAATGGATTGTTTATTTGCTCCATTTTCTTTCCAGGTACCCAAGTTAAGCTGACTGATATATAATGCCCTGAGTTGTCCTTATTCCCCTTTTTATAGACAGGTACTATATTTGCCCTTTTCCTGTCCTTTGGAATAAATGTATGTTAAGCTATATAACATACATTTATTCCAATGAATAACTTTGACATTTTTATTATGTTAGAAAATAGGGGAATGATACATTTCTTATTTACTAGAGTAATTTTTACTTGTGATGTGTGTCAAGGTTTTTTTTTTGTTTTGTTTTGTTTTTGGATGGAAATCAGAATTAAATTAAAAATGCACAGAAGCAGCATTTTAAATTTGTTATTGGTTAAATAAAGCTACTTTAAATGTGCTGGATATGTAAAAGGAAAAGAGTTTTGCATGTAAAACTGATGTATTAAGCAAAGGAAGTATTATCTACAGTTATTGAACAGAACTGATTGTTTTTGGTCACCATGTCTTTCAAGATTTTAGAATTAATAGAGCTCATCCTCTCAAACCTCGTTGTTGTTCATAGACTGGAAGAGGAAAAGATTTCCTGCTTTTTCAGCTCCTACTCTGTTTCTTAACTTTGAATGAACTCATAACTGAACTGAATAAACTGACATTAAGAAAATACTCTCTACAAGTGCAGAAGAGGCTACTACAGTCAAAAGCAGTTTAGCACTTTTAACAAACTCTGGTTCCAGGTGCTCAGCCAGTGACTTCCACCAGTTCAGTGGTTTGAATTTCTTTAAAACTTTGGTAGCAAATAAGTACTGCTTAATTTTTTTTAATTTAAAGGATTTTAATAAATTACAATACCTTTTGGCCTGAACATACATTGTCATAATTTCAATTTTAATTTTAAAGAGGTATATTTTTAAAAAGACAATTATTTAATTTAATTTAAATCCAAAAATTGAATTTAAATAAAAATATCAATTTTTAGCCATTCTTCTAGGTAACCCCTACATTTTACATTACTACTATGTATTTTAGAGCTGAGCACTTGAGTAAGCTGTCAATCATGAGTGTAACTTCTTGCTAATTGGAAAGTGCTGTAGATCACTACTGAACCCAGCAGGCATCCTTACTCTGGTGCAGCAAGTATTTATTAGATAAAGATCTTTGTTATAATCAAAGAAGTTGTATGAACTATACTTCTTTTCATAGCATTCTGAAAAACAACCTTTCAGAATCTCTTATGCTTGCCATGGAAACAGTCTCTGACGTGCCATTGAATTCTAGGGGCCATAGTAAAATTCATCAGCAGTCATGGCTGTTGGTGGTTCTGTGTTTTCCCAGTGCATTTAATGAACCACTGCAGAAGCCTGCTTTTCAGAAACTGTCTGGGCAATGGTTTCTTACTGTGTGCATTATTTCATGAAGTTTTCAGCAAGTATATTCCATCCAGTTGATTGACTATGCTTATGTCAGCCTCATTGGTGATGGTATCAGCAATATGCCCTGGCAACATTTATTTCTATTCTTTTCCTGTCATGTATTTAGTCGGTAGCAGTCACACATAATGGACTGTGCACAAAGGGAAGATAATTTCAATATAACAGCCACTCCAATTGCATAGCAACTGCATCAAACTATCCGATTAGCACTCTAGCCATTATAAGTGCAGTATATATTTGCAGACACAAGATGGCACCATGGAATAAAAAATAATAGCACTATACTGTATCATTAATGGTGCTTTAATTGCATGTTGCTTTCTGATTCACCAGCTTGATGGAAGAAGTTAAGTTAAACAGTACAATTTTTTCTCATTCTTGCTGGTATGTAAATTACTTAAATATTTTTATCGGCACTTCTCCCTTTCTGTGCTACATATTTTCCTATACATTTCTGGACCTTTCTTGCATTTTTTGCTGGTTATCCTTGGATTCCCTTTGTAACAAGTCTATCATTGATGGGGGTTTTCATCCACTCCAGATGGGTTTATTTTGGAAGCAACTAAATGTGGACAATTAACAATCACATCAAAGCTATAGTGCAGTATGACAATTCAGACACCGGGAAGTTCTAGTAATTACCAGCTACATAGACCAGCCACTAAACAGACTGTGCATATAAAATTAATACAAATTACAATGGAGTGAATATTTTAAAAAGCCAAATGTTTGGGCATAAATGAACAATGTAACTAAATACAGGTCTGAATTCATCACCGCCTTCGAGCAGGGACCAAGGATTCAAAGCCCATTGAAGTTGATGAAAAGACTCCCATTGACTTCAGTGGGTTTTGAATCAGGCACCTTTTGTGCCATGATTTTCCTAGAGCTGCCAGGAGCCAGTTCAGCCCCAATACACGTTAGGCATGTGCTGAAGGCTACAAGAACTTGCACTTGGCTGCACATAGTCCATATAGGCTTTGCAGCAGCTAGGAAATAAGCAGAGTGCAGGACTGTCCTGTCCATATGTACACATCCCCCTGTAGAGCAGTGGTTTTCAAACTTTTTTTTCTGGGGACCCAGTTGAAGAAAATTGTTGATGCCTGTGATGCAACGGAGCTGGGGATGAGGGGTGTGGGAGGGGCTCAGGGCTGGGGCAGAGGGTTGCAGTGCGGGGGCGAGGGCTGCGGGATGGGTCCGGGAATCATAGAATCATAGAATCATAGAATATCAGGGTTGGAAGGGACCCCAGAAGGTCATCTAGTCCAACCCCCTGCTCAAAGCAGGACCAAGTCCCAGTTAAATCATCCTAGCCAGGGCTTTGTCAAGCCTGACCTTAAAAACCTCTAAGGAAGGAGATTCTACCACCTCCCTAGGTAACGCATTCCAGTGTTTCACCACCCTCTTAGTGAAAAAGTTTTTCCTAATATCCAATCTAAACCTCCCCCATTGCAACTTGAGACCATTACTCCTCGTTCTGTCATCTGCTACCATTGAGAACAGTCTAGAGCCATCCTCTTTGAAACCCCCTTTCAGGTAGTTGAAAGCAGCTATCAAATCCCCCCTCATTCTTCTCTTCTGCAGACTAAACAATCCCAGCTCCCTCAGCCTCTCCTCATAAGTCATGTGCTCTAGACCCCTAATCATTTTTGTTGCCCTTCGCTGTACTCTTTCCAATTTATCCACATCCTTCTTGTAGTGTGGGGCCCAAAACTGGACACAGTACTCCAGATGAGGCCTCACCAGTGTCGAATAGAGGGGAACGATCACGTCCCTCGATCTGCTCGCTATGCCCCTACTTATACATCCCAAAATGCCATTGGCCTTCTTGGCAACAAGGGCACACTGCTGACTCATATCCAGCTTCTCGTCCACTGTCACCCCTAGGTCCTTTTCCGCAGAACTGCTGCCGAGCCATTCGGTCCCTAGTCTGTAGCGGTGCATTGGATTCTTCCATCCTAAGTGCAGGACCCTGCACTTATCCTTATTGAACCTCATTAGATTTCTTTTGGCCCAATCTTCCAATTTGTCTAGGTCCTTCTGTATCCTATCCCTCCCCTCCAGCGTATCTACCACTCCTCTCAGTTTAGTATCATCCGCAAATTTGCTGAGAGTGCAATCCACACCATCCTCCAGATCATTTATGAAGATATTGAACAAAACGGGCCCCAGGACCGACCCCTGGGGCACTCCACTTGACACCGGCTGCCAACTAGACATGGAGCCATTGATCACTACCCGTTGAGCCCGACAATCTAGCCAGCTTTCTACCCACCTTATAGTGCATTCATCCAGCCCATACTTCCTTAACTTGCTGACAAGAATGCTGTGGGAGACCGTGTCAAAAGCTTTGCTAAAGTCAAGAAACAATACATCCACTGCTTTCCCTTCATCCACAGAACCAGTAATCTCATCATAAAAGGCGATTAGATTAGTCAGGCATGACCTTCCCTTGGTGAATCCATGCTGACTGTTCCTGATCACTTTCCTCTCCTCTAAGTGCTTCAGGATTGATTCTTTGAGGACCTGCTCCATGATTTTTCCAGGGACTGAGGTGAGGCTGACCGGCCTGTAGTTCCCAGGATCCTCCTTCTTCCCTTTTTTAAAGATGGGCACTACATTAGCCTTTTTCCAGTCATCCGGGACTTCCCCCGTTCGCCACGAGTTTTCAAAGATAATGGCCAAGGGCTCTGCAATCACAGCCGCCAATTCCCTCAGCACTCTCGGATGCAATTCGTCCGGCCCCATGGACTTGTGCACGTTCAGCTTTTCTAAATAGTCCCTAACCACCTCTATCTCTACAGAGGGCTGGCCATCTCTTCCCCATTTTGTGATGCCCAGCACAGCAGTCTGGGAGCTGACCTTGTTAGTGAAAACAGAGGCAAAAAAAGCATTGAGTACATTAGCTTTTTCCACATCCTCTGTCACTAGCTTGCCTCCCTCATTCAGTAAGGGGCCCACACTTTCCTTGGCTTTCTTCTTGTTGCCAACATACCTGAAGAAACCCTTCTTGTTACTCTTGACATCTCTTGCTAGCTGCAGCTCCAGGTGCGATTTGGCCCTCCTGATATCTTTCCTACATGCCCGAGCAATATTTTTATACTCTTCCCTGGTCATATGTCCAACCTTCCACTTCTTGTAAGCTTCTTTTTTATGTTTAAGATCCGCTAATATTTCACCATTAAGCCAAGCTGGTCGCCTGCCATATTTACTATTCTTTCGACTCATCGGGATGGTTTGTCCCTGTAACCTCAATGAATGAGGGGTTCAGGGTGTGGGAAGGGGCTCTGGGCTGGGGCAGAGGGTTGGGGTGAGGGAGGGGGTCAGGGCTCTGGGTGCAGGCTCTGAGGTGGGGTCAGGGATGATGATTTTGGGGTGCAGGAAGGGGTTCTGGGTTTGGGGGAGCTCATGGCTGGGGCAGGGGATTGGGGCATGGGGTTGGAGCGCAGATTTACCTCTGGCAGCTCCCGGTCAGCGGTCAGCTGGGGTGCAGAGGCAAGGCTTCCTGTCTGTCCTGGCACCACGGACTGTGCTGCTTGCCCAAAGTGGCCAGCAACAGGTCCGGCTCCTAGGTGGAGGTGCACAGCACTCGCCTGCAGGCACCCCCCGCCCCCAGCTCCTATTGGCCGGTTCCTCGCCAATGGAAGTGCAGAGCCGGTGCTCGGGGTGGGGGGCAGCTTGCAGAGCCCCTTGGCCCCCCCTGCCTAGAAGCTGGACCCGCTGCTGGCCGCTTCCGGGGCGCAGCACGGTGTCGGAACAGGTAGGCACTAGACTGCCTTAACTGGGCAGCAGCACCACCGACGGGACTTTTAACTTCCTGGTTGGTGGTGCTGACCAGAGCTGCTAGGGTCCCTGGGTGCTGAGCAAGGTGACTCAGTGCCTTACATGCCGCAACCCAGTACTGGGTCATAATCCGAACTTTGAAAAACACTGCTGTAGAGCACCCTCTGACATGTCTCAGAATACTCCTCTCCAACCCCCAGGGCTATTGCAGAGTGGTGGTATGCTGGCTGTCTAGTCTACCAGGGATGCTCTCTGCACCAGGAGGTATTCCCTGCCCCATTCCTCGTGTCTTTGCTTTGCATCCCCTTTGCACCAATATAGCTACAGGATACCGAAGACTTCTTTACAAAATGCTTGACTGTTAGATTGTTCACAACAATGTATTATTTCAAAAGAGGTTACACTGGAAACTATCCTTTTAAAATCAGTCTAAATGACCTGTTTGCAATAAATACTACAGATATGTATCAATTCATACACAACAGGGTTTGTTTCAAATGTATCTGTTAAATACATATACGCTTATAAAATCAGTAACAGATAAGCTAATTTATATTTGTACTCATTTACAATATCTTCTTTATTTTTCCCTCTATTAATTTTTTCTCCTGTTTCTTCAAAAATGTGACAGCTCCTTCTGTGATAGTATCAGATCTCACAAGCTTGGACCAGGCGAGTAGCTAGGTGAAAGACCTCCAAGCAACACCTAGGGTGGCGTTCACAAAGGTAATTCATCACCTAACTCACACAAAGATAACTTATCACTGAAATCAGTGGGAATTAGGTGCTAAATACCTTTGTGAATCCTACCTCTAGCCACTACCTCTTGGTGATTTGGGAATCACACCCCCAGCTCAAAGTGTGGGCATACCATTAGAGAGTGGTTAGTGAACCCCATCACGTATGGTGGAGAATGTGGGTACACAGTCACCCTGATATGACTGTGGGGAAGATGGGGGACAGTGGGGACAATTGCCCATCACAGAGATTGCGGAGAATATCTGAGAGACAGTGGAGGTGGAAAGACAATGGAGCCGCAATATGTAGAAGCATGTTTTGCTGAGGGTTTATATACCCTTCTGGACTGGTCTCCGAAGTCAGAGCTGCTGCAAAAAGGGGCTGACGAGCAGCAAGGACAGCTTCAGATCCTGCTTCTGAGGTACTCAGGCCCCAACAGAGACAGAAAGAAAAGGAGTACTTGTGGCACCTTAGAGACTAACAAATTTATTTGAGCATAAGCTTTCGTGAGCTACAGCTCACTTCATCCGAGGGGGGGGGAAAGGGTTTGCTTCCTGCCATGAAAAGGGCCATATCAAAAGGCACTGCTCTCTCAGGAGAAGGCAGGGAATGCAGACTGTGGCACAGCTGGATGGCAATGTCACTGAAGAGAATGCCACAGTCCTGGGAGTGATGTGGGTCCTGGAACAAAAGTGACGGTGGCAAGGCACCTCCAGAAGGCGCCCTGGTGAGCAGAGCTAATTCCCATGACAGCCATCAGGAGGTACTGGAGTGGTGAGTAAACCTCGTCACAGGAGCTAACACCCAGCTGTCACAAGCAAGACTCCCTCACACTTGAGGTTGGTGGCAATAAGATGATGCACAATCATGGGTCCCTGAGAAGCATCACACTCACCCATCTTTTCATTGTTAGCCTTTGATTTATTACTGTATGTCTCATATAGATTGAAAATCATTGGAGTAGTTTCTGTCTTCTTTATTTTATGTAAAACTGTGTCTATTATGCTGTATAAATAATACTACTAATAATAGTGCAAAGGAATATCAAGATGTGTGATGGTTATAATAATTGCAGTTTTATAGCACTTTCCATCAGAATATCAAAGCCATTTATAGACATCATTTAATTAAGCCTCACAAGTCCACTGTGAGGGAGTTAAGTGGTTAAGTCCTCATTTTACCTATAAGGAAACTGAGGCACAGAGAGGCTAACCTCCAATCTCATAAAAAGACTGAACCAGAATCAGAAGTAGAACTCAGATTTGCTGATTCCCAGTGCTTTAGTCATGAAATCATTTATTCCCCATATGTTTTTTCATGATCATGTATGGCCCCTCTAAGAAACTGAATCCCCTTAACACCGCTCTGGTGGAGAGGCAGATGTGATTTTGATTTGTTCAAATGTGCTGAGATGACTTTTTATTAAGAAGATCTACTTTTCTTTTCGCTCTGTACATTTAACTCCTCTACGCATTTAGCATCCAGATTTTAGTTCTTTGATTGTTGGCTGAAAACATTTGCATTAATTTTAATGTCATTTCTTCATCCAATTAATTACTTCACTATATTAATCGATATATTGCTTTTAATGTAATTGGATACTCGCATATCTTCAAATTAAAATGATTGACTATACTAAACCAATCTGCTTAAGAGCTAGAGATGGGCCTGAAATGAAAACCTAGATTTGAACTCCTCACAAACATAAGAAGTTTAGCTCTTATTCCATTCTAGAATTTTGGGGCTTATGCCCCATCTTCAGTAATAACCATAGCCAAAATTTTCAAACCTAGATGCCGAAAACTAGGCTCCTAAATAAGTGTCTATCTTCATTTCAAAGGTGCTGGTTACCTGCAGCTACCATTGATTTCAGTGGGTTTGCAAGCACTCATTACTTCTTGGTGCCAAATCCTCCATTAAATTCCTGCAACTCCATTGAAGTCAGGATTTGATGCATGGAAAGATTTGGCTCAACCTCATTCTAGTCCCTTCTTAACTTTCTACAGCTGCTGGTCTTTGGGGTTCAAGTATGTGAACTGCTACTATAAACACACGTGACTGTTAATTTCTATTTTCCAGTGTGTGATGTTCAACATACGTGACAGCACGTATGGATTTATTTGAAAGTGCTACGAGCCTCACATCTCTCTCCAAGCTCTGGTTGAAACTTGCCAACTGAGGAGAAGAGTCAAATGTGACTAAGGAGACAAGTGCAAGAGCTACCTTGCAGCCAGGAAAGGTGAACTGGTAGCACCAGCAGTCACAAGTGGCAGCATCAGAAGCCAGAAAAATGCTGGCAAAAGGGGGGAGTCAGAACAAAAGCCTGCAATTCTCAAAGCCTTTATTTCTAATTCATAGATGTGGTTTTAAATTACATAAAAAACTCACTAGTCCTGTTAATTGCAATACAATTTGACCAAATTATTGGTTCAAATTGAAATTAGTCTATTCTTATGTGATTGCAGTAATGTTGTAGGCGTGTTGGTCCCAGGATATTAGGGTGTGAGAAACACATCCCTAAATGCTGCAAGTTTCAGCACTGTGAAGTGCCATTGTAGACAGTGCACCAGGGCTGGTAGCTATTCCCCTCGTGGAGGTGGGGGTTTTTAGAGAGCTGGGAGACCTTTCTCCCAGCTCTATGCCACGACTACACAAGCCACGTTAAAGTGCTGCCGCAGCAGCGCTTTAATGTTGCCATGAAGAAGTGACCTTAGAGAGACTAAGTAGGTGAGTTAATACCTTTTATTGGACCAACTTTTATTGGTGAAAGAGACAAGCTTTTGAGCTCTTCTTCAAGTCTAGGAAAGCTACTCAAACTGTCACAGCTAAAAACAATGCATTCGATGAAGTGAGCTGTAGCTCACGAAAGCTTATGCTCTAATAAATTTGTTAGTCTCTAAGGTGCCACAAGTACTCCTTTTCTTTTAGCTAAAAACAAAGTGGAACTGATTGTTCAACATAAGTAGTTAGCACATATTCAAAGGGACCATTCAAGGTGAAGTGATCCATTAACACTCCTGAAGTCATAGGACAAAAGAGGTTGGTTGGTGGGTTACAGATTGTTGTAATAAGCCATAAATCTAATGCCTTTATTAAGACCATCATTTTTAATGTATTCCTATGTGATGCAATTAAACCAGGGAATGCATAATGTGTCTTAATTCCAGGGCAGATCTTGTAAATGCTGCATTGGCACAGCTGCAGTGCTTTAGTGAAGATGCTCTAAAGTGGACAGGAGAGAGCTTCTGTCATTGTCTTGGGGCTTGGCTACACTTGCAAGTTAGAGAGCATTAAAGCAACCCCAGGTGCCCTAACTCCTGAGGTGTCCACACTGGCAAGGCACGTAGAGTGGATTCCTGATAATCCACCTCCACGAGAAGCATAAAGCTTGCTGTGCCCCGGCTGAAATGCCCGGGTGTTAGTGTGGATGAGGTGTTGCATTAATGCATTGTGACTGGCCTCCGGAAATGTCCCATAATCCCCTGAAGTCAAGTGGCCACTCTTCTCATTGTTTTGAAATAGGCTGCCGGCATACAGATATCCCCTTTCAAAGCTCTGTTTCTGACAGCCGGCATGTTTATCTGCTCCGGGATAAAGCAAACCATTAGTGTGGAATGCTGCTGTTGTGAGTGGGGGGGAGGAGAGGGGGTCTGCTGCTGTCTGAACTTACAAGACAGCATGCTGACATGCTCTCAGCCCCCCAAAACACACTGTTTCACATACACACAACACACTCCCTGTCACGCTCCACCCCCTCCCCCCATTTGCGGCCATTTGCACACTGGGATAGCTACCACAATGTACTGCTCTTTGTGGTGTTGCAAGAGCTGCTAATGTGGCCATGCCAGTGTGCTTGCAGCTGACAGTGTAAACACACGCAGCGTTTTCCCTGCTGTGCTCTCTGAAGGCTGGTTTAACTCCCAGCGCTCTACATCTGCAAGTATAGCCAAGCCCTTAATTACTCCACCTCTGTGAGCGGCGGTAGTTATGTCAGCAGCAGAAGTTTTCTCTCACTGACATAGCGCTGTCTACACCAGTGCTTAGGTCAGTTTAACTATGGGCTTGGCTACACTTGCGCGTTACAGCGCGTTAAAGGAGCCCCGGGCACACTAGCTCACTACCTGTCCACACTGGCAAGGCACGTAGAGTGCTCTGACTCTGCGGCTAGAGCGCTGCTGGTATTCCACCTCAGCGAGTGAAATAATGTTTGCTGCGCCTCTGCTGGAGCGCCGCGGCACCAGTGTGGATGCCCTGGTCCTATAGTGCGCTCTGATCAGCCTCCAGAAGTGTCCCACAATGTCTGTTCTAGCCACTCTGGTCATCACTTTGAACTCTACTGCCCTGCTCTCAGATGACCAACCACCAGACCCGCCCTTGAAATTATTTGGGAATTTTGAAAAACTCCTTCCTGTTTGCTCAGCCAAGCGTGGAGTGCTCTCAGCGAATCTTTCCAGGTGACCATGCCTCCACGCGCCAGGCAATCCCCAGTATGGAGCAATGGCGAGGTGCTGGACCTCATCAGTGTTTGGGGGGAGGAAGCTGTTCAGTCCCAGCTGTGCTCCAGCCATAGGAATTATGATACCTTCAGGCAGATATCAAGGGACATGATGGAAAGGGGCCATGACCGGGAAACCCTGCAGTGCAGGAATAAAGTGAAGGAGCTGTGGAATGCCTACCGCAAAGCCCATGAGGCAAACAGCCGCTCCGGTGCTGCCCCTGCAACCTGCCTTTTCTACAAAGAGCTGGACGTGATACTTGAGGGCGACCCAACCTCCATTCCAAATACCACCATGGACACTTCAGAGTCAAGTGCAACAAGGCAGGAGGAGGAGCAAAGCCGGACCGAGGGTGCTGAGGCAGAGGAAGACACCCCAGAATCCCTAGAGGCATGCAGCCAAGAGCTGTTCTCAAGCCAGGAGGAAGGTAGCCAGTCGTGGCGACCAGTGCTTGGGGAAGGACAAACACCAGAGGAGGTTCCCGATAAGCAGCTTTTATTTTGGGAAGGAAGTTATTCAGTGTGGGCTCTTGGGGCGAGAAGGGTTAGGGCTGCATGTATGCCTACATGCGGAATAGAGAGTTGATGTGCTCTCTCACATCGCAGTATTTGGCCTCAGTGATCTTTTCAAAGGTCTCATCCAAAACTTGGCCAATGCACTTGCGCAGGTTTCTAGGGAGAGCCACTGTGGTCCTTGTCCCAGTAAGGCTAACTTGTCGGCGCCACTGTGCCATGAGGGGCGGGGGGACCATTGCTGCACACAGGCAAGCTGCATATGGGCTAGGGCAGAAGCCGCATTGCAGTAGAAGACCCTCCCTTGTTTCCCAGGTCACTCTCAGCAGCAAGATATCTTCCGGGACGAACTCCTGTGGAAAATGTGGAGACAGTATTCAGTATGGGGTCCCCACCACTGTTGGCTCTCTCCAAGGTACAGAAACCCAGAGGACAGTACAGCCATGAAACAATCAGTCATGCTTGACCCAGTGCTTACTCACCATTTTGGGGCTCCCATGGGTTATGTGCGCTCGCTTTGGGACGGGCAAATTATGCTATTGTGTAGAGTGTGCTTGCCCTTAAGTACAGGGGAATCATTGCTCTGTCTGGTGTGAACAATGCTGCCTCTGTTAAGTGTTGCATTTTGCCTTTACAAGCTTGAGATCTCAGCCGTCTGTGTTATCACCGGCCAAAAAACTCCAAAGAATCAGAAAGAGGCCAGGTAGAAGCAAGGAAGACCTGTTGCATGAAGTAATGCAGTATTCAAGTAATGAACATCAAAAAGTGCAGGAGTGGCGGGACAGTGAAAGAAGGATCTGCCAGCAGAATGAGGAGCGCCAGCACAAAAGTGCGGTGCTCCGGCAGCAAAGCATGGATTTTAACATCGAGAGGGAAGAAAACAAAGTAAGGAAGGATACAGCCGTGGGTAGGAGAATGTATATAAGGAGGAAAGGGCAGTGTGGATACCAGTCTAATAGGTCATACTGGTGGTAGAATGTCTGTGCCTAATTGGGTAAAGAATCTGAGCGAGGCCAAACAGCAAAAATTAAGATGTTTGTACACCAATGCAAGGAGCCTAGGTAACAAAATGAAGGAACGAGAGCTATGGTGCAGGAAGTGAAACCAGGTATTATAGGGATAACAGAAACATGGTGGAATAGTACTCATGACTGGACTATGGGTATTGAAGGGTATGTGCTGTTTAGGAAAGACAGAAATAAAGGTAAAGGTGGTGGAGTAGCATTGTATATCAATGATGAGGTAGAATGTAAAGAAATACGAAGCCATGCAATGGATAAGACAGAGTCCGTCTGGGCAAAAATCACATTGGGGAAGAAAACTACTAGAGCCTCCCTTGTGATAGTGCTTGGGGTGTGCCATAGACCGCTGGGATCTAATTTGGATATGGATAGAGCTCTCTTTAATGAAGTAAATACTAATGGAAACTGCATGATCATGGGAGACTTTAACTTCCCAGCTATAGACTGGAGGACAAGTGCTAGTAATAATAATAGGGCTCATATTTTCCTAGATGCGATAGTTGATGGATTCCTTCATCAAGTAGTTGTTGACCCAACAAGAGGGGATGCCATTTTAGATTTGGTTTTGGTGAGCAGTGAGGACCTCACAGAAGAAATGGTTGTAAGGGACAACCTTGGTTTAAGTGATCATGAGCTAATTCAATTCAAACAGAATGGAAGGATAAACAAAAATAAATCTGCGACAAGGGTTTTTGATTTCAAAAGGGCTGACTTTCAAAAATTAAGGAAATTAGTTAGGGAAGTGGATTGGACTGAAGAATTTATGGATCTAAAGGCAGAGGAGGCCTGGGATTACTTCAAGTCAAAATTGCAGAAGCTATTGCAAGCCTGCATCCCAAGAAAGAGGGGAAAAAATCATAGGTAGGAGTTGTAGACCAAGCTGGAGGAGCAAGCATTTCAGAGCGGTGATTAAGAAAAAGCAGAAAGCATACAGGGAGTGGAAGATGGGAGGGACCAGCAAGGAAAGCTACCTTACTGAGGTCAGAACATGTAGGGATAAAGTGAGAAAGGCTAAAGTCAAGTAGAGTTGGACCTTGCAAAGGGAATTAAAACCAACAGTAAAAGGTTCTATAGCCATATAAATAAGAAGAAAACAAAGAAAGAAGAAGTGGGACCGCTAAACACTGAGGATGGAGTAGAGGTTAAGGATAATCTAGGCATGGCCCAATATCTAAACAAGTACTTTGCCTCAGTATTTAATGAGGATCTTAGGAATAATGGTAGCATGACAAATGGGATTGAGGTAGATGAGGTAGATATTACCATTTCCGAGGTAGAAGCAAAACTCGAACAGCTTAATGGGACTAAATGGGGGACCCAGATAATCTTCAAGAATATTAAAGGAATTGGCACCTGAAATTGCAAGCCCATTAGCAAGAATTTTTAATGAATCTGTAAACTCAGGGGTTGTACCATATGACTGGAGAATTGCTAACATAGTTCCTATTTTTAAGAAAGGGGGAAAAAACGTGATCTGGGTAACTACAGGCCTGTTAGTTTGACATCGGTAGTATGCAAGGTTTTGGAAAAAATTTTAAGGAGAAAGTAGTTAAGGACATTGAGGTCAATGGTAAATGGGACCAAATACAACATGGTTTTACAAAAGGTAGATCATGCCAAACCAACCTGATCTCCTCCTTTGAGAAATAATCACAGGTTTCAGAGTAGCAGCCGTGTTAGTCTGTATTCGCAAAAAGAAAAGGAGTACTTGTGGCACCTTAGAGACTAACAAATTTATTAGAGCATAAGCTTTCGTGAGCTACAGCTCACTTCATCGGATGCATGAAGTGAGCTGTAGCTCACGAAAGCTTATGCTCTAATAAATTTGTTAGTCTCTAAGGTGCCACAAGTACTCCTTTTCCTTTGAGAAAGTAACAGATTTTTTAGACAAAGGAAACACAGTGGATCTAATTTATCTAGATTTCAGTAAGGCGTTTGATACAGTGCCACATGGGGAATTATTAATTAAATTGGAAAAGATGGGGGTCAATATGAAAATTGGTTAAAGGGGAGACTACCGCAGATCATACTGAAAGGTGAACTGTCAGGCTGGAGGGAAGTTACCAGTGGAGTTCCTAAGGGATTGGTTTTGGAAACAATCTTATTTAATGTTTTTATTACTGACCTTGGCACAAAAAGTGGGAGTGTGCTAATAAAGTTTGTGGATGATACAAAGCTGGGAGGTATTGCCAATTTAGAGAAGGATCAGGATATCATACAGGAGCATCTGGATGACCTTGTAAACTGGAGTAATAGTAATAGGATGAATTTTAATAGTGAGAAGTGTAAGGTCATGCATTTAGGGATTAATAACAAGAATTTTAGTTATAAGCTGGGGATGCATCAATTGGAAGTAATGGAGGAGGAGAAGGACCTCAGAGTATTGGTTGACCACAGGATGACTATGAGTCATCAATGTGATATGGCCATGAAAAAAGCTAAATCGATCTTCAGATGCATCAGGCGAGGTGTTTCCAGTAGAGATAAGGAGGTGTTAGTACCATTATACAAGGCATTGGAGAGACCTCATCTGGAATACTGTGTCCAATTCTGGTCTCCCATGTTTAAGAAGGATGAATTCAAACTGGAACAGGTACAGAGAAGGGCTACTAGGATGATCCAAGGAATGGAAAACCTGTCTTCTGAAAGGAGACTCAAGGAGCTTGGCTTGTGTAGCCTAACCAAAAGAAGGCTGAGGGGAGATATGATTGCTCTCTATAAATATATCAGAGGGATAAACACCAGGGAGAGAGGAATTATTTAAGATCATTACCAGTGTGGACACAAGAACAAATGGATATAAACTAGCAATTAGGAAGTTTAGACTTGAAATTAGACGAAGGTTTCTAACCATCAGAGGAGTGAAGTTCTGAAACAGCCTTCCAAGGGAAGCAGTCGGGGCAAAAGACCTATCTGGCTTCAAGATTAAGCTCGATAAGTTTATGGAGGAGATGGTATGATGGGAAAACATGATTTTGGCAATTAATTGATCTTTAACTATTCATGGTAAATAGGCCCAATGGCCTGTGATGGGATGTTAGATGGGGTGGGATCTGAGTTACTACAGAGAATTCTTTCCTGGGTATCTGGCTGGTGAATCTTGCCCACATGCTCAGGGTTCAGCTGATTGCCATATTTGGGGTTGGGAAGGATTTGTCCTCCAGGGCTGATTGGAAGAGGCCCTGGGGTTTTTTTGCCTTCCTCTGCAGCATGGGGCATGGGTTACTTGCTGGAGGATTCTCTGCACCTTGAAGTCTTTAAACCATGATTTGAGGACTTCAATAGTTCAGACATAGGTGAGAGGTTTATTGCAGGAGTGGGTGGGTGAGATTTTGTGGCTTGCATTGTGCAGGAGGTCAGACTAGATGATCATAATGGTCCCTTCTGACCTTAATGTCTGAGTCTATAAGCATAATGGAGCGCCAAGCGGAGCTTGGTCCAGGCGCCCGTAGCCATGCAGGCAGAGCACTACCGTGCCTGACATCCCTGCAGCCTTTGTCCCAAAACTCTTTCCCTTGTGCCCCCATCTCACCTTCAACCCACTTTCCCCAACATCTGGGTTCTTTTCTGCCACCAGCTGCCTCCAACACCTGTAGCTTCAGCACCCAGCCCTGAAGACTATGACCCTTACCCACTGCACTTAATCCCCATCACCATGCAGTATAGCCATCCTGAAGTGCAGCACTCATTGCACAGCACTCCAAACAGGAAGGCTGAGTAGATAACAGGACATACACAAATCTGTGATTGTACCGTTCCCCACCCCACTCCCTTGCCCTTTCTGTTTCCCAAGTGTTGCTGCTAGCAGGCTGGCTTACAGGACAACTGACACAGTTGCTGGTAAAAAGCACTTTATTTCCCTTCCCACAGCCATATATATACAGCACTTGTTTATTCCTTTTCTGTTGTTTATTACCCAATATTCTTATTATACTTATCTTTGGGTTTCATTATCTTGTGGTGGTAAAGACTTTCAGGTGCTGCTTATCTTATTAGTTCTTAGTTTAGCCAAAGTTTAGTCCTTAGTCCAGCCAAAATCTTCTGGCCTTGTCCTTTATCTCTTGTACTGTTATTTTCCATTACTTGGCACACATTTTTAAAACATTTGATACTCAGCATTTCCCACATCTCCCCCTTTTTGTTAAAAAGCAGCTTGAATTATTTGTGACATTCCCCAACGCATACATTGAACTATATATGGACCACACAAACAAATTATACCAATACAGATACCAATTAATAAAAGAGTGTGCTATAATGATGTTATTTATATTTTGTTTTAATTTTGCAAGTAACTTATGAACAGAGTGAGAATGATTTGACAAATTAACACAACACATACCCTTAAAATTTTTACATCCGTGTCCATGTGCTAATAACTAAAATTTACTTGCAGCACTATTATATAAAACTGCATGGCAAATGCTATTTACATTGATTAATAACTTAGTTAATATTTTAAAAATTAGATTAAACTGTTTAATACTTTAACACACTAATTTTTTTAAATTAAAAGCATTTTTTATAATAGCAACACCAGGGATGCTTAAGCAATAGAAAATTAATTGCAGCTTGATTATCTAAAATGGCATTTTTTAATTTCTGTTGTTTTATACTTAAAAGAGCAATTGCCTGTGATGTAGCATTAAGCGCTTTAACAGCAAAACAAGCTAATGCATTTAAAGTTTGCACCGTATAATAAGTTGCAAAGCCAGGAATGCCTGCAACAGCATTTAGCAAAGCCAAATATTTTGAGTGACTATATAAGGTAACATCGGCGGAACACGTATTTTGCAGGGCCGTACTTCGCCGATTTTGCTGCTGATTTTTTTTGGGCAACAAAAGGGTTATTTGGCTAAGACAACACAAGGTATTATGACTTAGATTGGCAGGAATATAACTAAAGGTTTGTTTGCCGCAGGTAAAAAACCAACCAGACGGCAAAATAATATGTTCATAATTAAAAGAAACATTAACCGCATTAGTACAATTTAAAAGGGGGGCACTTACGGTTTGGCAGCCCATGGGTACTTGTGTGTGTGTGCAATTAACCACTTGCGCACACGTTACATTATTTGCCCCGGCTGGGTACGGGGTATGTAAAGATAGGGCCCCAGGGGGCAAGGAGTAATTGGCGGGGCCCCAATTTGCCATATTTGAATACTGTGAAGACAAATTGGCATAAGCTGCAAGCATGGTGTGACTGCCAATTTTTTTGGGATGATGACATATGGGCACAAGACAAGTGATAATGTTTGTACATACGGATTTTTTAAGCCATACGCCACAATAGCTTTTTGAGCCTCCCTTATTAATTTCCAGTCTAACGGCACCAAGATTTAACCCCCCTCCCTTGATACCGATACCGGGAAAGTAGCCGGCATGGCATTTAAAAATTTCCCTTTAATTATAGCATCCTTTATTAATCCATGCCAGCGCTTAATTGGGTCAGGAGATTTCGCTTCTTCCCCCCCATCCCTCCAAATCACCCCCGTCCCCCGTTTTTTTTGCCCTTGTCCAATTGAAGAACACGTAGGTGGCGGAGGTTTTACTTTTGGTCGAACCGGTTGCGTAGCGGGGGCATAAATTTTGCGATATTTTTCCTTTGCTGTTGGTTGCAACTCTTCCTTGGGAGTGAGGTGCTTCGTACAACCATAATACCCACACAATCTACAAATATGGGGCAAACGTGAGGGGTCAGGTATGCCGTGCTTTTGAAGCTGTTGCAGTTGCGATTGTGACGATTCTTGCGGTCTTTTTTTCTTTTTATTTAGCTTATTTATTTTTGTTGAGCTGCAATACCTTTCTTATATAACCACCGAATTATCTGGTCCTGCGTCCAGTTATTAAACTTTTTAGTTTTAGGTAAGTCAGTAATTTGAACTTGTCGGGGAGGGGCTGATGGCACAACCGCGGGTGGCAATCCTGACCCCCCCTTGTAACGGGTTCTTTGGATTGCCCGATGACGATTCCCCCGACACCGGCTGATCCATGGCCATTGGTTTGCCCCGATTTGAGTTGTCATTTTTTAAGGGCAACGGTATCTCACTGGGGTCCAACGGCGCCAAAGGAATTATAGGCGTTATTTTACCAAAAAAGTTTTTTGCTCCTACCGTGAAGGCCCCTTTCGCTGATGATTTTAATGCTTCGCGTAAGGCAATACGCGCCCCTGCCTGAGCCGCTGCGGTGGTAACGGCTCGATGAACAGTCCGCCAGATAGGGCTCAAGGCAGCAGCTTCTTTATTTCCGACCCCCACAAAGTCCCACAGGTCTTTCCCCACTGTTTTTCACACCGAGGAGTTAAACACATTCTTTGCATTAACCAGGACACCCCGTTGCTTTCCCCACCGAAGCAATTTTTGAAGAGCTTCTGGGGAAAATTTTTCTCCCTGGTTATTAAGCAGATTGCTTAAGACCTTAAACACGGCCTGCTCATCTGCTGATGCTGCCGCTCCCATTATGAGAGATATTCCCCACCGCTCACCTTTCAGTGGGAGTTCCCCCGCCTCTTGGGCGTCCCGGTCCCTTACCTGAATGGAGGACACCGGCAGCGGCGGTCCCTGCTATTTCTTCCTCTGTCAGTGGTATCAAATTCACAGAATTCTATCACGTCGGGGTTACCATTTGTTGCTGCTAGCAGGCTGGTTTACAGGACAACTGACACAGTTGCTGGTAAAAAGCACTTTATTTCCCTTCCCACAGCCATATATATACAGCACTTGTTTATTCCTTTTCTGTTGTTTATCACCCAATGTTCTCATAATTCTTATCTTTGGGTTCCATTATCTTGTGGTGGTAAAGACTTTCAGGTGCTGCTTATCTTATTAGTTCTTAGTTTAGCCAAAGTTTAGTCCTTAGTCCAGCCAAAATCTTCTGGCCTTGTCCTTTATCTCTTGTACTGTTATTTTCCATTACTTGGCACACATTTTTAAAACATTTAATACTCAGCATTTCCCACACCCAAGCAGTTGTGTTTCTTTTAAATAAATGAATTTTCTTTTCAATAAATGGAGTTTTTGGCTTTGAAAAATTCTTTATTGCATAAAGTAGAAGATATCTTATCCCAGGAAAGAAACAGGCACTGCAAGTCAGTGTAGCAAACACAGATTTCTACTAACTTTGGAACCACTGCACTTCACTCTTGTGCAGGGCACCAGACATTACTGGTGGCTTTCAGCCTCAAATTGCTCCCTCCAGGCATCCCTAATCCTTGCAGCCCCGCGCTGGGCCCTCTAGTAGCCCTGCTCTTTGGCTGTTCAAATTCAGCCTCCAGGTGCTGAACCGCCGAGTTTCATGCCTGAGTGAATTGTTCACCCTTCCTTTCACAAGTCTTATGGCCGGTACAGCATGCAGAAATAGCAGGGATGCTGTCATTGGCCAGGTGCAGCTTCCCATACAGACAGCGGCCCTTTAAATGGCCAGAAGCACACTCCACAGTCATTCTGCACTGGCTCAGCCTGTTGTTGAACTGCTCCTTGCTGCTGTCAAGGCTCCCTGTTTAGGGTTTCATGAGCCACGGCATTAAAGGGTAAGTGGGGTCTCCAAGGATCACAATGGGCATTTCGACTTCCCCTACGGTGATCTTCTGGTCTGGGGAAAAAATCCTGGCTTGCAGCTTACTGAACAGGCCAGTATTCCAAAAGATGCATGTGTCATGCACCTTTCTGGGCCAGCCTGCGTTAATGTCAATGAAACACCCATAGTGATCCACAAGCGCCTGGAGAACCAGAGATAAATACCCCTTCTGATTAACATATTTGGAGGCTAGGTGGGCTGGTGGCAGAATTGGAATATGTGTGCCATCTATCACCCCTCCACAGTTAGGGAAACCCATTTGTGCAAAGCCATCCATAATGTCATGCATGTTATCCAGAGTCATGGTTTTTCTGAGCAGGATGCGATTAATGGCCTGCAAACTTGCATCAACACGATTCCAACAGTTGATTTTCCCACTCCAAACTGGTTAGCAACCAATCAGTAGCTGTCTGGAGTTGCCAGCTTCCAGATTGCAATAGCCACCCACTTCTCCACTGTTAGGGCAGCTCTCAATCTCGTGTCCTTGCACCTTGGGGCAAGCTCCTCACAGTCCCATGAAAGTGGCTTTTCTCATCCAAAAGTTCTGCAGCTATTGCTCGTCATCCCAGACTTGCATGACGATGTGATCCCACCACGCAGTGCTTGTTTCCTAAGCCCAAAAGTAGCGTTCCATGGTGGTAAGCATGTCTGTGAATGCCACAAGCAAACTCATGTCATATGCGTTACTTGAGTCGATATCATCGTCGGAGCCCTTACTGTCACTTTGGATCATAAGGAATAACTCGACTGCCAAACGTGATGGGCTGGTGAGACTCATCAGCATACTCCTCAGCAGTTCGGTCTCCAATCCTGCAGACCGAAAGGGAAGACAGTACAAAAAATGTTGAAAGATGGTGCCAAATGGGGATGGAAGCACAGGGATTGCTGGAATCCGATGCATCATGGGGCATTGGGACAGGACCTAGAACGCCCTGCCCGTCCCACCCCCTTCCAACAAGCCACAGCGCCAGAATGGGAAGAGGTGCTCTGTGGGATGGCTGCCCATAATGCACCATTCCCAATGCCGTTACAAATGCCTCAAATGTGGCCATGCCAGTACACTTGCACTTGAAAGACTGCAGTGCTTTCCTTACTGCGCTCTCTGAAGGTGGGTTTAACTCAAAGTGCTCTACATCTGCAACTGTAACCATGCCCTTTGTCTATCAGAGGTGTGGATTATACACACCCCTGAGTGACATAGTCATACTGAAGTAATTCTGTAGTGCAGACCAGGACTCAGAAAGACAGCAAAAGTTTGACTTGTTATATGGGGTTTGGTTTAGTGAGGTGGGCTATGTAAGCAATGCTGCATACATTTATTATGACAATTCTGGGTCCATAATGTGTTTATCCCAAGGTGCAGTGTTTAGATACTTAGTTGTTTTATGTTAATTTATAGCTTTTTTTTTAACTTCCATTCAACTATCTTTACTTAAGACCATGAAAAATGTAGAGTTAAAAATGGACTGGGTGTACAAATGGAAATGTACAAGAGGGGTGACTCATATAACCTTCATGAGCCCTATCAATAAAGGGGTCTTCATGACTGCAGGACTTCAGGACTGCAATGCCTTGAAATTTATAGTCACAATATGTATCTAGCATTTAATCCTGGGTTGAATGAACAGACACTTATTATAAATGGTCCTGCTAGTATCATTTTGCTAAAGGTTCTCTCAGCAATTCTATTATAGGAATTTATAATGGAGAACTAAAATAATGTATAACTCAGTCATAAAATTAGTTTCAGAATGACACTTGGGGACAAATTTTCATAACCCAGCATCTTAATGTCCACAAAAAAAGTGCACATACAGGGGAACTGACATTTATCCATGCAAGTAGGGTAATTGCTTGTGGGCATTTCTATGGCACATACAGATAGTTATGCATGCAAATAACCATTTGCACATGTAATCACTCTAAATATACACATGAATGTCCATGTGGATGTGTATATGTTTTACAAGAGTAAGTCCACCACCAGGTTCAGCAGAAGCAATTTTTATGACTGGATTAATGGTTAATCCAGCTCTCTACTATAAATCCCTATAATAGAAATGCTGACAGAATCTTAAGCAAAGTAGTATTAGCAGGCATCATTTATAAGGCTTTTCCTTAGTCAGCTGCCAGTGTTCGAATATGTGGTGTCATAAGATGTGTCGGACTGGGATATCTTTCTTAAAAAATTTTTTAACTAAAGTGCAGAGCTCTTTAAAAAATTGGTGGTTCCTCAGAACATATGTGCTGTGATACCCAAGCTCAAGGACATGAGTTAAGGAAGGAGGGAGTCTCAGCTTTCACTCCGAATGTGCCTCTATGGAATTAGACAGACAAGGTGGGTGAGGTAATATCTTTTATTGGACCAACTTCTGTTGGTGAGAGAAACAAGCTTTTGAGCTAAATGGAGCTCTTCTTCAGGTCTGGGAAAGATACTAAGAGTGTCACAGCTAAATAAATTTAAATTGGTATTCTATTATTGTTTAACTGTGACTAATCACAACTAATTTTTTAATTTAGTTAATTTGTTTTCATTACTCGCTTGAGTTAACTGCAATTAAGTGACAGCCCTATTAAGTACAAAATCAAACAGATAGTTTAGCATAAGTAGTTAGCACATATTCTATTTGTCTGATTTTTGTATTTAGCTGTGACACTCTTAGTACCTTTGCCAGACCTGAAGAAGAGCTCTGTGAGAGACTTTTTCCATTGGACCATATGAACTGGAACCATAAACTCACTGAACATTAAATCCCACCAAATGAGGGTAAAACCATCCTCATCATTGTATCTACTTATTATACTCCACACCTGAACATAGCCATTATATGAACAACATATCTCAATGTCTGTACTTTGACCCGTTAAACTTTTACCCCCAATCGGGGAGATTGCAGATTATGTATTCCTTATGCCACCCATTCCTAAACCGAATTTCACACCCCTTGATAATCTGTACCTTATTCCCTGATAACCAGAAACTTCTATGATTAAACTCTGTACCGTTTTCTTTTTACTTCAACATCATCTTAATAAAATTATTAAATCTGAAAGTTTATCTGTCTCACCAACAGAAGTTGGTCCAATAAAAGATATTATCTCACCCACCTTGTCTCTGTAATATCCTGGTACCAACATGGCTACAACAATACTGCATACCTCTACGGGTCTGTCAATCCATGACGTGACTTTAGTATTGTGTAATTTGTTGTAGGATACAGAGATTAACAACAGTAACAATTTCAAAATGGAAAGCATGTAGGTAATGCTATCCTAGTTGATACAAATGTAGGGCAGGAAGGGTTACTTCTCAGGAATATCAAACATTTCAGCCTAAGTGCCTTTCTTTATAGTTAGCCAGAGCTGAAAGGGCAATCACAAATATGTTTCACTGCATCTTGGGTCTCATCAGCTACAAAAATCTGCTTGGAGTTCCAAATACTAATTAGAATTATACAGAGGCTGCCAAAGTAAAATCGCCTGCATTAAAATAATAAGGGTATGACTGGAACAGACAAAGGACCAGAATTTGTGAGTTAAAGTTGATATTCCATCCTTACCTCACCCCACTACTGCAGAGGGCTAGAATAAAGCATAAATCACTACTCTGATTCCTGTAGCAATGCTTTTGTAAACAGATATGCTTTGGGACAGATTTTTTTTTAAAGAGCTCAGCATCTAGCAATTTCCATTTAGGGACCTACAAAATAAAGCCAGATTTTCAAAAATGCTTGGAGCTGAGAACAATGGGAACTACGGGGGCATGGAGCACTTTTTTTATGTTTGTACAGTAATATATAAAACGTAATGTAGACTACTTTGACCTCAGTGGGTTAAAATCATGGTTGAATTTGGCCCAAATCTTGTTGTGGGTAACCTGAATTTTACAATTAGATTGTACATGCCAATCAAAAGGAAATAACTCTAGGAAACACTGACCTCTGGGAAAGATGCATGTTCACAAAAGTAGCCTAGAATTCTTGTCTGGAAAAAAATAGAAATTCACTATAATTAAGGCTGTGAGGCTTTCATGGAGGTCACAGAAGTCAGGATTCTGTGCCTTTCCGGGACCTCCGGGACTTCTGCAGTGGCCGGTGTGGCTGACCAGACCACCTGAGTAGCTGAGGTGGCCCCACAGCCAGCCGCACCAGCTGTTGCTCAGGCAGCCCCAGGATCAGCCACAATGACTGCTGCCCCAGAGCAGCGGTCTGAGAGCAGCAGCGGTGGGACCCCAGGCCGCCCCTCCCCCAGCAGCAGCATCGGCAGCAGTGGGTTCCTGGGACGCCCCCTCCCACAGCAGCGGCGGCGGTGGGGCCCTGGGACGTCCCCTCCCCCTCCCACAGCAGCAGTGGCAGAGCCCCAGCATGCCCCCTCCTGCAGCAGTGGTGGCAGGGCCCCGGGCCATCCTACCCCACCCCACAGCAGCAGCGGGGCCCCGGGCCACCCCGCATACCGGGACAGCAGTGGTGGTGCCCCAAAGGCCCTTCCTCCCCCCCTTCCCAAGCAGCAGCCCCGGGAACACTTAAGTTTTTTAGTCACGGGTATTTATATAGTACAAATCATGGACAGGTCACAGGCTGTGACTTTTTGTTCATTGCCCGTGACCTGTCCATGCCCTTTTTACTAAAAAGGCCCATGACAAAATCATAGCCTTAACTATAACTCAGCCAGTCTTAAAACAATACACAGTGCTAGGAGTTGATCCCAACACCAATATTCTGCTCTCCTTATGTATGTGGAATCTTTAGCTCCATGCATGAAGGAAGAGCAGAATATCAGAGTAGAGATATACCATGTGATAATGAAACAGAATTTCCCCCCTTACTTTCTCTTGTAGATTTTAATCTTGTAGTGCAAGGGGTGGGTTGAGGCTTTTAGACAATCTGCTTGAGTTGTAGTATTATCCAGAATATAAATACAAATAAAGAATACAGCTTCTGTTGTACTAAGCTTTGAATGACTCAGAAACCATTGGATCCTCCTCTGATGGAAACAGTCAATAAAGTTATACTGATCTATACCATCTAATGGCCTGAACCAACATCTGTTAATTGTAGGATTCCTGGATACATATCAACATCATTTTTGCTACATATTCTGTATGTATTAGTAATGTAATTTGTGTGTCATCATAATTTTAATTGAACTTTCATAAAGCCTTTGACAGGCTCACCAAAGGCTTTTAACCAAAGTAAGCAGTCATAGGACAAAAGGGAAAGTCCTCTCATGGATCAGTAACTAGCTAAGAGATAGAAAACAAAGGGTAGGAATAAATGGTCAGTTTTCAGAATAGAAAGAGGTAAATGGGGTGTCCCCAAGGGATCTGTACTTGAACCAGTACTGTTCAACATATTCATAAACAATCTTGAAAAAAGGGTAAACAGTGAAGTAGTAAAATTTGCAGATGATACAAAAATTACTCAAGATAGTTAAGTCCAAAGTAGACTGCGAAGACTTACAAAGGGATCTCACAAAACTGGGTGACTGGGCAACAAAATGACAGATGAAATTCACCGTTGATAAATACAAAGGAATTCACATTAGAAAACATAATCCCAATTATAGATACAAATGGTGGGATCTAAATTAGCTGTTACCACTTAAGAAAAAGATCTTGGAGTCATTGGGGATAGGTCTCTGAAAACAACCGCTCAGTGTGCAACGACAGTCAAAAAAGCTAACCGAAATTAGGAAACATTAGGAAAAGAACAGATAAAACAGAAAATATAATACCACTATATAAATCTATGGTACATCCACATCTTGAATATTGTGTGCAATTCTGGTCATCCCATCTCAAAAAGATATATTAGAATTGGAAAAGGTACAGAAAAGGGCAACTAAAATGATTAAGGATATGGAACAGCTTCGGTATGAGAAGAGATTAATAACACTGGGATTTTTCAGCTTGGAAAAGAGCCAACAAAGGGGGGATATGATAGAGGTCTATAAAAGCATGAATGGTGTGGAGAAAATGAATAAGGAAGTGTTAGTTATTCCTTCATGTAACACAAGAATCAGGAGTCACCTAACAAAATTAATAGGCAACAGGTTTGAAACAAACAAAAGGATGTTCTTCTTCACGCAATGCACACTCAACATGTGTAACTCATTGCTATGGGTTGTTGTGAATACCAAAACTATAATGGGGTTCAAAAAAGAATCAGATAAATTCATGTTCCAATACAGGTCCATCAATAGCTGATAGCCAAGATGGTCAGGAATGCAACCCCATGCTTCAGGTTTCCCTACCGTCTGATTGCTAGAAGCTGGGAGTGGGTGACGGGATGGATCACTCAATGATTGCCCTATTCTGTTCATCTGCTCTGAAGCATCTGGCATTGGCCATTGGTCAGAAGACAGGATACTGGGCTAGATGGACCATTGGTCTGACCCAGCATGGCCATTTTTATGTTCTTAAAATTACAAAATTAGGCCAAGATTTTCAAAAACAGAAGTGTGATGGGGTATATAAACCCCAGATTGGGCCAGAAGGGGTTAAAATGCAATACTGGGTCCAGGTAGAGCCACCTTCTGGGCCTGCTGAGCATGCTCTAGCTGGAGGAGCAGGTTAAAAGGAGTTCAGAAGGCCATCCAAAGTGTGATGAACAGACAGCCAAAGAGAAGAATCCTTTTCCAGGAAGCTAAACTGAAAGTGGAGCCTGAGTAGGGGCCACAGAGCAGGTAATATCCCAAGGCAGTGCCTTCTCTAAACGCCATGCACTCTGTGAATCAGCAAGTCCTGCTCATTTGGATATATGTGAAGCTATTGACTTTGGGTTATAGGGTCCATACCCCAAACTGAAGGAGCACATAGGTAGGAAGTAACCCCAGGTGGTAGACTTAAACTATCTATAGGGAGGAATTTGCCTGTGTTACTTCCAACAGGGCTCTGGGCTGGGACCTGGTGGGGAGACCTGGCCTGGATCCCCTACCATGCCCCACTTAAGGACAAAGGCCCAGCTGATGAGGGAAGACCCAAACACTCCTGCCTGGGGTCAGGAACCAGGCAGCACTATCACCCCCCCAAGAAAGATACAGAGGGTGAAGGTCAGTTGTGCTAACTATTAGGCCACGTGGCCCTTTGAGCAAGCTATTACATGTGGTAGAGAATGTGGATGATATAGTATCCCAGGCCTGAAAGTAGGCCAGAGAATGGAGGGAGGAGGAAAGAGAGTGAATAATTGGGGGGAGGAGGGAGTAGAGATGGATTTTGAGAAGCCGCCAACATTAGCAGCAGGAACAGCAGCTGATTAAAGAAATGGTGGTGCAACAGCAGGAGCAGCAACAGTGACTCATCCAGCAGATGGTGATGTTCCTGTTGCTGCTGTGGTAAAAGCGCCCAGGGAGTCCGGGCTGCTGTGGGGAGCCCTGGCCCCTCCAACTGCTCTGGGCAGCATGCCTCGGGGAGTGGAAACACAGGCGGGGGCTGCTCTTGGGCTCAGGCTTCTAGCCTGGCCAGGGGGCAGGGCCTCGGGGGGAAGAGGAGGAACAGGGGATGGGGCCACAGTTCCAGCACTGGTGGCCCCCCGCCCAACTTCTACACGGGTTCCAGCACTCCTATGGGGGCCCCCAAATGTCAGAAACATAAGATTTTGTCCCAGGGGCGTATAGAAGTATTTTTAAGAACCAACTATGAAACAGCTTTGGCTGAAACTGAGTTAGATTTTGCTTCCATACAAGCCCTTTGTATTTTGAAAAATATATGACAGCTATGATTGGGAAAGATTTCAAACTAAATTTGTTAAAATCACTTTGGCTGTTGCTAAGTGATGCATTGCTTTTCAATGGCAGAATGGGAATGAGCCTACATGACCTAAATGCATAGATGAGCAAAAACTTCCATTACCAATGTAAAAGAACTTACTGTTTGTATTAGGACAGAGCTTGAGTCAATTTTACCTGTGGCAAAAATTCAGCACTACTCTCATTCACTTATCCTAAGTTTGTTAACTTTACAGTCTTTGACCCTTCAGAAATGCATGTGGTTAATTGCAATTTTTTTAACGAATGAAGGATGATGGTCTCCAATTTTGTCTTCTAATATTTGATACAAATTCTTATAGAAGACCCAAGAAACTAAACTATTTAACCACATATATTTTAAATGCCTAAGCTTTTGAAAAGGCAAGTAACCATAAAAATTGGAACCTTAAAGGCAAAAAAGCTTGTAATGAAAAATAATGCCAGATGTTTTTCATGTGCAGCTATGAGGTTTTATTTACTCAGCTAGCATCACATCATCATTATCATAATTTTTAACCACAATCAATGGACAAATGTTAAACTAATGCTTTCTCCAGTCTCATTGGCTTTTGTTCTATCTAGTGCACTGAGTTTCCATGCTTCTTCAAAGACTTCCCTCTCTCTCTCACGGTTCAAATGCCTAGTCTACACTACAAACTTAGGTCAATGTAGGCCACTTTGTGTCAATCTAGTTGTGCACGTGTCAACACTTAAATTTGTCTCCTACCAATGTCAACACTGCATTATGTTGCCATAGCAACACCACTCCCCGAGTGGCATTGAGGCAGGGTCAATTATTGAGATCAATGCAGCCTAAATGTAGGCATGGAGTTACATATGTCATCCCTCATAGTCCTCCAGCAGCTATCCCACAATGCCCAACACTGACTGCTCTGGTCGCAATTGTGAACTCCACTGCCCAGGGTCACAAAGACCAGAAGCACTGCTCCTCCACCCCCACCCCGCCCCGCCCCCTTTTAAACCCAGCATATTTTTTAAATGTCATTTCCTGCTTCACCATGGTGACGAGCACCCGTAGGAGCTCTCTGTTGTTGTGTGCAACTACCCAGCTGATCATGCTGGCTAAACACTCCAGATGTGCTAGCAACAATGCTACATGAAAGTGAAGCAACTGTGGCAGGCATATCAGAAGACCAGGGAGGCCAACAGTCGATCCGGTGCTGAGCCACAGACCTGCTGCTTTTACAAAGAGCTGCATGCCACACTTGGTGGCAACCCCCCCACTACAAACACACACACATCACCCTGGATACCTTCAGGCCTGTGGCATGAACAGCAAAGATGACAACGAGGTGGAGAAGGAGGAAGAAGAAGAGAAGGATGAGGGATATGCCACCGGGGGGTCCAACTATGCCATGCGCCCAGACTCCACTGTAGTCCAGTCCATTCTGGCAGTCAAGAATGGGTGAGCCCAATGTAGGGGAGGGACCTTGAGTAAGTGTGTAAATGTATTTCCCATTACACTGATGGCGCCCCCAACTTAGCAGGACACAGCTATTGACTTTTCATTAACTTTCTCATACTAGAATAGGTAGTGGTACAACAAAGAGGGGTAGAGTAGTTATCTGTTTTACATTCCCCTGTAGAGTAAGGCCGTTTGGGCCAGGGACATTCAGAGCAGTTTGTTTATGTATTCAGGAATGTCCTTTGAATCTTCCTGAGAGATCTTGATTAAATTTTCACAGAGGTATTCTGCAATGCTCTCCCAAAGGTTTCAAGGGATGGCAGTCTTATTTTTTCCTCCATGGTAGGACACTTTCCCACACCAGTCAGCATTGGAGTAAATGAGCTAGCAGTATATTGGCCCAGGTAGCTTTGGGATACCAGTAGCAGCTGTGCTCTCTCTGCCTTTGCCTTTGTTATCCTCGAGTGATATATCAACTAAAATCACCACTGTCAGTGGAAAATGAAGCCACTATTCAGTGTCATTGCCCTATACTCATAGTTTTGTGCAGCCAAGCAATTCCCTCCTCATTTCCCTCACCTCAGGCGTGGCATACTCACCATGGCTGGTGCTGTGTGGTGCGCTATGCACAAGCACTCCGAAGCAGAAGTGTCAATAAGCATGCCTTTAAAACTTTAGGGAAGCAAAGGAGAGGAATCTTAACTTTTGCTTTCTGTTGTGACTACACTGACAATGGTACCTTTGTGTGTTTAGTGCTATCGAGGTGTCCTGTGTACAGTTTCATGAGCCATGGGAGTAAGGGGTAGGCTGGGTCCCTCAGGGTCACTACTGGCATTTCAACATCACCAATGGCAGTCTGTTGGTCAAGGAAGTGTCCCTGCTTGTAACTTTTTGTGTTCTTAAAGATACAAGCGTCATGTACCTTCCCTGACCAGCCAATATTGATGTCAGAGAAGCAATCCCAGTGCTCCCCTAGAGCTTGCATAATCACAGAAAAATAGCCTTTTCTGTTGATATAGTCTGTGGCAAAGTGGGCTGTGTGCCGTCTATCACTCCACCATGGTTTGGAAACCCCATTGCTGCAAATTCATCCATTATGTCCTGCACCTTGCTGAGAGTCACAATCCTGCATAGCAGGAAAGAATAAGTGACCCCACACATTTGCATGACGGTGATCCCCACAATGGATTTTCCAGCTACAATTTGATTTTCTACTCACCAGTAGCAATCCCGTGGTGGAAGTTCCCATAGTGTGATAACCACTCGCTTCTCCTGTCAGTGCTGCCCTCATTTTGGTGTCTTTGTGCTGGAGGACTGGGGTGAGCTTGGCACACAAATCCAGGAATGTGGCACTACACATCTGAAAATGCCATAGCCACCGCTTGTCATCCCAAGCCTGCATTACAATGCAATCCCACCAGTCAGTGCTCATTTCTCAGGCCCAGAAGGAGCATTTCACTGTTTACAGCTGCTCCATAAATGCCACCAACAACCTTGAATTGGTTCTCGCTATGTCCCACAGTGATCTGCTCTCCAGGAAACCATGTTCCCCATGGCTCTTCTTGCAGCTCTACAAATACTGGAGGATGGTGCATTGTGTGCTTGCCATACTCATGATAATAGTGCAGAGCTGTTCAGCTGACTGTGTCAGCTTTATGTCAACGTAGCACACTGGCAAAAGTTTGTAGTATAGACATGCCCATGGTCTTAGCATCTGTGTCCATAACTGTTTTTCTTATTGCTTAGTTATCATTCCGTTGATAGGTTTCCCATTCCTATATATTTTTCTGGATCTCCGAACAGAATTTGTTACCTAACTTACCGTTACCTCACTTTCCTTGATAGACCATCTATCATACTTCTTTGAGGACAAAGCATTTCCTTGCTTTTTGTAATTATGTTTTTGGATAATGAGAGTCTCATCTTCAGAATAAGTAGCTGATCTGACAGGAGTAAGTGATATAAACCGCGGCCTAAAAAGGACCATGAGGATCTGCCATTAATAAGATGGATTGCGAAGGGTAATGACCCTTTTTCTAGCTCTTTTTCTTACAGGAAATTAGTAGCCCTTTGTGAGGGATTGGAGACAAATTTTGTGTCATTGTGTGCTTTCATTTTGTGTCTATTGGAAAAAACATTGGGTGCTAGAGATGATGTTTACAAACAAGTCATCCTAGTCAGGAGACGGAGTAATTGCGGCACTGCACATTTGGAGACTGAAATATGTATAAGATGGACAGCTGGATACCATCGTAAAAGTCTAAATAATGAAAGTGCTGAGGGAAATTGTCCTGGGATCCAATCACCAGAATTCCTTCTGGCAGTAATGATTTATAAGACGCTTTACAAACATCAACTAATGCATCCTCTCTGCGGTAGATAAACTGGTCTCACTGTTGCTATTATACAGATGGGAAAACTGTGGCAGAGAGGTGAAATAAGTTGTGTAAAACATAGAGATGCAGTGTGAGAGCAAAAAGAAAAGGAGTACTTGTGGCACCTTAGAGACTAACAAATTTATTAGAGCATAAGCTTTCGTGAGCTACAGCTCACGAGCAGATATTAAAATTCAGGAGATTTCCAGTTCTGGGCTAACACTACACTCGCTAATATACAAATAAACCTTTCTTTGATTGGGAGAGTGCCTACTTTGAAATAATCCCTGTCTCAGCCCTCTTTACAGTGCTGCCAACTGTCTCACTGAAAAGAAATAAAGTGAAACTCCAGTAGTTAAAAATATTGGAAACAACCAGTTCCTCCTATAATGTAACCGCACATTTTCCCTTCCTCCAGAAGGGTCCCTGAAGAGCAACTCTTCACATCCACCACGACTCCAGGGCGGCCAACTGTCACTCCAAACTGCCACGGAACCTTCTGATTCCAACATTCCATCTCCCCTTCTCCTGTTGAAGGGGCATCGTTCAAAACACTCCGCGTGCTGCTGTGAATATCACTGTGGGGAGGGGAGGTGATTCGGTCCACGTGTATCCTGTTATGCAACAGGGTGTTCTGCTGTCATGCTCTTAGCACAACTGTTGGAATGCATTCGTGGCGGTGATGTGCCCTGATGCCAGAACTGCAACAAAAATATCTGAAGATGGACATGACACTGGATGACTGCTTGAAACTGGATTCTTTCTCTGGGCTGTGGCACTCAACAGGACATTTCAATCCAAATAAATTGCATGATGCAGCATGAAGCAGCTGCTGTTCTGAAAACAGCAGATACCCTCAGTTAACTCCTGACTGGGACCATAGTAATGAGGCATTACTACAATTTTAAAACGACTTCCTATGGCATCTTTGATAAATACTAAAATCTAAACTTTTTCATGCCAGGGCTCTGAATACCCGAATGTTGGCTTCAATTTAGTTTGCCAGGGTTGGTTGGGATGAGATTCTGGTAGTGGCCACTAGTCTTCAAAATCTCAATATAATAATTAAAACACAAAAATCTTTGCATGTGGAATGGACAAGTTAAGCTATTATAAACTGATGAGCTCTGCATTAGCTGTAATCTCTAGGGAAAAGATACATAATTATGAATGGCAAAATGAGGATATCTGCTCACTATGTGTCCAGCAGTCAAAAATGTGAATGAGCTATTAGTATATATTATAATGCTATCATGCCTGGAGCCATACCACTTTTCAAGCAGTGAGAGTGTTTCATCTCATAAATTAGGCAGGGCTAGACTGGGTCAGTCCTTGAGAAATTCACGTGCTGCAGGTACTGGCGCTAGTGATTCACTAGATAGCATGTGAGCCAGTACTGAACTGGAAACCAGAGTGTCAGGTTGTACTCTGCTGCTGGAGTTGCCTTCTTTCAGATAAGATAGATAACCAAGGTCCTTGTCAATAAAGATACCATAGCACGGTTTGTAAGTGCTAAATCCAGTGTATTGAATTAAATTCAGTACAATCTCTAACAATCTCTCAGTAACAGCCTTCTAAAATTGTTGATATAGGCCAGAGTTACAAAAGGTTATGTACCTTGTAATAAAGTGGGGGGGGGGAGAGTACTATGCACTGAATGCAGCGGTCCTCTTACTTTGTATAGTCAAATCCAAATAAAACATATCAACCCAAACCAATCAGCATGAACTAACATAGTCAATTAATAAAACATACAAAAGGAGACATCTAAAATAGAGAGCAGGATACACAACTGGCTCCCCATTCATTTATTGAACATTTGTCAATCACTACTATATCTGAACCGCAAGAGCTTAGTGATTCCTTGGCTACTTCTTACTTCTATTCGTCATTGCCCTGTCATCCCTTTATAGTGGCTGTGATTGTTTTGCTGTTACATTGTGCTCTCCCCAACTGTTTGTTGCAGTTACCTGTTGTTTCTTGTCTTATACTTAAATTATAAGGACTTTGGAGCAGGGACCATTTCTTCATTATATGTGTGTACAGTGCCTCACACAATTGGGTGCTGATCCCTGATGGGGGACCCTTAGATGCTCCCTTGATACAAATAAATAACAGTATTGCCAACCCCAACATTTTAAGAATTTTGAGATTTTAAATAAAATTGAATCATATTCTTTGATCTGACTTGTGATTTGATCTCCCCATGCCCCAGTATATTTGCATGCAACAATGACAGTGTTACCAACTTTCACAAATGTATAACAGTTAGGTAGGGCCCTACCATATTAATGGCCCATTTTGGTCAATTTTACAGTCATAGGATTTTAAAAATAGTAAATTTCAAGATTTCAGCTATTTAAATCTGAAATTTCATGGTGTTGTAATTGTAGGGGTCCTGACCCCAAAGGAGTTGGGGGCGGGGGGGATCCGCAAGGTTATTATGGGGGGGGGGCGGGGTTGTGGTACTGCTACTCGTACTTCTGCATTGCTGCTGGTGGTGGCGCTGCCTTCAGAGCTGGGCAGCTGGAGACTGGCGGCTGCTGGCCAGGAGCCCAGCTCTGAAGGCAAAGCCACTGTCAGTAGCAGTAAAGAAGGAAGGATGATAGTGCCACCCTTACTTCTGCACTGCTGCCTTCAGAGCTGGCAGAGCCTCAGTCAGCAGCCGCCACTCTCCGGTTGCCCATCTCTGAAGGCAGCAGCGCAGAAGTAAGGGTGGTATGGTATGGTATTGCCCCTCTTAATTCTGCTCTGCTGCAGGCAGGGCACAGTCAACAGCCACCGCTCTCAGGGCGCCGAGCTCTGAAGGCAGTGAAGAAGTAAGGGTGGCAATAACACAACCCCCCTAAAATAACCTTGTGACCCCCCATAACTCCCTTTTAGGTCAGGACCCCCAATTTGAGAAACAATAGTCTTCCTCATGAAATCTGTATAGTATAGGGTAAAAGCACAAAAAAGACCAGATTTGATGGGTGGAGACCAGATTTCATGGTCTGTGACGTGTTTTTCACGGCTGTGAATTTGGTAGGGCCCTACAGATAGGGAAAATTTAGATCTGATTGCAGAAGCTCTTGCTACAGGACCCAGCTGAGATTGGCTCCCCATTGTATCAGGCACTGACACAGGCCCTGTCCTGAAGAGTTTACAATCTAGTCCAAAACACACTGCATTTTAGTAGAAACTCTGTTGGCTTTATAGTTAATAGTTTACCCTGCCCTTTCTGTCTTATATTTGAACCATTTGTTTCATTGTATTTGTTAGAACCTGTTGTTGTTTAATCATTCACATTATTTTAAATCGGTTTTATTATTTTACATTGATTTTATATTATGGTACAGCAACCTGAATGCCTTTGTGGTGAGCAGCAGAGTGGTACTTAATGACATTATTTCTTTTATTATAATTAAGGTCGGATGATGATGATGATGTGGGGGCAGAGGATACCAGGCTAGAATGGCCTATTAGGTCTGTTCTGTATTAAATCCTCTCCCCAGACTTAAAGCATCTGAACAGCTGGATCTAGAGTAGACTGAGCCCCAGACCCCCCTCACGCCTGGCTGTGCCCCTGGGCAGGTTTGTGTGAGGCCTGAGAGAGCTGAAACTTTAGCTCTAGTTCAGTAGGAGGCTCGTGGAAAGTAAATGGTTAACAATATCTTCGCCTATAGCAACATGGCGACCGGAGTTCTCTCCTCCCTCCCTGGGACGTGAGGGGCGGCCAGGAGCGTGCGTGAGTGTCGCATGGCGATGACGCACATTGGGGGCGCGGAGTAGTGGAGTCTGTTGCGCCTGCTGGAGGCGAACATGGCGGGCGTCGCTGATGCCGCCGCTCCCGGCAGCAGCGGGGACGGGAGGCGAGGCGGCGCCCCGGAGCAGCTGCAGCAGGACGCGGGAAGGGGGGAGCGGAAAAGCAGCTGTTCGAGCGGCGAGTCCTGGCCGCCTGTCGGCGGCTCGGGGCAGCCGCCAGCGCCGCAGCGAACCGAAACCCTGGGCTTCTACGAGAGCGACCGGGAGCGGAAGAAGAAGAAAAGCGTCTCAGGTGAGGGGCAGGGGTCCGGTTAGGGCTCGGCGCCGGGAAGGGAGGAGTTGGGGCGGGGGGCCGGGGCTGAAGGGCGGAGAGAGGCCGGTGGGGTTGAAGTTAGCGAGGGGAGAGGCTGGCTGGGGGTGAGGAGTGTGTTGGGTAGGGGGGTCCCCAGGGAGGCCGGGAGTGTAGCTGTCCCTTCCAACTGGCTGGACTGGGGGAGCCTTCCAGGCAGCCCGGGACCCCGAGAGCAGCAGGCGCTGAAGCGGAGCCTTCAGAGAGGGAGTTTGGTTCCGGGCTGTCAGAACGGTGGTCGTGTGAGTGCTGAGCTAGTAAGTGTCTCACTGATGCTCTAATAAATTTGTTAGTCTCTAAGGTGCCACAAGTACTCCTTTTCTTTTTACTGATGCATCAAACCACTCTGTTTAAAGTCTGCGGCCAAAAGTGTTCAAACGTGGGTGCCTAAAGTCAGCCTCTTACATTTGGTTTTAGGCTACTAAATGAACGTGGTCTGGTCAATCCACAGCTCCTAAATTCTGCATATCTCTTTAAGTGCATTTTAGGCACTCATGATTGAAAATTTTGGCCAGAGACTTTAAAAGCTGTGCAACATAGTTCAAATATGGGTGGTATGTAGCATCTGTGGTAGCTTAAGTGATATAAGATGACTTTGTGGACTAGTAAACAATGTCTTCTTAGGCATTACATCTGCTTATTTTTTCCTTATACTTTGGTTTGGTAAGTGACGTACCTTTAAAAAAAGACCTAAGTGGTTTAAGTTTTTCATTCAAATTTATAGTAGTGTTCAATAAAGGAGAGCGGAGTAGTGGCATTTCTGTATAGTTTAATGTAATGTGTACAATTATAAAAAGATCAACTGTAATTGATAAGTATTATAAATCAATGTTAGGAGAAGTCAGGGGATAATTTATTGTTATGACTTCAGCTAAGAAAACTATTCCACAAAATAGTGTACTGTATTCCAAACTAATCTTACAGCGATTCAGATCTGGACAGGTACGGTATTTTGTCTATTCTACTGTTCAGGTGTGTTTGTCCAGTGTTCTCTGTCACTTACTGAATAAACAGTTTTTGATAAATGAATTTGCTTAATACAGAATATTGTAAATAGAGAAATCACAGTATTTAGTCTGTAGAACAAAATATAAGTATTGTATATTGTGTAAACCTCCAAAAATATAATTATGCATTATTAATATTTGTGTTCTTCAGTTTAGCTACATTTAATGTAAGGAAAATGTAACAATTTTTGCCGTCAAGCTACAACTGTATGCAGACTTTGGAATTGCTGATGTTTCCAACTCCTATATTCTGTCATCTTTAGAAGAAACAGATAAAGCTTTTATCATAAAAATTTAAAAAAAATAATTTAGTGTAGTTTATTGTGTTGGTGGTTCAGATTTAATTCTTTAAGATTCCAAATATTGAGAGAGATGTATATGAACTGTTAACTTAATACCTTGCTAAAAATGGCTTTTGAAAACAGGCTTGAAGAAGAAATCAAACTTTAAGTCTGTTCATCTCCTGCTTTATGGATTTAAGCATAACTTTACATAACAATAAACAGTAAATAATTAAAATAATTACTCTGTTTTCTAAACTGTTTACTAAAAGCCTAATTATTTCCATTAAGCTTGACTAGTGTTATATCAGCCTAAAATTCTACTGCATTCCTGACACTGTATTATGTCATAAGATTTATAGCTTTATTGTCATATTGATTTACTTCTGTGGGCATTTTGAAATAAGTATATGTTTAAGATGGATTCAAGTTAAGAGAAGGTAGCAGCTTGACGTTTTGGAAATGACGAAGCAATTTATATGTAATGGGAGTGTAGAGTGAGCCATAGATAAGGTAGTGTTTAGATTTTTATAAACCGGTTTCTCCTTTTCTACTTATTGGTTTATATTATATTTATCATGTGAGTATCTATATGTTGCAGTATACTTTAGGTTAATCAGTATCTTTGTCCTTTAAAGAAAGTCAGTTTTAACTTCTTACATTTTGAGGGAGCTAATGCTTTATTTGCTTTAAGTATCAAGTTCTTCAGTCTAGATTTGTCCATTGAGTCCTTGTTTTCCCTTCTGCTGCTGCCAGTTCTCAATTCTCGCCTCAGGTTGGGAAATGGCATAGGGAAGTAGCATGTATTTTGGGCAGTCAGGATGAGGATAGAACTGGCATACAGTTGGTAGTTACCATTCGGATCGTGAGAAGGGCGCATCTGTGAAGGAAAGAGTTGCTTTTCCAGTGCATGAAGAGGGTTTGGCCCAGCGGAAGGCTTGGGAATGAAATGTTTCTTGTTAGAGGGTATGGTGACGTGATACCAAACTCCTGTTGGAGATATTTTGGGTTTTGGCATATCATGAACTAGTCAAAAGTAGACCAGTGCCTTTGTCAAACTCTTTATAAACTTGAAAATCCCCATCAAGAAGTCTTCTATAATGGATTAATCATGTGGTCCTGACAACACTGGTGAAAGTTCTTTTTGAACCTCCTCTCCATTCCTATGACTTTGGGTTTTTTATACAGAAGGTCATTTTCTGGATGGCAATGCCACTAGCTCTCAAAATATGTTAGTTTTGGCTCCCAGTCTCTTATCCACAGTATACCGGATTTAACAAAGATAAAGTGGTGGTGTAGACTAGTTTGATTCCTTTCCAAGGTGATGTCAGATTTCCACCTTAAGCCTATTATCGTTCCAACTCCCTGCATCCACATGCCTGTCCATCTTCATGAGGCCCTTCTCAAAATGCTCAATGTTAAAGATCCTTGGGGTCCTATTTGGAGCAGAATAGAGCCCTCATAAAGTCCACCCAAGTACTTTTTTCAGTTCACACTAGTTCATTGAGGAATACTGTTACAAAGAGTACCATGTCTACATGACTATCTGATTGCATTTCACGTTGCTTTGACCTATTTGGTCTGAACTAGACAGCTATGTCACTCTGCCTGAGCCCAAGGTTATCGCACCAGCCTTCCTTAGTGATGTTTCCATTATCATGGACATCTGAAAAGCTGTTAGAAGTTCCTCTCTCCGTTTACCAAAAGAGGTTTTGTTTTGCTTTAGGATGTCCATTATTTTCAAGTTTCAGAGTAGCAGCCATGTTAGTCTGTATTCGCAAAAGAAAAGGAGTACTTGTGGCACCTTAGAGACTAACAAATTTATTTGAGCATAAGCTTTTGTGAGCTACATGTATCCGATGAAGTGAGCTGTAGCTCAAATAAATTTGTTAGTCTCTAAGGTGCCATTATTTTCAGTTGACTAAATTTTTACATGTGATGTATATTTTAAAATATATAAGCCTACCTGTTAACTGTGAACCTTGCCCTCATTACTTATTTGTTCTCATTTTCTCTTCAGCTATCCCTGAGGCTTCTTTCTTTCTGGGAGGGAGAATTCTGCATAGGTACCTTTTGGAGAAGGAAAATTGCTTGCTTGTATATTTTGCCTCTCTCAAACTAACATCTTGCAGGATTCCCACTCGCCTCCCTCAGTTTGGAGGGTATTTGTTGAAGTGGGGTTTTTTGTCTTGCAAAATGCTTTGCACTTATTTTTGAGGCACATTTCTATCTTATATTTACATTGTTTTGGGAGATTTGCCTCCTGCAAGGAGGAACAGACTGGAGTGTTATGAGGAGACTCGTACTTTGCAGGAGTGATGCACGATAGCTAAGGCTAAGATTTTGTCAAGGAAGTCACGGAATCTGTGACTTTTAAAGACCTCAGTGACTTCAGCTGCCGGGAGATGTGGGGCCCTGCCGCTACCTGTGGTGGCTGGGAGCTGTGGGGCACTCCCGCCAGTGGGCCCCCCAAGCCCTGAGTCGCTGGTACAGGGGGTACCCCACAGCTCCTGGCTGCCACTGGGAGTACCCTGCAGTTCCTAGCTGTCTTGGGCGGAGGGGTACTCCAGCTCTGAGCTGGCAGAGGGGGCCCCAGGACCTCCTAGCCCGGTACCTGGTGGGGGGTCCTCGGAACTCCCAGCCAGCCCCCGCAGCTGCCCAGTGGCTCCTCATTTTGTCAGTGATGTTTTTAGTAAAAAGAAAGATATTTTTAGGTCACAGGCTTCCGTGAATTTTTCTTTATTGCCCGTGACCTGTCCATGATATTTTCTAAAAATATCTGTGACAAAATCTTTGTCTTAATGATAACCAGTAGTTCACGTAGCTCACCATTTACTGCACCCCTCCATGGGTTAAAAAATACAAAAGCTGAGTGTAATGGCCTTTTCATCTTAAAAAGGCTAAGACCCAGGAGTGAGAATCCTATTGATGGTATTTTAAGTGAAACAAAATGAAAGGGCAAGTAACTTTCCTTTTTTGCAGTAGAAAGTTTTTAGTTTAACTAATTTGAGTCCCTATGCAATGATTCCAGTATTATTGGAATTTCAGTTAGACCATAATAGTTGTATATTGTTGCTTTTATTCTGAATCTTAATGTTCTCTAATTCATTTTTACCAATCATGGTGAGATTACATTACAGGAGTTCAGGCAGGAATAGCATAGTCTGATGTTTCGGTGGATCAAAATATATATCTTGTTAAGGTGTCTAAAGCATCTGTACAATATTTACCTGGAAGTCCTCTATTATATTATGCAGGAGGTCAGACTAGATTATTACAGAGTTCTCTTCTAGCGTTAGTATCTGTTGACAGTAACTGGTATAGAATAGGATAAGTCAATTCTTGCTGGCCTATCAAAGTGCCTCAACCTTGACAGGGTTGTCTCTCTTCTTCTCTTGGGCTGGCTGAGTTTACACACAACATATTCCTGCAGATGGGAGGAGATGCTCCTAGTCTGAAGAATCCCTGACTCCATCTTTTAGAGACTGAGGAAGTCAACTCTGCAGCTTTTCCAATGTCGTCTTTGCCAAGGTTCAACCATTCCAACCCAGCTCAACAACTGGTAGCATCAAATATTTTTTACGAATGACCTTGCTTATTAGCTGCTTTGGATGGTAGCACAGAAAACCTAGGCTGTCACATTTAAAAACAGGTCTTTAAATTTGCTTATTTGCCAGGATTGCACGTTTTTAATGATGCCTCCATAAACGTTCTTTTCCGTTATGAGATTCCCACTGTGCAATTGGATTTAGCGAGCTGGGACTTCATCTCTGACTGTCCTCAGTACTTTGACCAATCAATGGCTATATAAAGCCCTGAGTGAGAGCACCATTTCTCAAATTATTTCCTGCTCTCAAATCATCAGTTACTGACCTTATTGATAGATTGAACTCATCGGGGATGGAGCTAAATCCCCAGTTTAGTAGGCCAAACTCTGACGATACTGCTGTCCAATCCAGGCTGCAATTGATGCAGATGAGTGAGGCAGAACTGAGGTGGTCATGAAGTGGAACATTTTTAGGCTGGAAGTTACAAAGTTTCTAACCATCAGGGGCTACTTCCAACAGGAGTAGTGGAAACAAACAGTCTAACTAGTTTTAAGATGGAACTTGATAAATTTATCAGTGTGATTATATGATGGGGTTGCGTGCAATATAGGACTTGACTCCAATCCTGTATTCTTATTAGGCTCCATAATGGAGCACTAAAGGAAGGTGTGGTCTTATAAAAGCCCATCTTCCTTCAGCGTTCTGCTCAGAAACTTTGTATATGAGGTTGGGATGAGAGCACCAGAAGATGTGGATCCCCCTCTCAGTTCCCAAAAGAATCACAGGTTTGGGGACCCAAAAGCAGATTTTAGGGATGGTGAGAGTTGTGGAGAGAGAAAATTAAAAGCAAATTGCTGAAAGGGAGAATGTCCACTTGAAAGTTAGTCAAGTTGAAGAAAAAATGTGATTAATTTCATATGCTACACTTTTCCCTTAATCTCCCTGATAAATCTTTTTCTCTAATCTTTCAACTTCAGGAATTTAAGGAGTTGCTTGTAGCAATAGTAAGTACAATTGTCCAGAGACAAATGTGATTCTTTTTTTTAAGTCTAATGTACCACTGGTCAGTTAACTCACCAAACAAACCAAAATAACAGGAAACCTTAAATATTTGAATCACTGCATTGAAAGAATGGGGGCAGATTTTCCTTTTTCTCCATCCTGCAATAAAGATGAAATTGAAGCCACTGAAAAAGTGTTCAATTGGAACAATGGCTTTGCTGTTCTTTGTTTTTAGATGGGTCCATTTCATTACAGGTTTAAGTTAAAAGGAACACTCCATTCTGAGAGTAGTTGTCACATTGATGTTACCACTTCGATGATTTGTAGGTACAAATAGCAAGATACTGGTTATCACCATTGAAATATAGGGAATTGGTATTAGTAATATAGAAAATGATCTGATTAGCCTAAGATTTAATTTTGTGGGTTGAATTGTGTTGTTTTAATTCCTATCAAACACTTGTTTAAAAACTCTTACCCAAACTGTGGAAACAAGTACAGTTTGATGTTTGTGGCAATGTGGCCTAGTTGTCAGAGCACAGGACCTGGAGTTCTTAAACACTCTGTCCCTGACTTGTTTTTGTGATCTTGGACAAGTGATTTAACCTCTGTTTCGCAGTTTAAGAGGTGGTCTTAATTTTCTACCTCAGACATGAGGATTGATTCATGCAATGTTTCCCAACTTTTGGGGCATGTCTCAGGCCATGTATATGCTATAATGACTGTAGCAGTATAGCTATGGTGCCATAGCTCTACTGGCATAGTCCCATAATGTAGACACAGCCTACAGCAACGGAAGGGGTTTTTCTGTCAGTGTAGGAACACCATCTCTCAAAGCTAGAGTAGCTGGGTCAATGGAAATATCCTTCCATTGACGTAGCTGAGTCTACACCAGGGAATAGGTCGGCATAACTACAGCTCTCAGGAGTGTAGATTTTTCACATTGTAGCTGGGTCAACCTAAATTTTAAGCATATACCAGGCCTCACTTGGCCAGTGTGAAGGACAAGCCATTAGAGGGCATAGACAGACCCCTCTATTCTTCACCAAAGTGTCAGCTTTCATTTAAAAAAAAGTGTAGCTGTCATTGTTGCAAAGAAAACTTTCAGAGTATGAAGTTTATAACCAATACCCGAGGCCACGTTCACACTATAAACTTACATCTGTATAACTATGTCACTCAGGTGTAAAAAATCCACATCCCTAAGCGACAGTTATACTGACCTAACCCCCCCCACCCCAATTGTAGATAGTGTTACATAGATGGAAGGGCTTCTCCCATCAACATAGCTACTGCCTCTATCTGAGATGGATTAACTACACCAACAGAAGAAACTCCCCTATCAGATAGTAGAATCTTCACTTAAGCGCTACAGTGGCGCAGCTGCACTGGTGCAGCGTTTTAAGTGTAGACCTGCCCTGAGTTTGTAGAGAGCTAGAAACAATAGCTCTATGGTGTGAATTGCCCCTTTCATGTCAGTGGGTGCTAACTCAGGTGCCAGTGGTGATACCTTAAATGTCAACATTGTTAACTCTTTCGCCTCTCTTCAAACCAAATAAGAAAGGAGAAGTATCATTATCTACGCTTTCATTTAGTAAAGTAGAGCAAGGAGGTGGAAGATGTATAAATTAAGATGTGTAGGCTGTATGCATACATGGCAGGGTTGCAGAGGCAGGGATGGGGCTGCAATTGGTTTCATTTTTCTGATGCTCAGTGTGAAAAATTTGGGAAGTACTGGAATAATGCTTGAAAAGGAAGTGCTCTGTTTAATGCTGGGCCTGTATCTACACTACAAATTTTGGTAATGCAAATTACGTTGGTGCACAACCAGTGAAGTTTGTATATTGCACAGTTGCATGCATACTTGGCTGCATGGGCCAGCACTGTGCATACTCCCCAGGAGTGCTTGTGTTATGCAGAGTGTGGTACACCAGGAAGGTATCCCAGTGTGCTACGTGCCACCATCTGGTTATGCTTAAAATTTGGGAAACTTTTACAATGTGTTATGAAATAGAAATGACGTACCCAGGTATTTCTGGGAGCCACAAGTCAAGTTCCCAGCATTCAACTGTCTCCGTCCATGTCCCATAATTTTCTCACCTTTTTGATGTCTGCTATCTCTGACAGATGTATAAAGCCTGCAAGGCTATGCACTGTTCTCATAAATGTTGCAAATATAGGACACGATTCTCCTGTATTTGCAGATCCTCTGGAAATACTGCAGCAATGGGGAACATGATGATTTCTTAGACAACAATTTTATAAGGGACATATGAAAAAGAATTCAAGGTTGTTGGTGTTTACAGAGCAAGTGCAGATGATGGAGCCTGAGAAATGAGCATTGACTGGTGGGATTGCATCATAATGCAAGTTTGGGATGATGAGCGGTGGCTGCAGAACTTTTGAACGTGAAAGCCACATTCTCGCTCTGTGTGCCAACCTCAACTCATTTCTCTAGTGCAGGGACACCGGAATGAGAACTGCACTGATAGTGGAGAAGTGACTGGTGATCACACTCTGGAAGCTTGCAGTGCTGAATTGCTATGTGTCAGTTGGAAATCATTTTGGAGTAGAAAAATCCACATTGGGGGGCTGTTGTCATGCAAGCGTATAGCACCATTAATCATCTCCTGCTATGCAGGACTAACTCTGGTGGAGGATTTTTATAGTGGGGTTCCCAAAGTGCAGTGGGGGATAGATGGAATGCATATCCATATTTGGCCCCAGCCCACCTTGCCACCAAGTACATCAACAGAAAGGGCTATTTTTTATGGTTATGCAAGGATTGCTGGATCACTGGGAATACTTCACTGATATCAGTGTGGGTTGGTAAGGGAAGGTGCCTGACTCTTGCATCTTTAAGAGCATAGGATTCTTCAGAAAGCTGCAAGCAGGTATGTTCTTTCCTGACCAACAGATTACTAGTGGTGATATTGAAATACCAATAGCTATTCTGGGGCCGCCTAGTCTACCCCTTGCTGCTGGCTTATGAAGCTGTGCATTTACCCTAAGAACAGGCTCAGGGATTCCAGAGTAGCCCTTCTGTTGGTTACTTTCAAGGTCTCCAGATGCTGAGTTGTTAATCTTTTCCTGCAAGGTGAAAGAAGGGGGCTGCCCTAGTGAAATTGCCAAGATTTATCAAGGATCTCCCTATATCCTTCAGGAAACTCCTCAGAACAGACTAGATCTGTTTACCTGTCGAAGGACACTGATACAGCCTTCCACTCAAAGAATTGACATCCAGGCAGTACACTTTCCAAAACAAATTTTTTCTTTATTTAACAAATTTTCCCTGATCCAATTAATCTAAACATAAATCAAAACATAAATCCATTAGCACAGTCCTTGGATACAGGTTAAAAGTACCTGAACCGTGAACATATAGTTTAAAGCAATACTAAGTGACTGTATTATGCATGTGGTGATCAGTCATCTGACAGTCGCTGACAGCAATCTTATATCTAAGACAAGTCTACACTACCGCATTACATCAGTTGTGCCACTGTAGTGCCTGGTGTAGATGCGCTGTGCCGATGGGAGAGCGCTCTCTCGTCGGCATAATTACTCCACCTCATTGAGAGACAGAAGCTATGTCGACAGGAGTGCATCTGGACAGCTCTTTAAGTCGATGTAACTTATGTCTCTCAGGGGAGTAGGTTTTTCACACCCCTGAGCAACGTAAGTTATATCAACTTAAGCAGTAGCGTAGACAAGCCCTTAAACTTTGTACATATAGAACAATGTAACATTCATATCACAAACACGCATCTTTATTAACCAAAACATACACGCACATACTTATTAATCCTATTTTTATTCTACATTTATACTATAGCTAGCATGCTTATTCTCTGTAGGTGTCTCTTCCTCTGTTCTCTCAAGGTCCTTCTGCTCTGTCCCAGCTGCTGCTACTCGCTGCTCCTGACCATTCGACTGACTGATAACCACACACTTTGACAGCTGACTGTCTGCCTTATATACATATTTTGGCCTGTTCTGATTGGTTTTTTTTCACCCCTTCCTTATCTTCCAATCAAATGTAGACCCTTTCTGATTGGTCTGTACTTATAGTCCAATCACAGCTGCTAGATCTAACCTTCAATCAAAGCTGTTACATAACAAGTCTTAGTATTATAGTCTGTTTACTTTTATGGTCTGGTGACCCTCACCTAGTTTTGGGGCAGTATGCCTGACTGACCTCTCTCTGCAGCGTTGGAGTGATCTTTACTTGGCCCAAGTCTCATTTGTCTGCCTCGGGAAGCTGGGGAGCTCGCTGGATAACTCAGAGAAGAAGTGTATTGCCATGTGTATGGACTGGTACATGGACGCCTGGAACACAGTCTCACAAGTATACAACTTCCGGCTGCAGAGGGAGAGAGCCAACATGTGACCAGCTTCCAGCAGCCCTGACAACATGCTTCAGTACTGCTCCCTGTTCGGGAAGAGTGACTTGATTCCTGGACTAGGCGGAGTGACCCTGTGAGAATGAAAGGAAAGGTGATGGGGGTGAAATCCCTGTGATTTGGTAAATTTGGCATTTTCATCATGGTAGACAATAAAGCCACATTGGAGCCTCTCCCCATTTAAAAACAAAAAACCAAACCAAAACAACAACAACAAAAACCATACTAACCATAGGTGAACCCAAAAACTGCTATTTCACTCTTCTTCGCTGTGTGCCAACATTTTACACACACCAATTTACCAAAACTATTAAACTGTAAACAATTACCTCATCCCTTTTAATCTGTATCCAACTGTTAATTTATGCATCCTAATGCTAAGGTCTGCTGTTGGCACCCTATTTCTTAACAACCTAGTTAATTTTATTTTAGTTCTTCTCTTGTTTTTCAATTAATGGTGGCAAGTCAACGTTTTCAGTGCTGTGCTTAGGAAACAGAATAGAGCAGTTCAAAATATTTATTTGTGCGCTTGCCACCTCGATGGCACCAAGGAAAGATTCAACTACCAGCTCAGCAGGTTCAGAACAACTTATTGAACATGCTTTTTGTAGGTTGAAAGGATGCTTGTGGTATTTATTCACTGGATTGGATCTCAGTGAGAAAAATATTCCCATGGTTATAGCTATATGTTGTGTCCTGCATAATATTTGTGAGGCAGAGGGAGAAAAGCTGTTACCAAGTTGAGGGCAGAGGTAGAGCGGCTGTCTGTTGAATTTGAACAGCCACACACAAGGGCCATTACAAGATCTCAGGGTGGAGCTATGAAGCTGAGGGAGACTTTGAAAGAGCAATCTAACGGTCATCCACAGTAGTGTTTTCTGGTCCCGGAGATTCGAGTGCTGCTAAAAATCGTGTAGTGCTTGCTTTACATTTATAACTATGACTGGGTATTTTCCTGAACCAAGAATTATGTGGTGCTTGTTGTGCATTTACAAATGCTCTTTGCTTTGGGTACTGTTATGCATTCTGAAATATTAGTTGTGAACTAATAAAGATAACTTCATTCTCCAAAAACAGAACTTTATTGAGTTGGAAAAACTGTGTGCAAAAAAAAAGGCATAATACCATTTATTTTAAATATCATTTTATTTTATTTAAATTAACAGAGTGAATCTTTAAAATTAGGATTTAGTCTTTGACTACAAGTACCCAAACTGTTTTTGTTTTGTTTTTTTTTTTTTTCATGTCAGGGTAGGTGAAGCTGTGGTTTTCCTTGCTATCCCCTAGCGTGGAGTGGTAGGGTAAGGATTCGAGCTGTGATACGATGTAGTATGTTGCAGGGTATAGGGAGCAGTAAGCATGGAGATCTCAAAGATTTGCCATGGATGGAAAGTCTGGGATTTTTGGACCCGTAGGTCAACCAGGATCTACAGCATTGGGTTTGTTGCTTGAGAAGACGCATTATTTCCTGTTGCATTTCCTTCTCCTTTCCTTCTGGAACGCTGAGCCTTTCACCTGTCCTCTCTGTCTTTCTCCATGCTGTTGGTCGTATTGGGCCTCCAAGCCCTTTATTTGTGGTCTGTTGCAGGACTAGCTTGCAGGATTCCACAGATCATATCCTCTTTAGTCCTCTTTTCTCTCCACATCGGGGTCAGGTGTTCTGCAGGCATGGAGGGGGCACCCTTCAGGCTGCCACACCAGAAGCTACTGATAAAAAAGACAGATGTACCATTGGATTTAGAGTCAGAAAGAAAAGAGAGATTAGTTTCAAAACTCCCTTTCCATATTCCTATAAATACTTCAGCTAGGAAATGCTTATTGACGTTTCAGCTCTGGACCACTCAGTACAGCACCACTCTCCAGTCCTAGCCATGGTGGGTATGGCCCACCATCAGAGAATTTTCTGTTGCATGAAACTATAAAATTTCAGTCCCTATTCCATGCATATGAGCATAGGGTAATGGTACTGAATATTAGCACTGTTTTCCATAGGTAGTAATTATAGCTGATATCTCACTCCTGAGGGTCACAATGGCACAGAGAACACAGCTGCTGTTGGTGTCCTGAAGCCGCTTGGGCCATATGCCACTAGCCCGTTTACTGCAATGGTGACAGCCTAACTCATCACAGAGCAGCATGGGAAAGCATCCTACTGTGACAGAGGAAATAAAGCAACCGTCCTTAGAAAACTTCAGGAGAGGATTGTAGAGTACCTCCATAAAACTTTCCCCAAGATCTCTCAGGAGGCTAAAAAGGACATATCTGGACACTTAGTCGGAATCCTGCGCAGGCTTCCTTCTCATCTCCAGCCTGCACCCCCTACAATCCAACAGGGGAATGAAAAACAGATGCCCACTCTGCCTCTGCTTGTTGAATCTCTGCCTCTTCTTTTATGAATAAAACAATGAAAAGTCTGTACCTTTCTCTTGATAACTGGCAACATCTTTAAATTTAAACTTTGTAAGGAAAAATGCATGCCCATCCATGCTCACCTGATGGGACTGGCTATACTGTGGCAGAGTCTCAAACAGGTCCTGGCTTGTGGCATGGCTGGAATTCTCTGCTGCATCTTCCTCTTCCTCATTGTTCACGGCAGTGGTCTCAGTCTCAAGCTCTTCCGAGGTATCCATAATGGTCTTTACGGTGCTGGTAGGGTCTCTGCCAAATATGACATACAGGTCCTTGTAGAAGCTGCAGGTCTGCAGTGTAGCGCCAGATCTATCGTTGTGCTCCCTGGCAAAGTCCCTTCACTTTCATATGGCAGTGCTGCTGATCCCTGTCATACCCTTTTGCCTGGATCCCTCGTGCAATATGATCTTGGATGTCTATGTTTGTATGGCTGGTCCTTAGCTGTTGTTGGACAGTCTCTTGTCCTCACAGGCCCAGGAGATCCAATACTTCCTGTCTAGTCCAGGCAGGAGCACTTCTAACGCATGGAGCTGGCATGGTTGTTTGGGTAGTTGCACACAACGATGGCAAGCTGGTAGGTGTGCTTGCCAATGTGGGCAATTAGGAAAAGTCACTTCAAAAACATGCAGGGAATTTTAAAGGGGATGGTGGCTTCTGGTCTTTGTAACCCCTGGCAGTGGAGTATAAATTGTGACTAGAGTGGTCAATGCTGCAAGGAATGGGGTATTGTGGGACAACTGCTGGAGGACTGTTAGGGTTGACACAGGTCATGCAGTGTATACACTCGCACTGCATCAATTTCAGTTATCTGTGTGCCATTCAGGGAAGTGATTGTAGCGTGTCATTGCAATAGAGCACTTATGTTGGCCAAAGACAAAGTGGAGTGTAGACATACACAAATAGGTTGATGCAAGGCATCTTAGCTCAGCCTAACTTTGTAATGTAGACCAGTCTAAGTCTTCAGGGAAGTTTTATGCCCTGTGTTATTCAGGAAGTCTGGGTTGATGATCATAATGGTCCCATCTGGACTTGGAATCTATGAATTCACATCATCAGAAGAGGAAACACTTCCAAAAAGTGTTGAGTACAACTCCATGCCATCAAAACGGAAGTTACTGTGAATGTTTGTTTGTAACACATTTAAAAAAAAAAAAAAACTCTTATCATTGCCAGATTAGATCTATGTGCCATTGAGAGGTCTAGGTTTCTTCAAATGGTCACAAGTGTGTCTGATTTGTGGTGGTGATTTTTGTGCATTGAATTAGTTGGTCATGTATTTATGAACATTTTAATATGAGTATCAGCCAAGATTTTAATAAAGTATGAAGAACAGACTGTCAGTGTCTCTGAGAGGGAAAAATTAAATATTTGAAAGCTTTCAATAACACTACACTTACTTTAGAAATTTCTTAGACTAAGGCCAGGTCTATGCTACAAACTTTTCTTAGCATAGATGTGCCTGTCAGGGGTGTGATGAGGTGTGATCTCTCACTGACCTATCTTTGCTGGTAAAATTACCTAGTGTAGATGCAGTTATATCAACAAAACTGCACTTTTGCAAGTATAGCTTATTTTACTCGGGGGCTGGAATAAGGCATACAGATAAAAACAGAGTTGCCTGAATAAACTGTATCCACACTAGGAGTGGTTTGCTGGAGTATACTGACAGAGAGCTCCTCGTGTAGACCTGGCCTGAGTTAAAGGTTGTAGGAGGCTTTACAGGTCAAGAAATATTTGCGTGGGACTTGAAAAAAGGAAGCATAGTTGGGCTTCTCATTTTTAGAGTTAAGTTAATGTTTGAGATGTCTTCTGTACAGGTTTTACTTTGTTTTTATCTGTTTTCCTCTGTGCAGACCTTTCATTGCTGAAGTTCATCAGTGCTGAACTGACAAGAGGTTACTTCCTTGAACATAACGAAGCAAAATACACAGAACGGCGAGAGAGAGTATACACATGTATGCGAATACCAAGAGAATTGGAAAAGGTGAAGTATTCTTAAGATTTTTATTTTATTTTGAATAGGTTTACCTATTCAAACCATGGCTGTCATGTTAAGGTATTTAGAATCATTTAATTCTTCAAAACATATTTTTAAATTAAGAGCTTTGTTTACAAACACCAATTGTGGTGGTAGTTAATTTATTATTTTGTGATCAAACTTGCTGCTCCTCCTCACTCTGATTCCAACTTGCAGTGCGTGGGTGGTGGTCACATGCTGATGATATCATTAGCAGAAGATAGAACGCAGTTGAACTAACCTAATTGCAAGTTCTGAGCATCAACAAATGAAACAAAATTCACCTGCTACTTGCAATCAGAAAATAAAAGCAGGGATTGGACAATGCATTTGATCTCAAAATTCACCTCTGCTTTTACAGTAAAACACCAGTGTCTTTTTTTTTTAAGCCCTTCCTAATCTAAAAGCATATTGGGGTGAAAATGATACCAGCTCTGTAAAAGTATGTCACTGTGGCTGCTACTCCATTAATAACAATGCAGTTGAATTTTCATGAGGAGTCCCCCCCTCTATTCCTTTCCCAGAATCTTAATAGTAAAGAATATGAACTTCACAATTGATAGTCTGGGGCCTAGGAAAAAAATTTTTGGCGAAATTTAAATAAATTAGGGGAAAGGATTCCTGATCTGACATAATGGTGTGTTCAGAAAGTCTTCAAATTGTGTTGTCACTCTGTAGACACCCCCTCCCCCCCAAAAGAGTAAGGTAAAAAATGTAATTCACTGAAGTCATCTAGTTAGCATCTGCTGCATGGGATCAAATTTTAGTTTATAAGATGCACATTTTAAAAAAAAGTTTTTTAAATAGCAAGATCAGAACCTGCTGAGGTAACTATGGCTTGCATGCAGCCCCAGACACCAAGTTGAGAAGCAGGTGACAGCTAAGGGAAGATTCATAGATTCATAGATACTAAGGTCAGAAGGGACCATTCTGATCATCTAGTCCGACCTCCTGCACAGCGCAGGCCACAGAATGTCACCCACCCACTCCTATGAAAAACCTCACCCATGTCTGAGCTATTGAAGTCCTTAAATCATGGTTCAAAACTTCAAGGAGCAGAGAAGCCTCCCTCCAGTCAACCATGCCCCATGCTACAGAGGAAGGCAAAAAAACCTCCAGGGCCTCTCCAATCTGCCCTGGAGGAAAATTCCTTCCCGACCCCAAATATGGCAATCGGCTAAACCCTGAGCACATGGGCAAGATTCACCAGCCAGATACCCAGGAAAGAATTTTCTATAGTAAATCAGATCCCATCCATCTAATATCCCATCTCAGGGGATTTGGCCTATTTACCCTGAATATTTAAAGATCAATTACTTACCAAAATCCCATCATACCATCTCCTCCATAAACTTATCGAGTAGAATCTTAAAACCAGATAGATCTTTTGCCCCCATTGCTTCCTTTGGAAGGTTATTCCAAAACTTCACTCCTCTGATGGTTAAAAACCTTCGTCTGATTTCAAGTCTAAACTTCCTGGTGGCCAGTTTATACCCATTTGTTCTTGTGTCCACATTGGTGCTGAGCTGAAATAATTCCTCTCCCTCTCCTATATTTATCCCTCTGATATATTTATAGAGAACAATCATATCTCCCCTCAACCTTCTTTTAGTTAGGCTAAACAAGCCAAGCTCCTTAAGTCTCCTTTCATAAGACAAGTTTTCCATTCCTCGGATCATCCTAATAGCCCTTCTCTGTACCTGCTCCAGTTTGAATTCATCCTTTTTAAACATGGGAGACCAGAACTGCACACAGTATTCTAGGTGAGGTCTCACCAGTGCCTTGTATAACGGTACTAAAACCTCCTTATCCCTACTGGAAATGCCTCTCCTGATGCATCCCAAAACCGCATTAGCTTTTTCACAGCCATATCACATTGGCAGCTCATAGTCATCCTATGATCAACCAATACTCCAAGGTCCTTCTCCTCTTCCGTTACTTCTAATTGATGCGTCCCCAACTTATAACTAAAATTCTTGTTATTAATCCCTAAATGCATAACCTTACACTTCTCACTATTAAATTTCATCTTATTACTATTACTCCAGTTTACAAGGTCATCCAGATCCTCCTGTATAATATCCCGATCCTTCTCCGAATTGGCAATACCTCCCAGCTTTGTATCATCTGCAAACTTTATTAGCACACTCCCACTTTTTGTGCCAAGGTCAGTAATAAAAAGATTAAATAAGATTGGTCCCAAAACCGATCCCTGAGGAACTCCACTGGTAACCTCCCTCCAACCTGACAGTTCGCCTTTCAGTAGGACCCGTTGCAGTCTCCCCTTTAACCAATTCCTTATCCACCTTTTGATGTTCATATTGATCCCCATCTTCTCCAATTTAACTAATTCCCCATGTGGCACGGTATCAAATGCCTTACTGAAATCTAGGTAAATTAGATCCACGGCATTTCCTTTATCTAAAAAATCTGTTACTTTTTCAAAAAAGGAGATTAGGTTGGTTTGGCACGATCTACCTTTTGTAAAACCATGTTGTATTTTGACCCATTTACCATTGACTTCAATGTCCTTAACTAATTTCTCCTTCAAAACTTTTTCCAGGACCTTGCATACTACAGATGTCAAACTAACTGGCCTGTAGTTACCCGTATCACCTTTTTTTCCTTTCTTAAAAATAGGAACTATATTAGCAATTCTCCAATCATTCGGTACTATTCCTGAGTTTACAGATTCATTAAAAATTCTTGCTAATGGGCTTGCAATTTCAGGTGCCAATTCCTTTAATATTCTTGGATGAAGATTATCTGGGCCCCCCGATTTAGTCCTATTAAGCTGTTTCAGTTTCGCTTCTACCTCTGATATGGTAATATCTACCTCTATATCCTCCTTCCCATTTGTCATGCTACCATTATCCCCAAGATCCTCTTTAGCCTTATTAAAGACTGAGGCAAAGTATTTGTTTAGATATTGGGCCATGCCTAGATTATCTTTAACCTCCGCTCCATCCTCAGTGTTAAGCGGCCCCACTTCTTCCTTCTTAGTTTTCTTCTTATTTATACGGCTATAGAACCTTTTACTATTGGTTTTAATTCCCTTTGCAAGGTCCAACTCTACTCGACTTTTAGCCTCTCTCACTTTATCCCTACATCTTCTGACCTCAATTAGGTAGCTTTCCTTGCTGATCCCTCCCATCTTCCACTCCCTGTATGCTTTCTGCTTCTTCATAATCACCTCTCTAAGATGCTTGCTCATCCAGCTTGGTCTACAACTCCTTCCTATGAATTTTTTCCCCTTTCTTGGGATACAGGCTTCCGATAGCTTCTACAGTTTTGATTTAAAGTAATCCCAGGCCGCCTCTACCTTTAGATCCATAAGTTCTTCAGTCCAATCCACTTCCCTAACTAATTTCCTTAATTTTTGAAAGTCAGCCCTTTTGAAATCAAAAACCCTAGTTGCAGATTTATTTTTGTTAATCCTTCCATTTAGTTTGAACTGAATTAGCTCATGATCACTTGAGCCAAGATTGTCCCCTACAACCATTTCTTCTATGAGGTCCTCGCTACTCACCAAAATTAAATCTAAAATGGCATCCCCTCTAGTCGGTTCAGCAACTACTTGATGAAGGAATCTATCAGCTATCGCATCTAGGAAAATCTGAGCCCTATTATTATTACTAGCACTGGTCCTCCAGTCTATATCTGGGAAGTTAAAGTCTCCCATGATCACGCAGTTTCCATTAGTATTGACTTGATTAAAGACATTAAAAAGGGCTCTATCCATATCCAAATTAGATCCCGGAGGTCTATAGCACACCCCAAGCATTATTGTAGGAGAGGCTTTACTAGTTTTCTTCCCCAATGTAATTTTTGCCCAGACGGACTCTGTCTTATCCATTGCATCGCTTCTTATTTCTTTACATTCTACCTCATCATCGATATACAATGCTACTCCACCCCCTTTACCTTTGTTTCTGTCTTTCCTAAACAGCACATACCCTTCAATACCTGTAGTCCAGTCATGACTACTATTCCACCATGTTTCTGTTATCCCTATAATATCTGGTTTCACTTCCTGCACCAGTAGCTCTAGTTCCTCCATTTTGTTACCTAGACTCCTCGCATTGGTGTACAAACATGTTAATTTTTGCTGTTTGGACTCGCTCACATTTTGTACCCTATTAGGCACAGTCATTCTACATCCAATATAACCTATTAGACTAGTATCCACACCGCCCTTGCTCCTTATATACATTCTCCTACCCACGGCTGTATCCTTTCTTACTTCATCTTCTTCCCTCTCAATGCTAAAATCTGGCGTGGAGATTTTCTGGACATCTCCCATCCATCTCCCCCAAATTCCTAGTTTAAAGCTCTCTTTATCAGTTGTGCCAGCCTCCATCCTAGAAGTCTATTTCCTTCCCTACTCAGATGAAGTCCATCCCGAGAGAACTGACCTCTGTCCGTGAATGTCTCCCAGTGGCCATACATCCCAAAGCCCTCCTTATTGCACCACTGCCTAAGCCATCTGTTGACAGTCATCTGTTGTCAGACCTTTGTTGCCCTTCTCTAGGAACAGGAAGGATCCCGCTAAAGATCACCTGAGCCTCAATTTCCTTAAGTGTCTTCCCCAGCCTAGCATAGTCTCCCTTGATACTTTCCAGCGAGAATCTGGCTGTATCATTTGTTCCCACATGAAGGATAATTAGGGGATTCTTTCCCGCTCCCTTTAGGATCCTTTTCAACCTCAGGTCTACATCCCATATCTTAGCACCCGGAAGACAGCACACCCTTCTATTCTCAGGATCAGCTCTAGTTACAGGCCTGTCTATTCTTCTCAATAAAGAGTCCCCGATCACATAGACCTGCCTTTTCCTGGTGACAGTGCTATTCTCCAGTCTCTCCCCTGTTCCCTCTGGCTGCAAGTTCTTTCCATTCCTATTTTCCCTTACAATTCTCTTCAACCCATCCTGTATCCTCCTGGGGCTCATATTTGGTGTAGTCTCCCTTGACTCTTCCCCTTTTTCTATAGGACTAGCCTCTCTTCTCTTCTTCCTTACCCTTCCACCTTCAGCGACTACCTGCTGAGCCCCTTCTTCATTTTCCAACTCTGCAAACCTGTTCCTAAGCTCTATTTCTCCTTCACTAGCCCGTCTTTTTCTCTGCCTGGTTCTTTGAGTCATATGTTTCCACTGACCACTTTCCTCATCCAGTCTCTCCTCAAAATTCCCCAGCCCTGCTTCCATCTGTGAGTCTGAGCTTTTCCCTTCAGATACCTCATATCTTTGCTCCATCATCTGCTCAAACCCCTTCCTAAACTCAACCAGACTTTCCACCTGCATCTCCAAACCTCGGATCTTTTCCTCCATCAGCTCTATCAGACGACATTTCATGCAGAAAAAACTCTTACCGGTTCCCCCCTCCAGGATCATGTACATACCACAGCTTCCACATCCTGTCATCCTCAATGTGTCTTTCACTGCAGGAGTCACTCCCACAGCTTCCTCTGTATCTGTCATCTCCTTCCCACCTAAATCCTGTTAATCTGGGAAACACAAGCCACACCAAAAAGACCACCCCCCCAGCAAAAGCAAACCCCAAACAAGCACCACAATCCAAACTCCCACTCAAACTCCCCTGTTTAGAGCTCCGTTTGTGAGCTCCTGTGCCGCTGCCTGACTGGCTGGCTACCTTTATAGGGCCCCTAGTCAGAAGCCCCACCCCCTAAGCAGGGCTCAGCTGCTCTCTCAGCACAAAGCCCCACCCCCTAATCAGGCTCAGCTGCTCTCCCAGCACAAAACCCCTACACACACACACAAATACTAAAAATACAAAACCAAGTACAACTACCTTCTCCTCCAACAGAACTCCCACTCAAACTCCCCTGTTTAGAGCTCTGTTTGCTAGCTCCTGTGCCGCTGCAGCTGTCTGAAGAGTTTGTTTACTCTCCAAATCTCCTGCCCAGAGTGTAGGAAAAAGGAGGGTATGTCTCCCTGCTTTGCTGGGTTCCCGCTTTCTCCACTTCCTTATGACCGTTTGCTCCTGAGCACCTTTTACAGGTAGAAAGAAGAAGCAGAAGAGATTGAGACATTCTTTTTCTTCTTGTGCGTCTCCCAAGATCTGCTAGAGTGGAATAATGACATCACAAGAATGAAAATTGAGCAGTTGAAGGGAAATACATTTTTTGTCCAACTGTTCAAAATTCTGTTTTCATATTTCTGTTGACCCCTATTTACTACCAGTGACTGACAAATATTTAAATAAATGAACTTTTGTTAAAGATTCAGCAGTCAAATCTCCATCTAAACTGTTGGAGTTTACAATAAATATTCCTGAGATCACCTGGATGTCCTCTTAAAAAAAAAAAAAAAAAAACAGGGCATAGCAAACTTGACATAATTTTTCAAAATCTTTTATAGATCATAAACAAAAAAGGAAAGAATTCCAGTTTTTCGAAAGTTCTTTGTAGATCACCTAGAAGATGAAACTAAAATTCAGATTACATATCAGTAACTTAAGGGTAAAAGTCCTTAGAATATTGGTTAGCAACAACCTTAAAAAGCCAGGAAATACAGTGCTAAGGTTAAACTTAAAAGAAACCCAAACATGTAAAAGTATGACCATAAGTGTGTAAACTGCCTAACTCTTTAACCATGCCAGTCTCCCTTATTCCCTTACTGTTTCCTTTTTTACCTACTTAGTAAAGTGATGTTTTTGAACTAATGGCTTCAGCACCTTTTGGTACTGATCTCCCCATGGCCCACTATATTTCTGTGATCATTTGCCTTAAGCAAAGCTATATCATATATGGAGAGGAAAGCTATATATTTCTCTCCAAGTCTAGGTTAAACTGTGATGTCTCTTAGCAGCTGGTTTTTCTCTTCTGGGATTCTTGTGATGCTGGAACAGTGTGTAGTTCCATTTCACTTTTGACTTAGGTCATAGGCTTGAATTGTACATGAGCATAATTACATTTAGAGACATTGCCAGATATTATTCATACAGTGAACAGTGAAGACATAAACAACTCACATCAAGAAAGTGACTGGGGGAGAGAATACTGTTGTTCCCTTCCAACAGCCAGAGAGGGGTGAGGAGGGATTAAAGTTTGACCAGGGAAAAAAAAGAAAGCACTGCGTATATCTACACTCTCTGTGACGACAGACTTGCTTTTGGCGGGGCTTGTGCTATCCCTCTAAAAATAGCTTTGTAGGTGGTGCTTTGAAGTTGTAGCTTTAGCTTTGAAGCATAAGGAGAGGATTGCTTGCTGGTGGTCAGCTCCCCAACTCCACGGACAACACAAGCACTCAATACTAGGCCTACACAGGCCCTGCTGCCCATCTACTTGTTAGCAGTAGGCCAGTAGGAGGAACGTTTGGGGGGTGCAGCAGGGTCTAGGTCAGCCTCCATGGGGGCTGTGGAGGGAGCACCACCCAGCCCTGCTGTTCCCCCAGCTCTGCTCCAGTCCAGCCACGGCTCTGCTCCCGCCTGCAGCTGTGGCTCCAGCTTTGGCCCCTGGCGCCTGGCCTGCTGCAGTTCCATACCCAGCTACAGCCCGAGCCTCAGCCCTCAAAAGTGGCCCACTCCTGGCCCCGGCCCTGGCCCTGGCCCTGGCCCCGGCTCTGTTCCAGGCCCCGCTCCCAGCCTCAGACCAGGCCCCAGCCTCAATCTCCTTATCTCTATCCGTGTATTCTCCTCCCCACATCCCCAGAGCTGCGGCCCAGCTCCCGCCCATGGCTCTCTGGGTGGGGCATAAACAGAGGTAAGAGGGGGCATAATGTGAAAAGTTTGGGGATCACTGCAGTAGGCACATTTCAATCCCAAGCTTTCTCTGAGTATCTCTCTGGAGTGTGCAGCCCCTGTTCCACTGGACACTTGTATTCACAGATTCGCTGCTTGCGAAGAACAGTACACCCCAGCTTAACAGTTACACCTCAGATCACTTTTCCATTTAACACACTTTTCTTAGATACATTTGTAATAAAAACAAGTAAAAGCTTATTTAGCAAAATATAGAGATTCAAGTGGTAGCCAGTAGAAGTATTGGAAACAAATGGCTATGTATAAAATAAAATTATAACATGCATTCTAGAACCTAGACTTACTTAGATTAGATTAGATATTTTCATTTCTTACAGAGCAATGCTCACCCAAAGTCCATCCAGCATTTTGCAGCCAGGCTTGGCTGTGATCTTCCATTCACGAGACAAGTATTATCCTCTAGGTGTTTACAAATTTATTGTTTAATAATTTGTTCCAGTATCTTTCCATGTATCAGTGTTAGGCTGATTGCCCCATAATTCCCTTGTTCTTCTTTGTTCCTCTTTTTAAAGATAGGTGCTATATTTGCCCATCTCTAGTCTTCTGGAACTTCACTCATCCTCCAGGAATTCTTGAAGATAATTGCTAACAGTTCTGAGATTGCTTCAACTAGTTCCTTAAGTACCCTGGGATGAATTTCATCAGGCCTTGCCAATGTGAATACATCTAACTTATCTAAATATTCTTTAACCCGTTCTTTCCCTATTTTGGCATTTGTTCCTTCTTCCTTGTTGTATGTATTGACTGTGTTGAGTATCTGGTCGCCATAACCTTTTTAGTGGAGACTGAACGAAAACAGGCACTAAACATCTCACCCTTCTTGTTGTAATCAGTTGTTAGATCATCTTCCCTGCCAAGTAAAAGACCTATACTTTACTTTGTCTTTCTCTTGCTTTTAGTGTATTAAAAAACATTTTGTTATTGCCTTTAATGTCCCTTGCTGGGTGTAACTCATTTTGTGCCGTAGCTTTTCTGATTTTGTCCCTATGTGCTTGTGCTAATTTTTTGTACTCCTGAGCAATTTGTCCATTTTTCCGCTATTTCTAGAGTCCTTTTTGATTTTCAGGTCATTAAAGAGCTACTTATGGAGCCATGTTGGCTTCTTCTTATTCTTATCATTCCTTCGCATCAGAATAGTTTGCAGTTGTTCCTTTAATATTCTCCTTGAGAAACTGCCTGCTCTTCTGGACTCCTTTATGACACATCATTACCTAGAACTTTGTCTCCTGAACTTTCCCTGTTTAACAGTGACTACAATTGTAACTTGTCCGTCAGTAAGAGAGGGGGAATGAGAGGGAGGCAGGACAAGAAGTTAGAAGGTATTGGGATAAGCCTTCCTCTCATTAATGGGTTATGCCTTGAGTGGACCGTGTGGTCGTGTGCCTCCAAAGTCCTGGTTCCATGAGCAAAGAAGTGGTGAGAAATGCCCTTTCTCCTTGTGCTCTTACCAGCTGTTTCTGCTCTTTCAGAGTGGTGCTGAAGTAGTCAGCAATGAATCTGCAAAGGATCACACAATCATGACTGGTTTTTTTCGGCTCTTACTAGCATCTTTACATGAACACCTTGTTCATTAACATAGGAATGAACATGTGCTAGTCCAGGGAGCATTTTCAGATGACCCAAATTGTTGGGAACTGGAGAAAGGGGGGGGGGGGGGAAGACTGGGTGGATTGGCTAAAATTAGTGTTACCTTAGCTGTGACCATACTTTGTCCTTTGTTCCTCAGGCTGTGGGGCTTGGGAGGCTATAGAAGTAACACACGTCTACGCTTAAAACACTACAGTGATGTAGATAATCCACCTTCCCGAGAGATAGTAGCTGAGTCAACAGAAGAATGTGGAGCAATGTAGTTATGTTGACCTAATTTTCTAGTGTAGACCATGACTAAGTCTGAAGAGAAGAGGAAGTATCTTATTTGGAGCATTTGAAGAAACTGGTTCTGAAGGGAGCAGTCTCCAGAGCTCAGTTGGAAAGGGAGTAGCTGCAATGCAGTTGTTTGTGGGATGGAAGAAAATACTTACCAACATTTGAAAGCTAAAAATAGATACATTTGGAGAGAAATATGGATTCACCTCTCAATTTTATTGAAATACCACTGACCAAGGAAACTAGCAAGCAATTTGCAAAAAAAAAAAAAAAAAAAAATTAATTGTCCCTTCTAAATGGGGCTACTTACTATATATGAAAATGGGCAGAAGTGAAGGACTATCCCAGAAGATGCCTGTGTGCCGCCAAAAAAAAAAAAAGCATTGGAAAGAATTCAGACAGAAAATAGGGAGAGAGACTGATGGAAAGAAGACAATACCAACGCAGGAAGTAGATGATACAAAAATCGAGAGACAGAAATGACCAACTTAAATTTAGGGGAAGGCAGAGAGTGGATTTTTATGAATTACCTGACCGTGTCCCCCACTTATTCTTAAAGGGGTGAGGAGAAAGGGACAGTTCTCTTCCCCTCTTTCATCATTGAGAGGGAAACTAAATATCAAATGTTCTCGGACCAATAATATGTCTTCAGGATTTGCTGTAAACCATTCATGCTTGCCATTTCCCCCCATATTTTCTTTTAAAATTTTATTTTAGCAAATAGTTAACTTTTGAAAGTCTTGAAAAAAATCATAATGTACGCTAACAACTAAAACTAATTTTAAAAATATATACCTTTAGGGAGGGGGGCGGGTGTGTGGGAAATTTAGCAAGATGGATTTGATTTAAATCACTAGTCACTAGATTTAATCACGGATTTCTACATAAAAGTTCATTCTTGTTGGTTGTTATAACCTTAATACATATTCTTCACAACTCAGAGATAGATGTAGTTTCGTTTTTAGAAGGTCCACACTATACATTTTAAAGTGATTTTTTTTTTTAATTTTTCAGATTAGTTTTACAGCTATATCAGAAAATGAATGATTGGTTATTTTATTTACCAAAGGGAATTGAAGCAGATATTTATGAAGTCAATGGGAGGTGAACTATCTCCAATTCAACAGGTTAATCATTAATATTTGGAGGATTTTCTTGCCATGTTGTATTAGAAGGAAAACATCACCAGACAGACGTTTAAAATGTTTTATTTAACTAAAACAACGATATTATGTATTTTTTTCTTCAACAGCAAACATATAATATTTTCACAAAAAAAGCATATGAATTTAGTTAAACATTCAAGTTTTTTAAAATCAAGTTTGTTTTTGTTAAAATAGTTAAATGAAATATTTAAAAAAAAACCAAAAACTAAAATTAAATAGACTAGGTCAGCCAGGTCAACGTGAGAAACTTAAAATATTGGCTTCTGCAGCTAACTCAGTCGTCTTCACCTTCATTTTCCCATTTGTTCATAATCTGGAAAAGAAAAACAAGCTTTCCTGCTTTTTCAGGTCCCAAACGATTTTTCAGTTTGGAATGAATTAGTCCAAAGGAAGAAAATATTCTTTCTACACCGGCAGAAGAAGCTATTGCTGTTAAAAGTGAGATTATCACTTCAACAGTCTCTGAATCCAAGTGCTGAAACGCTATAATTGGCAGATAACTCTGAAACTATAGAAAATGAAAATTACTAGACTCGTTCCAAGAATAATACAAACACTTTGGGGGATTGGGTAGTGTGCCACTGCCCAGGAACAGTCCCTGGATGAAAAGCCACCCCTACCCTCATCTGTTGAGAGACAGAAAGATGTTTGGGATTCCTATCAGAATGTTGTTCTTTGACCTTTCTCTGGGACTGCATATTTCATATGGTCTCTGGTTAATAGATGTCTGAAGATACTACTTAGCCCCCACTAGCTCCTGGAAAGGAATAGGAGTTGTCTGTCTCTCTCCTTACCACCCCAGAACCTCTTGACTGCTGAATGATAGGGGTGTATCTGCAATTCTCCACCTTCATTAGCCACTGTTTTTGGCTCCTCTTTTCATTGCTAATCTCTGCTATTGCTTGTAGTTTCTTCATTCAGCAGCCGGGTGATTCTTCTCAATCTCTGTTCACGTGGTTCTGGAATAATAGAGTAAATTGATCATACTTGTTACTTTCAGTGGTCGTTGTTGTTTCTGCATTGGATATGGGATTATATTAATATTTTCCTTACAAAAACTAAAGTTTACCTGAGTTTGTCACAGAATTTTCAGGCTGCCTTACTTACAGAATCTACATTTGCTTAGTTACCACAGAGTACATGTGAACTTGGCTGTAAAAAGAAGGAAAAAAAAAAAAGCTGTTTCCAGCCTTGGGTATCTTGCGTGCTAACTTACACCCAGTTTAAAGGTTTTTGTTACCTTTTAATTTAAAAGATTAACTTCCTAAATAAGTTTTCTCCCATAAGATTGGATAAGAAAAGTGGGTGATATCCCTCAAAGAAAATTAACATTAACCCTGGCCTGATATGGTAGAACAATATTTTAAACACTGATCTTTTATCTAGTTAATCAATATATTTCATAATGATGGGAAATAGATATTTGTGAAAGAAAAACACATTAAAAAGAATATCTGTAAAGTAGCCATCCTTTGTATTTTAAAACCTAAAAACTTCAACTGTGTAGCCTGAGTAGAAGTCAGAGCTGGTGATCTGCAGTTTCATACAAGGGCAGTTCACCTATTAAATAAAAATTGAGACCAGTGAGCTGTGGAAGCCTGCAAAGCTTCTGCTATTTGGACCTCGTGGAGCAGAGTATTTGCTGAATAGATTTCCAAGTTTACCACATGTTGCGTCCTACAGTTCAGCTGGCTAAATAAGTGGAAGTGTTGTGCATAACTGGGGGTTTACTATTTTATATTTTTTTTGACTGAGGTCTTGTATGTGAATTATTACAATATAGACAGTTGTGTAAAAGGAATGACATGTTTGTCTTTGTTTTTATAATCTAGTTGATGTTTTTTGGAATCTTTTTGTGCCTGGATGCTTTTCTCTATGTGTTCACCCTGCTTCCTTTGCGAGTTTTTCTGGCATTGTTCCAGTTCATCACTCTGCCTTGCTATGGCTTACGGTAAGTTTTTGTTTTGTTTTAAAAAACAAATATTACCATCTTTAAATAATTTAACTACATGGTTAACTTTTTGTAATTAGCCTATTTAATTTTATGGCCCTTTGGGCTTAGACTCATATTGATGATGGATTCCAGTGTTGTGAACAGAAGGTCTCACTTAAACCTACCAAAACAGGAAAAAAAGTCAAATTAGTCTTAACACTCATCACTAACTCACCCCTTTGGTTGGCCCACATGTTGCTCATAACATCATGCAGACACGTTTTTTTAAAGGGTTGAATTAAATAGCTGCATTTTTTTAAGCCTTGAATTAAATAGCACTTTTAATTCAGTTGTTGTTGATGGGCACCTTGGCGCTTTGTGTTGAAATAAACACTTAGGAGAAAATTATTTTGCTGTGAAATCAAGGGTAACCCTTTTGCCTATATAAAAAACATGATTTTACTTTAATAAGGAAGTAAATGCTGGGTGGAGTGGGCACCTTACTTCAACAACCAAGGGTACGCATACCCCTGCGGCTATGTAGAGATCTTCCAGGGGGTACATCAACTCATCTAGAGATTTGCATAGTTTTACAACAGGCTACATAAAAAGCACTAGCCAAGTCATTACATACTAAAATTTCATACAGACACTTGTTTTTATCTTGCTCTATATACTTTACACTGAAATATAAGTACAATATTTATATTTCATTTGATTTATTTTATGATTATATGGTAAAAATGAGAAAGTAAACAATTTTTCAGTAATATTGTGCTGTGATACTTTTGTGTATTTGTCTGATTTTTGTAAGCAAGTCATTTTTAAGTTAGGGGGTATGCAAGACAAATTAGACTCCTGAAAGTGGTACAGTAGTCTAGAAAGGTTGAGAGCCACTGCCTTACTAAAATTATTTAAGGAACCTGACTGATTTGGGGGATTGGTAATGAGTATAGAGACTTTCACTCCTAGATCAATAGTTCTGATTGTTAATGCATAAAAGTTATTACCCGCTGATAGAATTCCTCCTCTTCCCCCCCCCTCCCCCCCCCCGGCTGAGAGAACAAAGATTGAATGGATGCAGGCCTGTCCAGAGAAATGTGAGGACTTGGAATATCATGTTTGTTAGGGCCCCTCCCTCTCTTTTTTCACTTTGTTTACACAGAAGTTATTGCCATTTTGGGGTGCCCCTGATCTCGGGGCCCTGGCACAGTTGACACCCATTCTGCTCCCTTCTGCCAACCCTGAATAGAAGCACAGATTAAATTTAGTTTAATCCTGAAAAGAGGGCATCTCCATTTAGACATTATGCAAACCCTTGAGTGTATTAAACTTGAGAGATTTCAGTATTGGTGCCTAAGGTGTAATATTTATTTGAATTAATAGAATATTGTGCGGCTGCAATCTACACTTTCATAAGCACTGTGTTGTCCTAATAATAAAAAGTCAGCTTGCATTTGTATTATATAGACATTGTTTTGTGGGTTTGAAATGTTTTATTTTAGAACATATCTTTTTAACAGAGGGAAGGCTAGTGTGATTACATGACAAAGACCACCATAGCTTTTAAAGTGTCTTCCTGTTTTGTGTTGTGAAATTTGTGTGGGAAATGTTAAAAACGGACACTAGATGGCAGCCTTCGGTGTATAATCTCATGAAACAGCAAGATAAAAATCTGGGAACTTTTTCGTAATGCAAAACAAAGATTTCTTACCATGTACATCTGTAGTATAGCACAGTATTACAGTTTATCAATTTTAACTTGTTTCTTCATCACCAATTAAACAACATCCATACAGATTCTTACAAGAAGAGATGTAATCACCAAAATATTAAAATGCAGTTCAACTCTAAAACTATCATTTAAAAATGGCATTGTGGGGATTTATTCTCTCGATTACTTCCTTTCTTTTTACAGTTTACAAGTAAAATGTTTTCTTTTCCTTGATGCCAGACTTGCAGAGCTAGTCTGGGATAAGGAAAAGAAGCCTCTTCTACTGTGCATAATAATCTCTAATAAATATCTATAGACTAAACGTTGGTTTTTAGATGTACCTTGGCAACCCCATTGTCTTCAGTCAGGTTTTACAGGTGTAGCCAAGAGCCAGTAATTTAACAATTTGGTCCACTACTTTAACTTTTTTTTTTAAAGTTTGAGCCAGAATCCAACTCATTCTACTATTTTGGCTATACAGGGCTAAAAGAATTTAGTAGTAAAAACCTTTCATTGCTAATATCAACAGCTATGATTTTCAGTGTATCTTAGGAGCAGATCTTTTCAGTGAGTAAGTTCAGTTTTGTTCAATCACTTTTCAAAACAACTTCACTCGAAACACACCTTTGTAAATACATTTAGCTAGGTAGACTCTTCATTAGAGTAGATTATCATACATTGTCTAATTCATGGATGTTTCAAATGTGATGACTTCATATAATGTTCACACTTAATTCATGTTTACAATACACTGTAATTTTGTTTAGCATGACATGATGATGCTGTTCCTAGCATTCTGAGTTCTCAATTTTACTTTTGTTGTTTAATAACCAGTGATTTGATTTGGTATAGCAAAAAATAAAATTTGGGCTTTGATTCCCAAAATTATCAGTATACACTTATGTATAGCTAAATACCATGTCAGTAGGTAAAGCATATCTATAATTACTGAAGTTATTGACAAAGCAAATTGCTGATTAACTTTCTCTTCCTCACACAGTTCAAGTAGGTGTTCTGCCCTTTGGTTGGGAAGATTTGACTAGTTCTTCCTTATAGCTGTAACCTGTAACATCATATTCCATTCTGTATAGTAAATAAAAGTGCTCCTCCCTTCACTTTGACTTTTTTTCTCAAGATCTCATTAGGGAAGTTGGTTAGTGTTCTGTCTCCCTTCTCCTTTTGCTCTTCATTTATTCTATTTCCTTGTAACTTTACTGTTCTTTATAAAATAGAAAGGGATTGTATTTCCCTTCCTTTTTTCTTGGAAAAACTTAAAGCTTTTCCTTTTGTGTCAGGCTAATCTATATTCATGGTAACATGTATGGTGCTTAAATGCAAAGAGGGAACTGCATATAAGAAATGTGTATATTTTAATATCCCCATGAAACAAATTAGCTGAAACGTTGAACAAGGAGATTCCCATATTTGGGATAAATTTCCTGTTGCCATTCTACTTGAACATTGTCAGGTTTTGACATACCTACTTTACAGGTTAGAGAATATAAGCTCTTCAACAATTTGATCACTAAGTTATTCTAGGTCACTTTCTTTGGTCTAGATTTAAATCTGTTGTGCAAATTCTGGTTCATTATATTTGTTAGAACAACATTAATCTTAACATAGATAGCTATATCTTCACAGATGCTCAAAATTACTGAAGCTACAGTTTATCTACAGTACATTCGTAGTTGGAGCAATTCAAGAATCTGTCACTAAGTGTAAACTGCCTGTCATTCTTGTTCAGCAAAACTGGCAGGACTTTGGTGCTGTTTCCCTTGGGAGTGAGTGATAGTGTGTATTTTTGTAGTTTGGCAGGCCTAGTTTCCTTAGGTCCGTGTTCCAAACATAGAGTGGGTGTCTCTAAAGATTTGACAAATAGTTTAGGAAGTTAAGTAGAATTAGTAAACCAATCTTACGAAACTCTTAACTCAAATAATTCCAGTGACTGATATCTTCCTCCAAGGAAGGAAAAAATTCTCCTAAATTCAATAAATCTTTTTTTGCTATTCTTACTATTAACTAAATTCTGGATACTAACCAAGATATTCTTCAGCCACTCAATCATGCTGTGCTGGAACTCCAATTCTGATGTAAAGGATTTCTGAAAATTTGTTGGAATAAATCTCTTAAGATACTTCTCACGAGTAGATTCTTAAACTGTACTTCTGAGAAAAGTACTAGATGTTTCCTTGACAATTGAGTCAGATCTGATTAGTTCAGACAACAGCTTTCCTAAGCATCTTAATCTTTTGCTTGCAGAATTTTATAAGGACATTGATCATTTATTTTCAGCCTAGCATAGCTAAAGGCCCATGAAGAAATGATAGCAAGATCTTTGTTCATAATAATATTGGTGCAAAGAGTCATAGGATGAAGTCTTAAAATTGCACATTATCCAAGACAATTTCTTAGATATTAGAACTAAAGAGGATTCTATAATTCTATAATTAAGCCATAGAATGAATAAAGACTAGATTAAATTACATCTTTGTTCTTTTCTGAAAGTGAGGTTTTTCTATAATCTCAGACTTTTTTTTTAAAGTAGCATTCTAGAAAATACTGAACTAGATTATAAATTTTCTCATATGGGAGGAAATGTCAGTATCTAAGTATTAAATCCTTGGAGTGTTTCCCTAAAATGTTCAGACTTGTTCTGTGATGTGGAAATCAACAGATCTATCTTTTAAATACACTTGGTATACAGGGTATGTTATTGCTCTGCTCATTTCTTCCTAAAAGGAATAAGTAGAACTAGGTCCAATTATAATTAATTTAGCTCCCTTCTAGGTCCGGTTGTAGTGGCTATAACTATAAAATTCCCCATTACCCATTTTGGGCTTCAGTCCTTTCAATAGGAAATAAACAAATGTTACTGCTTTACTTCAAAGAGAGAACTATAGAAGAGAGAACCGTCTAGAAAAACCAAACATACTTTTCCTCTATGGATCTTGTTTCTTTGTCATATTGTCAGACCTTTTTAAAAAAGTAAATTGGAGTTTCCATTACATACAGACTTAGTCCCCAGCTGTTTGTTTGTTTGTTTTGTTTTTTTGGGAAGGTGTTTTTTGTGCTAAGAACTAGTTCCAGCCCTTGTACTCGCACCGATTCTTCACTGTCTGATGAAATCGCTGAGAAGGCAAATGTGTGTCTTCTTCCATCAGGATATATTCTAATTTATTCCTTCTAAACAAAAATCCAAAACCCTGTCCATGTGCATTCTGTGTATGCTACATTAGAAAAGCTTATCAGTGTCAGGGCAGACGTCCATCTTTCCTTTCCATAATTACGTAGTGTAGCGACATTACAACCTTCTCTCTTTCTTTCTCTCTCGTAAATCAGACTGAAGGGAAGAGCACTTTCACTTCCTTTATAGGATGGAATGTGGTGTCACAGGGAACTTCACCATGGTGAGTAAATCCTGATTTTCCTTTTATGCTATCAGCAAAATTCACATCTACTTGTAATCAGTAGACTGACTGACTGACTCAATATATAAATGGACAACATAGGTAGATTATTAATGAACATTCCTGGGTAAAAAGTCTGGCACTTACTATACGTTGCCCACAGATGTATGGCTCTTTATAGGAAAGCATAAAGGCTAACCCTTGCTATTAGAAATAGACTTGTATAAGTCACATAAGACTCACATAATAGTCTTATGTGACTTTTCTTGGCTATGGAAATATAGTTTGATATTAAAAATCACTTGGTTTTAAAAATTGTGTAGGTAGTGTATGTGCACTACTTCAGCCAACGTATAAAAAATTCTTCACATCATAGCCCCACTCTGTTTTGATTAATTATGTAGCATAGTACATGGTCTGTTTTTAATTTGTATAGTAATACATTGTATTCCAAATACATCTCTGCACCATCATAGTTATATTTTTGCTTGTACTTTATTTTTTAAGCAAATTTTTAAATTAAAACTACAGGAGATTTGTAAAAACTGTAACTCAGTTAACAGAGTGAAATTACTTTGTATCTCTGGGTGACCACAAGACCAATTTCAGTCTCTGGATTTTTGAAAATATGTCTGCATTTCACCAGGTGTAAAAAACTGAGCTAATTGTTTGTTTTGTTTTTCAGAAAGAAAGTTATAGATTTTGTGAAAATGTTTAGACTTGTTTGCAAAATAAAAGACACTTAAAATTGTGCTAAGTTCTTCATTTGCTGACTTTTAATATTATTGCTGCTTGTTATTTTAAAAGGAAATTAAGTGAATTTTTTTTATTGTTCTCACATGAAATCTTATTTTGCATTTATTCTGTGACAGCTCTCATCAGGGCCTAAGAATCAGGTTGGTTTTATGTTAAATTCTTAGCATGGTCTCGTGCTGTGTTGTTTGCATGTAGTTTTGTGGTGTTTGAAAAGTGAAGTGCCATTTACTATTGACAAACTTAGCCCCTTTTTGTCCTATATTTCAAATGGAGGTGTATGAGCAATACCTTAATATTAGAAACCAGTTGAGGAGAACTGCACACTCACATGCATGCGCAGACACACACACACCTTTTCCAAAGCAAAAACTGACACTGATTTCAGTCTATGTGCAGGCATGCTTATAGCAAACTCATTTTGGTTTTGTTTTCCCTGACATTTTAATTAGTAAAGATATTTTTATGAAAAATAAAAGCATTGCTTTTTAAGCAGTAGCTTGCTCGTTCCTGTTTATGCCTCATTTAAAGTCATAATCCTCTAGTTCAATAATATAATTATGATGCTACAAGTGAAGGATTAAGACTTCAGTTGAGGAAATTTTATATATATATATTTATTTTATATTTATATTTGTTTCCTCAATATATATATGAAGCTAAAAGTTTAACAATCCAGTTTTCATGTAAATATCATGAGTAGTTTAAAAAAAGGAGAAACAAAAAATGATTTAAATCTGTTAGCAATAGTAGTGTTTAAATCGAATGCTCTTTGACTTTAAAGAGAGATGTGGTCAGCACACTGAGGCCCAAAATTTAGAAGTGATTTATTTTTAAACGTACAGTGCTTAATATTTAATGGAAAAGTTGTAATGAATATTTTTTAAAATTCAAATGAAAAGATTTTTGTTTGGACTGAAAAATTCACTTAGTTTTGCGATCGAAACTTGAAGTGTTTTTAGTGCATGAACCAGACAGTACAACTAACTAGCCTGTTGCATTATGTAAGTTCAGTGAAATGCAATAAGTACTCTATATAATTAAGTAAATTAATTTTTATAACAAAATCTGGCTTAATCTAAGATAGTATTAATAAGGTAATGTGTTAATAACTTGATATGTTTTTAAAGGATTTCAGTCATAACTATCTTACATTTTTGTATAATCTATAGTGTGTATTTATTTGTATTACAATAGCGCTATGAGCTCTATTTTGCTAGGCGCTATACAAACACAGAACAAAAAGTCAGTCCCTGCCCCAAGGGGCTTAGCATCTAAGTATAGAACAAGAGACAGCAGATGAATATCAACAGACAGGAGTATAAGTAAACAATAAGACATTTATTGATCAGCATGAAAGACTGTGGTTGCTACATACTAGCAGCCTTACCTACAGCAGCTGTGATGTGAGGACGGTAGGAATAACAATAACAAAGTTGTCTAACACTTCCCATTATAACGGCCTGTCTTCAGTTGCTTATAACTTTGCCAGTTTTTAACTGCTTAGGTTGAAATATTCCATGCTTAGTGTCTGCCTCAGATTGTTTTTGTTTTTGAAAGTTTGAGCAAAAATGGTTCAACTGTTTTTCAATAACAGGGCTAGTGAAAAATAAATAGTTTTGCTAGTATTTATTAAAAAGAGTCTGAGTCTTTTGGAATGGCTCTAGTGCCTCAGAGCTTTGGAACAGTAATTCAAAATTTGGCAGAGGATCAGCTGGTAGGCTGAACAGAGAATAAATTGGGTGCAACTTTTTACGCTCTTTCACATATGCAACAGCGTGATAAAATTATAAAAAGTAATGACATTAAAAGGCAATAAATTTTAAAATTGATAATCAGTTGTTGCATAATTCATACCCGCTTCCAAAGAATATTGAACCAAAAGATACTTAGATTCAAAAAGGATTACATTTATATAAGACAACTACACTTAAATTAGTTAAGAATTTTAAAAAGGTAATAAACTTTCTGGAATAAAAAACAATCATTTACTGCCTAGTATTGGAAAGAAACGTCTCTTTTGGGCATATTCCTGAATATTTTTCCATCATGAGGATTTATCCTCTGAAGCATTAATCAGTATTTGAGACAACAAAATGTTGGACTAGATGGACAGTTTGACTGGATCAAATATGGCTGCGTGTGTGTTTGTCATCCTTTTGAATAGTCATACATCTTGAATTTATAATCTAAAAACTTTAGAAAAGTACCTAGATGTTGCTATTTAACACAATACAAAGTAAATGTAATGTGATATTAGAATTAGGGAGATAAGATGGATAATTTTTGTGCTTCTGTTCTTTTTGTTTTGCAATCAGTTGCCACTTCTGCTGTGTAAGAGCAGCTAGGGCAAGGATATTTTATCCAGATGGCCCTTTACTTTCAAACAAACCTGTACATAAGAAATTTGCTGTCTCTTGTGAGCTGATGCTTAAAACGCAACAATAAAAACCCCTCATGTTTGTTCTTAGGTGTCTTTGTTGCCTTTTTAGTTGTTTTTAGTTTGGCTTTTGTTTTTTGTGGTGGGCCCATAGAAGAAATGCCATCACTGATTCTCCTTGGGATAAATTTGGTAAAAATCAGTAGCCTGGCTTCTCTTCAAAATATTGTCTGCACTGAGTAAAATTGTGAATAAGTTTATTATATCATTATATTATGGATCCTTTATATGTGGGATAAAGATAGCTAAAAATGCACTAGCCAGATTATAGGTTTTGGATGCCAGAATCTCATCAGCTTTATACATTTAATTGACTTGTAGGTTAGTTATTCTGGATACCAGTAAACCAGGGTTCTATTGTGGTTCATTTTACTCATGCTCTACCAATTGTTAAATAACTTTAATGGTACAGCTGTTAAAACAAAGAAGGGTTTGGCAAGGACAGATGGCAATGCAGTATGAGCCTGAAGCTATTTTTCTTCTCCTAAAATAATGTACAGTACAAATATTGTAAAAACAAATATTCTCTGCAGTTGAGATACTCCTGAAATATGAGCATTTGTAATTGTTTTCTTCATAATGATATTTGTGTGTTTTTGATCTTTTGCACAAGTTTAGACACTTGGGCTTTGTTTCTCCCAAACAATAGATGGAGACAGAACTCCTTCTTACTGTTTGAGATGCATGTAAGAAATTTTAGAATAGCATCGGTATAAAACTTGCACATGGTTAAGTCATTGACTTATGATTGTTTCAAAAATGGAATTTAAAAAAAGTCTTCTAAAGCAAAGAAATTTTCCCCTATTTGTTCCTTTCCATTTTTCTATAGTTTTGCATTATATTGCAATAGTCAGGGATGTTTAAGGGGCTGAAAGCAGCTACTCATGTAGGTCTTAAATTGGCTTTTATCAGAAATATAATAATTTTTAAAAGTAGATAATTTTTCCCCATTAGCTCATATTTAAAGCAAAATAAATTTGAGGTTAAAATAACCTTTACATTCTTGACAACTGGAAAGATGTATTTAATTGATGTGACATTAACATCACAATAACCCTTCCTAGCCTTTGATATATTGCCACTGTGCATCTCTGTACATCTCCACTATATTCTTTTAAGTACCATAACAAAGTTATGAACCAAATAGCTTGGTAGGACAAAAAACCCAAATGAAGGTTGGCGTCTTGTGTGCTCCTAAGAGGGTAACCTCACTTACAGCTTTGTTGCCTGGCTAGAGCCCTGAGAGAGCTTGAGTTCTTTGGTCTGTACCAACATCTAAGAATGTTCAATGGAGAGTGAGCTAGTGAATGCCCCAAGATTATCCTCATAAACAATAGTAAAGTAAATTGAAACTTCCATGCAGTGGATTATGGAGAAAACAAATTGTTCTTTTCTTCACTGAAGGGAATTAGTGATTTCCAATTTTAATCAATTTAAATTAAAACTTTGTTACTAATTAGTCCTGTCTATAATTAAGGTTAAATATAAGTAGTACAAGTTCATCATAATCAAATCAATTATGAAGCCTGGAAATGATCAGCTTTAAGGAGCAAATTATGTTATGGAAGTGTTGTAATATAATACACTAAATAGTAGAAAGAGCAAGTAGAGGAAAATGCAAGAATTTTATAATCTTTCCTCTGGAATAAAGATCACTTGAAGGACAACAAGCACACAGTTCATGCATTACTGACTTGTGAGAACATAAGAACGGCCATACTGGATCAGACCAAATGTCCATCTAGCCCAGTATCTTGTCTTCCAACAATGGCCAATGCTAGGTGCTTCAAAGGGAATGAATAGAGTAAGTAATCATCAAGTGATCCATCCCCTGTCGCCAATTCCCAGCTTCTGGCAAAACCGAGGCTAGGGACGCCATCCTTGCTCACCTGGCTAATAGCCATTGATGGACCTATCCTCCATGAATTTCTTTCTTTTTTTTTTTTTTAACCCTGTTATAGGTTTGGCTTTCACAGTGTCATCTGGCAAGGAGTTCTACAGGTTGACTGTGTGCTATGTGAAGAAATATTTCCTTTTGTTTATTTTAAACCTCCTGCCATTTGGTGACCCCTAGTTCTTGTGTTTATGAGGAGTAAATAACACTTCCTTATTTACTTTCTCCACACGAGTAATGATTTTATAGACCTCTTTCAGATCCTCTCTTAGTTGTTTCTTTTCCAAGCTGAACAGGCCCAGTCTTTTTAATCTTTCCATATGGAACCCTTTCCATACCCCCAATCATGGGGGTTTTTTAGGCTGACTGTAATTCAAGATTCTAAATAAATAAGTAAATAATCAGTTGGAATCATTAAACAATTGTGTGGAGTGTGTGTAAAACACTGCAGAGAGTAGGTGGGCTTCTGATTTTGTCAGTCCAAGGAGAATGTAGAATTTGCCTACTTCTGTTATGTAAAGTAATCAGAGACAAGATAGGTGAGGGGTATTATCTTTCACTGGACCAACTGTGAAAGATGTTACCTCACCTACCTTGTGTTTCACATGTCCTGGGACCAATGAGGTTTACAATAGTACTGCAAATAAGTAAAGTAATCTGCTGCAATGGAACTGTATACCTTACGTAATTTATGTACACCTAACCCGACATGTTCATTGTATTTTTAGACCCCAATTTTTGCTTTGGAAATCTACTAAAATGTAGAGGGGTTTGTCAACATTTTATTTTCTGATAGGTACCAGTTAAATCTGATTATGGCTCTTCCTTTAATGTATCACTCATAGCATCTCTGTCATATTTTATAATTGCTACATAGAGTGATTTCATTATGTATATGTATCTGTCCAGGTAGTTTCTCTCTTGCCAATAATTTTTTAATTTCCTTAGGCTGGGAGAAAATAAGGGCTTGTTCACACTTGCAAATGTACTGAAATAGCTATTCCGGAATAATTATTCCAGAGTAGTTATTTTGGTATAAGCCCCCATTTACACACTAATTCTCGTATGAGTGCCTTTTTAATTCACTTTTTTCAGAATGAGTATTCACACAGGGGCTTAGACTAAAATAACTATTCCCAAAAAGTAGACAACCCTGAAGATAAAGAAACATTCTCTGTATCCAGCTTCCAGACAGTTGCACATCTACTATAGCTGGAGCAAAGTTGCCTTATCATTCTGGGCTCAGCTACACCTGAATTAATGATCGTGATTTAACACTTGTGAATGCATCAGAAAGTTCTAGTGTAGACAAGAACACAATCATAATAATAATAATTTTAACTAGTCCAAGTTAACTGTAGTGTCCTTGTATCTATTAGAGCTTTCATTTGTTAGTAAACACATGTTAAAGCAATTTTTAATTCAGATGTAGACATGCCTATGTACAGTACCTCACAAGAGTGTTATGAGGCTTACTTCACTAATGTTTGCCATGTGCTTTAACCCTTTGACCCAATCTGTAAGAATTTTAAGTGTCTGGCATCCGATTAGTGCACAGTAGTTGATTATAAGCATTGATAGGTAGTATCTTCCTTGGAATTTCATTGTGCTAAATATGAAGTGTGGGTGTCTTGGGGCAAGTTGGCATGCTTTGTATGGTTTTTGGTAAAGTACATTGAATGGTTGGTAGCCCATACTACTAAGGCAGAAGAATATGCCTGGAAAGTGTTATGCTGTGTACTTTTTACATGGGCTACGTGTTTGAAGCTAACTTGGACATTTCTGGTTGTGTGCTTTTGAGAAAGTTGCAGAATCTTAGTACTAAAAAGAGATATTGAATAGCATATTAGGGGTTTGTACTCCAACCCGCAGCATCTCATTCTTTATACTGCAGTCTCAGAGAAGGAGGCTTCATTTCCTTAAAGAGTGAAGCAAGCATGGCTACTTCTGTAAGGGAGAAGATTAAATTGATATGTAAAATGGCCCGGAATGAAAGGTTAAGTAAAAGCAAATATACCTATGTGCACAAGGCTTTTGTCAAGGTTGGGGGCAAATGAGATTTTATTTGAATGCCTGAGGCCTTGACAGCTAGTAGAGAAGCAATCCTATTCAAGACTGATCTGTAATTGTTCCTAGTGCACTGCTTCTTGGTTTTTTAGCTCAGCAGTAAACTCTCTTTCAAATACTATGTATTCTTAGCCAACAGCCTCTGTCAGTGCATATCAACTAGTGGCATTTGTATTTTGTGGCTGTATAACATATAAAGAATTATTTTGTGCTTTATATTTCAGTGATAGACGTTTGCTACAACCTGCTCAGGTATGTGACATTTTCAAGGGAGTTATATTGGTCATCTGCTACTTCATGATGCACTATGTTGACTACTCTATGATGTATCATCTGATAAGAGGACAGTCTGTCATAAAACTCTACATCATCTACAACATGCTGGAGGTAAGGGCATTGGCATCAAAAGGAAATGTCGAAGTATGCTTTCTTTCAGGATATCTAATATAATATTATGACTTTGACTTTGGTACATCTCTCTAATATAGTAGGAAGAAAGATGTTGCACCTCAAGGTGGACTTGAACATATAGCAAAATAGACTGGACGTGAAAATATCTACAAGAGATGCTCCCATAAAAAAGGGTGCAACAACTTCGTTGTACATCTTCTTTCATAAATCTGTTTCTTGTAATGCATCAGAGTTAATTATTTTAAATAAAAAAAAGAGGAAGAGAGAAAGTGAGAAATAGGAAATGGAGAAGAGAGTTTTGGACTGAAATTTGAAATGCAAGAGTCAGAGACTGATAGTTTGAAAAAATTATTATTTGAAATAGGAAGAGCTACTGAGAAGGTTTTGCCCAGTAGTGGCAAAATCCTATGGAAGAACAAAGAAAAGGCAAAAGGTAGATGAAATTTATCTGTTAAATTTTTCTTTTTAGAAATGTGCCTTTTAGTATGCTTAGGCTTTCAACCTCTCCCAATCCATACCATCAGACAAAAGTCTGAGTACATGGATAGAGTTTCTGCCATGAGTTTAGAGGAGTGTTAGAGAAATGGGGAAAGGAAGGAAGGAAGCAGAGAGATACAGTCTATGAGGTAGGATAAAGGGAAGTCCTGTAAAAACTTAAAGTATCTGTGTAACGGGGTTCACGCACCACGGTGGTGCCTCCTGCTGGCTGTCTTGGGAATTAGCTCTGTGCCTGCTTCAGGTGGTGTCTTGCCACTGTCATTCCTGCTCTAGGACACGTGTCTCTCCAGGGACCGTGACATCCTCTTCAGAAACACAGCCCACTGGCTGTGCCACACACTTTGCTTCCCGCTTGCAGGGGACCTGCAGTCCACTGTTCAGCCACTTCCCATAGTGGCTACCACAGCATATTGTCTGGCCACTTCCTCGTGACCCAAGCATCCTCTTTGCCCTTGCCTCAGGGCCTCTGCCTGCAAACCCCAGCAGTCAGCCAGGAGCTCTCTCTCGCTCCCCCAGTCCCTGCTTGCAGAACTGCTCTGTCCTGGATGCTGGCAGTTCTCTCAGCCTTCCAGAGGCACAGTCCTTCCTCCCTGGGCTCCCAGCAGAGAACTGTTCTCCTCTGCCCTGCAGCTCCCTTTTTGTACAGGCTTGCTTGGCCTTGCACCTTTCAGCCCTTCTCTGATTGGCTGTCTCCTGCACAGCCTCCCTAGGGCACTATTAACTACTTAGAGCTCAGTGTGGGGCAGGCGTCCCCATCACAATCTGTTTTTGTATTATTCATTATAAATATAAAGCTTTTGGACAACTGTGCTTTTACAACTGTGCTTTTCTTATCACTAAAATGTAACAGTAAATAACATTTAAGAAAATGTAATTGGATAAGGTTTGAGTCTGACCTAAGATCTGCATGTCTGTAGCATGTAAATGGCATAATATGTTTAAGAAGCTACTACAGCCCCTGTTGTTCTGCCAGGATAATATAGTGTTCCTAATAGTCCTTGAATAATTAGTATGATACAGATGTCTAACAAAACCTTGAGGATTATTGAGATTGGGCCATGCTTTGTCCAAATCTGGAGATTTTGGTTCTAGACATGAATTATTCCCTACTGCTGTTTGAAAATAATGAATGAGGGACATTTCAGAACCACAGTATTAATACACTCCCTGAAATAAACGACATGTGTGGACCACCTTGGATGTGTAGTTATTAAAGCTTTCTTGCCTTGCATATGATTTTTTTTACTACTTTTAAATAATCTCAAAATCAAAATGTAAAATTCAGCACTCTGAGATCATGTGTACTGTGATATTCTAGGGGACATTCATCCATATATAGTTTCTTAATCTCTGACGTATGAGTGATCATGACTTAGTAAGTAAATCCAAGTATGGTACAATTTATTAATGCGCAAAATCATTTCATTTCAGTTTAACTGTTTCAAAACACTGAACAAATACAGTGATGGCTACTAATTACAAATTGTAAAAGGAGACTTCAGTATTTTGCTCAGCGAAGCAGAAGGCATGTCATCCCCCTCACTGAGTTAACAGGGAGAGAGTTTGAGAGTGGCTTTACCTGAATCCAGGCAGAACCAATAGTGCATTTACCTGCTCGAGAGTAAGGAAATAGTTTCTGCTGATCTGAATTCTGTGTTCTGATACTGCTCATAGCTACTGTAGTTAACAAAGAAAACTCCATTTAATTTCAGTGGAGAAGGATCCAACTAGAAAGTGTACTGGATTTCCTTGATCTGCCATGAATAACTTCATGCCTAGCAGAGCAGGAAAAGTGATTTCTGCAGGCTTTTTACAAGCCTAAATCACAGCAGAAAACAGAGGGTCCTAGGTCCCACTCAACATACTTGCTGAGAGCATGTTTCCAGTTTACCCAAACACAGATCTGCCACTAGCAGTACACCTTTCAGGTTGCCCATATAGGAATAGAGACTTTTTAATTTTTTTTAAAAAGGCAATAACCAGATTTACATTTGTATCAAAATATGCTTAACTCAAATTTCTGATTTTGAAATTTTAATTTAGGGAAATGATTAGACTGACAAAGATGTTTACAATGATGTTTTCGGCTATCTCTGGGTCAGAGAAAATTGTCCTGCAAATGGATTTGATAGAAATAAAAAACTTCCAAATAATGTGCTGAATGCTGCCCCAATAACCAGGCTTAAGGGGTGCATTCAGCCCAGTTGGCTTAAAATGACGCTTTTCTTTTTTTAGATTCAGACCCACCGGCTCCTGCTCCTTATGAAGCCCCAGCGTGTGTTATGCTGGTGACACAACATTCACCATGGAACTCTACTGGAGCCTGGAGCCGGCATATAGGGTTTAGGTAAGTCCACTTTAAAAAAATCCCAACAATATTGCGTGGTGTTTCCTTGTTTTATACCCTTTGGAATATAAAATATTAAAATGTTAAAAGAAAAACACACCTTTTAAACCCCCCGCAATATTGTGGGTAAAACCAAATTTACCTGACTCCTTAAGTATTCTATAATGGGTGCCACTTCACCAAAGTGCATGATGGGGCATCACACGGAACTGGAGCTAGGGGTTGTTGACCATCTTCACTGAGAAAAGTAAAAAGCCGAAAACAATGCCATTGTAAATATCCTTTTGAATTAACCTAATTCTTTTCCTAATTTAAAATTTCAAGCTGCTAAATTTGAAATAACTCGGAGTAGGAGATTTTATTGTCATAATGCTGTGAGGCTAGCCAGTTAATACTAAATGCTACTCTTAAGAGTCTTTTTTGGGACATTCAACTGTACCATTTGCTGTTTTGGTCAAATCTTCACCTTTAAGTTTTTTAGTGGTACTAAATAATGAATGTTGGCTTGAGAGTTTGTTGAACTTTTTCTAATTTCTGTCAGAAATTGCTCTTCAAAAACCTCTTAAAATTTGAGTAACAGCTTTATATGGGGGGGGAGCACTGAGGCCTGGCTGACTTTACTTTTGTTCTACAAAAAACCTTTTAGTTAATGTGGCACAGTACAGTACTTGCTTGTATATCTTCTGTTCTACTCTGATAGCTTTAACTTGTCTCAAGTTGTCATTTTTAGTTTACAAAAGAACAGCTGAATGAAGCATTAATCTATCTTATGACAGTGTTTGTTTTTATATCACAATCTTATTACTACAGTTTAATAAGGAATGGTAATATATTAGTGTTATATTTATCTGTTTACTTGGGTCAGACTCATAAGAGATGGAAAATACTTATTAATTCAGCCAGACATGCTGTCTGAATATAGAATTGTTCTCTAAAGTACATCTTCTAGTACTTTGTTCATTTTAATTTTAAATATCCCAGACTTGTATGTATGTGCTGGAGGAAGAGGTTCCATCACTTCTCCTCTGAACTGCCTTCAATTTGGCAGTATCTCCAGTTGCTGAGAACTAAATTTAATCACCTTGACCTTTCTTGCTGCTGTACTGAACAGCAAACTCTTGTAATTTGCTATACACAATTATTCCTACGTTCCTTTCAGAAGTATTGCTTTCTGAGTTCTTCCTCCCCCATTGCATATATATTTTGGATTGCATTTCCTCAGATGTTTGCAGTTTTCCAAATCAGTTCCCATGTTATGTTCTGCCCATTTTTCTAATCCCTCTAGATCCCTCTGTATCATTTTTCTGTCCTCTTTGGTATTTGTAATTCCTTTAAATATTATCTGAATTTGTGCCATTTATTCTATGGTCCCGGGCATTAGTAAAGAAGTTATACGAACAAACCAAATGCCAGTCTTTGCAGTACCCCACTAGACATCTCCTCCTCCCTCTTCCCCCAGCTTGATACTTCTCAGTTTATCATTACCTTTTCCTTCATTCTTTTTAAATATTTGGAAAAAATGAGAGACAGGCTGGCTTTGTGGCAAGATAGTGAACATCTTTGTGAACATGCTTTGTGAAAGAAGTTTCAGTTGCAACTTGACACTAACCACAGGCTGCAATAGCTGAAGTTGTTGCCAGGACCCAGGATTTCATGTCATAAGTACATAAGAACAGCCATAATGGGTCAGGTCCATCTAGCCCAGTATCTTCTCTTCTAACAGTGGCCAGAGTGAGATGCTTCAGAGGGGATGAACTGAACAGGGCAATGTCCCTGGTCATCCAATCTCCGCTTCTGGCAGTTGGAGGCTTAGGGACACTCAGAGCATGGGGTTGCATCCCTGACCACCTTGGCTACTAGCCATTGATGGACCTGTTGTCCATTAACTTGTCTAATTATTTTTGATCCAGTTATACGTTTGGTCTTCACAACATCCATTGCAACGTGTTTGACAAGCATCCAGTGAAGTGAGCTGTAGCTCACGAAAGCTTATGCTCAAATAAATTTTAGTCTCTAAGGTGCCACAAGTACTCCTTTTCTTTTTACAAGTGGACTGTGCAGTGTGTGGAGAAGTACTTCCTTTTGTTTTAAACCTGCTGTGTATTAATTTCATTGGGTAACCACTGATTCTTTTGTTTATGTGAAAGGGTAAATAACACTTCCTTATTCTCTGTCTCCACACCATTTATGATTTTACAGACCCCTATCATATCTCCCCTTACTCAGGTCTTTTCTAAGCTGAATGTTCCCAATCTTTTTAATCTCTCCTTGTATGGCAGTTGTTCCATACCCCCTAATTATTTTTGTTGCCCTTCTCTGTAACTTTTTCAATTTTGATCTATCTTTTTAGAGATGGGTCAATCAGAACTGCATGCAGTATTCAAGGTGTGGGTGTACCATGGATTTATTTAATGGCATTATGATATTTTCTGTGTTATGTTTCCCTTTCTTAATGGTTCCTAATGTTCTGTTAGCTTTTTTGACTGCCGTGATGTCTCCAAGATCTTCCTTGAGTAGTAACAGCTAATTTAGACCCCATCATTTTATATGTATAGTTGGGATTATTTTTTCCAATGTGCATTACTTTGCACTTATCAAATAGGTGTCTAATGCCTGAGTAAGTCCTGCTGAAAGAGAGGTATGGTGGGGTTAGGGAAGAGTAGACCATTTAGGAATATGAACAAGGCAACTATAACATAGCAGTGGGAAAGCTTTGCAGAGGAATGATGTGTCCAAAAAAGGAAAAGAGAAATCATATGAAAAAAATTGAGCCTTTAAGGCCTTTTTTGTGGGTTGAGCTTTAACTATTGCAATGTATTTAAATGATTTATTTTAATAGGAGAAGCACTGTTTTAAAATATTAAAAGGTCTCTCTCTCTAGGTGGCTGATCGCCTGTTTTCCTCTTTTGGACAAGATATTTTGGATGCCCTTTATTGGACAGCTACTGAACCTAAGGAGAGAAAAAGAGCTCATATTGGTGTGATTCCTCACTTCTTCATGGCAGTGCTGTATGTCTGTATCCTTTCTTGCTTTTTGTCAGAATTAATTGCAACAATTTTCTTTAGCTTGTTATACATTAGGTTAAAAAGTTTCTCAATAAATTAAAATAAGAATGATTTTAAAACAGAATTGTGTAAAATTATTTGATTATGTTTCTGGGCTTGCCTGAAATTACATATTCGTGTTCATTTTCAGAATAAGATTTACAGTACTTCATTTTTTTTAAAAGTAAAGTGAAACGCTTTTAACCTGCCAAGATGTGAGTTAAGGGTTATATTTCTCATGCAGCAATTGATGATCTTGCTGACACCAAAAGTGGAGCAAATGGGAACAAATCCTTGAATTTTTATGTGGGGACTCTGAATGAATATTGATTCTGCTTACACTTAAGTATTTTCTCACAAGAGATTTTTAAAACAGCAATTTTACTATCTTCGGTACAGCATAATTGCCCTCCTAATTTGAAAAAAATATGACAACTCTTTAACAATTATTTTTGCTTCCCTTCTCCAGCTGTAGGTTTTATTTTCTAGTTTGTCACTAGATTAAATACACTCACATACTGTATTTCTCCTGATGATGCTCTGTGCAGCCTTGCAACACAGGAGAAATACAGTATGAGAGTGTTTAACTGGGGAGGTGGTTGTTGAGGTGCCCTTCAGAGAAGCTTGTGTGTCAATCTTCTTTATTTCCAAATTGGGTTATAGAAGCAAGAAACTTCATACGGCTGAAATTCATATCTTCTTTATGGTATTATTAGACTTAAATTTCTTACTGCTTCGGCTATTTCACCGGCCTGCTTTTGTGGCAGCTCTTCTGGCGACATTGTTTTCTCTGTGGCTGACAAGATGTGGTGTCCCTAACCTAGATCAACAAGAGGTACAGAAACCAGCAGCAGTAGTGATGGGTCCAGAATTAATACATGCCAGTTACAGTGTGCAATGCAGTTGTTACACACTCAGTCTCCATCTTCTCAAGTACTTTCAGGCTACATTGACATTTCTCTTACGTGATGACATTGGGCTCTTTCAAAACAGGAAACCTTGATGCAGCCTGGAACATGATCTGCAAAACAATGCTGTTTCTATCAGAGTAGAATGAGCTGCCTAGTAGAAGACTTCAGTGCCTTAATACTATGTGATTAATGTTGTAAAAGTGTGGTACATTACAAACATGCTGTGTACATTAGAGTGGTACATCACAAGCATGCTGTGGAAATATAAGCAGTTCTGAAACTCACAGGTTTGAGTGTAAGAAATTGCAGTAATTTAGAATTTTGTTATACTGCTCAAGTAAAAAAGCATATCAACACAGTGATGAAATCCTGGCCCCATTGAAGTCGATGAGAATTTTACCTCCAAGTACACTATACTTACTAATCTACTCCACTATTAATTTTTCAATGATGCATGAGATATTTTTATATTCTCGATTAATTTTGAAGACAAAATAAGATTTGTCTGAATTTTAGTTCAAAGTTTTGGATGATGCTAATATAATACAGTACAGAAATGTACTTTTCAAATATCATTTTCTTTAACACTGCTATTTTCAGTCTTGCATGCTATTCTTATAATGGTCCAAGCAACAACACTTAATGTAGCCTTCAACTCCCACAACAAGTCACTGCTTACCATCATGATGTCTAATAATGTAAGTATGAAGTAAATTTGATTTTTATCTCTGAGTAATAAGCAGATGCTCATAAATGAAAGAGATGAACAAGTGACACAGTGCATTTTTAGCATCATTGTTCCCCAGGACAAATTTGTAATCCTTAGAGAGTAGTATAACTACATAATTTATTCAGATGCTATGTTTAGGATAACGGAGGGTATATATAAAATTAAGTGTTTGATCATCTTTGGCTTTCAATTAAAAAAAAAATTTAACATTCCATAGTACATGGATAATCTGTAATGAAGCTAACTGTGTTTAAAATTACAGTTCGTTGAAATAAAAGGAAGTGTTTTCAAGAAGTTTGAGAAGAACAATCTTTTTCAAATGTCAAACAGTGGTATGTATATTTGCATGGGTCAGAAAAATATTACTAATTCAAAATGTGGTGTTATTTCAAGTACAGTCTTCCATTATGTTTATGGTATTGACATGATAACAGGTATTATCTTGAAGTAGATGTTGAGCACTCGGTATTTCTGTTAATGTAGAACTGAATTCTAGATCTCCTCATTACTGCTTTGTTTAATAGGACTAAACCAAGAATTCAGTTTTAGGAACATTGTATTTGCACAAATAACTATGTTTGTATTTTAGTACCTAAATACAGTAACTCCTCACTTAACGTTGTAGTTCTGTTCCTGAAAAATGCGACTTCAAGCAAATCCAATTTCCCCATAAGAATTAATGTAAATAGGCGGGGGATTAGGGTCCAGGGAAATTTTTTTGGCCAGACAAAAGGCATTATATACATTTTAAGCAAGCAATTTAATACAGGTATAAGTTTTTAAACAGTTTTAAAGAAACAATTTAATACTACAATCTTCATTGCTTAGTATGAAGCTTGGTTGAGTCAGAGAGTGGAAGAGGGTGGATTGTCCCCCTGCTCCTCTTGCAAGTACAGGCACCGACTTTGCTGGAGGTGGGGGGCTCAACCCTTGGCCTGCCCACTCCATCCCTTCCCGCAAGCCCGCACCCTTAACCCGGCTCTTCTCCCCCCCGCCCAAGTCCTCCCCCTTTACTCCGCACGCCATGTCCTCGCTCCTCCCCCATCTCCCCTGCCTCCTGAACCGCTGCAAACCAGTTGATTGCTGGGGGCAGGAGGCGGGGGGAGCAGGGAAGGCGCTCATCCGTGGGGTCCGCCAGCGTGCAGGAGGCATTGGGGGAGGGGAGCGTAGGGGAGCTGATGGGGGCAGGGGGGCTGCCAGCCGTGGACAAAGCACAATTTTAAACAAGAATGCTCTGTAATTGAGCAGGGACATAAGATCAAAACAACATTAAGCAAGGGGATGTTAAGTGGGGAGTTACTATATGTCAGGAATCTGTCTATGCATTGTCTAATGTCTACTTAAATACTCTCTCAAAACTCACACATTTAACCTACTCAAACACCATTGACGATTATTGACAAATTCAGAAACCTCTGGTACACTACAACATTATTAAATACCACTTAATATATGCCTTGTTAGCAAGTATCCTGGCATCTTTGCTATGTTAGCAATCATTGGGGCTTATGTGCATATCACTATCGTGTTTTATTCTGGTGAGCAAACAATGTAGTGAAATAAATATACTTTGAGAGAATATATTATGACACAATCATGGTAGTTTTTAGAGCATGTCAGAAAGAACCGTAGATCTGCACATTAGATAAAATTAAGACCACAAGAGGCTTGGGTCTTGTCTATGTGGTACATAAGTCCATTCTTGAGGGATGTAAATTGTAGTGCACGCTAGTATGTTGTTCACCAATTGGCCGGTGTGAACCATGCTAACACACACTAAAAGTTTCCTGCTGGATGATAATGTAGTCCTGTTTCAAATGCTCACAAGATAATTTTTAGTATAAGCCAATAAGGTCATCTCAGGACAGTTAGTACATGACGTGCTAGTGTACACTAATTTACACCCCTCTAGTGCAAACTAACACACTGTATAGACAAGCCTTTAGAAAACACACACTGTGCATCTGGTGCTTATGATTACGTTGCTGAATATATTGAAATTTGGAAACTCTCTAGAATAGAAAGATTGTCCCAGGAAGAGAAGTCTCAACTATCCTTTGACTTAAGTACTTTTGTCATAATATTTCAGGTGGCCAGTAGAAATTTTCGTATTAATTTCAGTACCTAGTTAGGAAAAATATTTTTTTGATCTTTTGAGATATAGTATGATGTTGAAGTGAAGTGATGTTAAGGGGCTATTTATTCCTGGTATCTCCTCATACAGGTGCAGTGCATTAATCTTAGAAAAAAGAATCTTTTGTTTATCAGTTCTTCATTACATGCATATGTGATAGGCAAGAGTTAAAATTAAAAATTACATATGAATGCACAGATGCACACAATCACGCATTAAATAAAAAGCTTTAATTTTCTCTTTGACACTCTCTCAAATTTTAAATGAAGAAGATACTTTTCTTTAAATCAGGTTTTAGTAAAGAAACGAAACAAATGATTAACTGTAAAACTCTCTATGTAAAATGATCATTTTGAAGTTAGATTTTAGCAAACTGCTTCATCATTTGAATATCTGACTTGTGTATGTGAGACACTAAGATCACAGCTCTGTCACAGTCCTCACTTATGGAGGGGGATATAACTAGTGCAGGTGATTGGGTTCTTGCATCTGCCAATTACCTGCTTTTTGACTCTGAACAAGATGATTTGTGTCTGCTTCAGTAAGTTTATCCCTATGGAAAATCAGTGTGATACTACTTCAGTGAATGTTGAGAGAATTAATGTTTTCATGGTGCCTTTAACTTCTTGGATAAGAGGTGATACATGAGTAAATGTAGTAGAATAATAAAACAATAAATTTAAATAATTCTCCTATTACATTAAACTTGTCTTTTTTTTTTATAAGAAGTCTGTGAAAAGCCAAAAAATTGATACTCTTCACCCATTTCAGAAGAAACTATTATCCAGTACTGGTGATAATAGGTGATAATTTCTGGTGGCCAAGTTTAAATATCAACTTTAAAGAATGAAATGTGTAATTAAAATCTGCTTAGTGCGAGTCTTTGTGCAAGTAAAACTGGATTGCTGGAATGTTAACAAAGTGAACATAAAAACAGGTCTGAGCAAGGCCAAAACAAATTCTCTCTCAAACTTGAGTGAATACTTAGAAAATATTTGCAGTATTCACCCAGCTCGGATTTTGTTTGGGACCCTGAAAATCATAAGACCAATCATGGTTCTTAAGTTAGTTGAGTTCTACTTAAAATAGATAGAGGTTGTGTTTATCAACCATTTCTCATTTATTTCTTCTATTTTATTGTTGGGCACTGTTAGCAATCATCTGTAATGGCAATGTCAGGTTTTGCTCCTAGCCATGGGACTAAGTGAGGCCATGCATTATGCCAGATGGGTATAGAAACAGATGAGTGCATGCAAGAATGCACAAAACAAGTGAGTTTATTCTCTTCAAATGGATAGCTAACTTTTCCTGAAATGACTCATAGAACACTCATGAATCACCACATATTGCATGCCTAAAAAAAGAAATTAACAAGTTTTCTAAGCTTTCCATGTGTGTTTAGAATTTCAGATGTATAGTAATACTTTTCTAACAGTATAGATAGCACTAAATTAAGCACTGGAATTTGCAATTACTGTCTGGCAAATCAGTTTATAAGATTGTTCGTATATTTGGTATTAGCGCCTTTCCACTTGTGATTCGATGGTTTCAGTTGCATGCAGTGCAGTGCAAACGGGTCAAATCCATGTGTTTATGGAATTCAGGGGTTAGTAAATAAGAGGAAAGCATATCTATTTAAAAAAAAAAAAGTTTCAACATTGGTGGAAGCCCACTATGCTGGCTTCCTTTATACTTTTAAATCTGCCTTATCTTTATTTCAAGCTGTGCTCTATGCAGCTAAACTATTTTTTTTCCCAAGAAACCAATTACACCTCTTGTGGTGAAGAGCTTGTGCGAATTATAAAATTTTTTCCTTTAATCTGTTGATTTTCCATTTTTTTCGTATTGTTAAATCTCTTCTCTCTCAGATTTGCCCATAGTTTAGCTCTGCAAACTCCCCCTCCTTCCCCCCACTTCCTGCACCCATCGCTCCTCAGCTGCATGGGGAGGGATCCCTGTACAGGAAACTGCACCCCCCATTTGTCAAACCCCCATGCATCCAGACCCTCTCACACCAAGACCCTTCCGCCAAGTCTCATCCCCCCACACTCGGAACTCCACCTTGATGAGCACTAGTCCTGCACCCAGATCCCCACTGCATTGAGCCCCAACCAGCTACACCTGGATCTCTGTCCTACTCCCCATCATCTGAACTCCCCACTGAGCCCCCACACACCAGTGCCGAGCTCTGTACCCTCCCGTACTCATCCCCCCTTCTGAGCCCCAGCCACCTTCACCTGCAGAGTCCCATTACCATTACATCCAGAACCCCCCAACAAGCCTCTGTGATTCCAGATCGCACCCGGATCCCCCACTGAGTTGCCTGCAGCCAGATTGCTCAACGCTTGGATCCTGCCTTGCTGAGCCTGCCTGTCCACACTGAGGGGCAGGGCCTAGGGTGTTTCTGGGCCAGGCTCAGGCCTTGTGCTGTGTCAGAGTTGGGTGCAGCCTCCCCGCTGAATCTGTGTCGTGTTGGGGGAGCTGCATGGTGATCTCCCACCTCTGCGCAGTCAGTGGCCTGTGCTCCCACTGCCGTGCTGGAGCCTCCACATTTATTTGACAAATAAAATTTGCAGAATTTTGCAGTACTGTGCACAACATTTTTATTTTTTTGGTGCAGAATTTTTAATATTTTTGGCACAGAATGCCCTCAGGAGTATATCTTGGACTTTTGAATTTCCATTTCCAAAAGCTAATTCTCCCCTTTGTGTTTTTATTTTTAAAATACCTTTTTTCTGACCCTACCGTCTGTTCCAGTTACCACCCCATTTCTTTCATTCTTTTAAAATACCTTGGAATAGCTGCTAATTGTCACATGCTTCTTTACCTCACTCTGCATTCTGTTCTTGATCTCCTCTTAGCTGGTTTTTGTTCTCATTCTAATGAGACAGCCTTCACTAGTTTTTAATCACTTGCCTAGCGCAAACTCCAAAGGTCTTGCATCTATTCTTATCCCTCTTGACTTAGCTGCTTTTGATGCTGTGAATACCACTTTCTGTGCCTTTACTTCAACATGCATGTTTTTTGTTTTGTTTTCTGATGTAGGATTCTAATGATTTGCCTCCTGCTTGCTTGATACATCCTGGGAGAGTATTCTCTAAAGATACTTATCTGACTAGAATGCCACTCCTGGATCTGTGCTCAAGCCTGATGGGAACTCCCATAGTTCAAACTACCCCGTAAAATATACTCTAGTTTTCCAAAGTTCAGTTAGTTTCTAACCACGTTGAGCAAATTAATTGCCATGAAACCGCAACCAATTGATCATCAGCATTAGTCCCAGCTTGATGCAAGGCCATCTCACCATCATCCTCTTATCCCCCCACCATATCCTTTTTTATAGTATCTGAGTTTTCTTTAAAATACAACTTTTTTTTTTTTTTTATAAAAGAAAGTTGCAAGGTGACTTCCTCTGAGGCACTGACTGCCAGTGGACTTTGGAGCCTCCAGCATTGTCCACGCCATCTGGGCTTCATGCCCCTTTCTTTCCTTAGAACAGTTTCAGCTGGGCCAGAGTGCATTGTTATGGCTGGAGGTTTCAGTCCCATTTTCATACTGATGTCTGGTTCAGAGATTCTCTTTTTCTTTCTTCTGTGGGTGCTTTCACATGTCCATTTGGCTGTAGGTGTGTGCTCGCCTTGGGCACAGTTATTGGAGAACTTTTTCACTCAGCAGTACCTATCAGGGTGGCTTGATCTCCCTCTGTTGCCATACGCTGTTGTGTGTTGTATAAGAAGGTGGAGTTGCCCCTCACCTTCCTCAGTTCCTTCTTCCCCCAGTGACAGTTGTCAGAAGGATCTTAGACTGGTTATTGTAAATGCTTCCCTCCCTTGTGTATATATAGCTTCTTATTGTTAGGAATTAGTTGTTAGCTAATTTTTATTGATAGTTTTAGTCATAGGTCTTTTGGACTGTTTCATTTTTCCATACCAGAGCGATGCCACGCTCACCAGGGTTTAAGTCTTGCTGAACTTGCACTAAACACATGCTGGTCCATGACCTACACCCAGCCTGTTTAAAGTGTTAGGGAGACTCCCATATCAGCGATATGTCAGATCTGCAAGGGTTTTGAGCTCTGCTCAAAGAACAGAGCAGAAGGCTCAAGTGTCTACTCATGGAGGCAGCATTTTGGCCCCTATCGGACTCAGTGCACACGTAGAGCACCCCGAGTACATCGTTCTCGGTGCAGAGAGCGTCAGAAATGCCTCTGGTCCCACTCATTGGTACTGAAGAAAAGGCTTAGACCTTCCTCAGGCTTGGTACCGGGCTTGGTCATGTCTGTGCCTAAGCCTAGTAAAGGCAGAGGCTAGGAAACATGCTGGGGAGAGTCTCTTGCTGGAGCAATCTTCACCTAAAAAGAAGGGATTGCTGCCTCCCACGCCTGTGCCACGTCCATCGAGGGTGTCCCCTGAAAGGTCTCTGAGTCAGAGCCACCAGCCACTGCGACTCCCATCTACCCTGGAGTCGTATGCAGCCACAAGAGACTTAGCTTCTCGGTGCCGGTATTCCTGGTGGTGCAAGAAGGTTCAGAGTTGGTACCAGTGCCTGTGGCTCCTAACTCACAGTGCCACTAACTACCAAGCCTCTGCAAAGACTGGTGCAGTTTAAGGGCAAGCCTCTGCTGGTTACCCCAATACCTCCTTCCCCAGGGCTTAGGGTACCTGTCCCTGATACTGACTGGTTCCACCCCCCAACTCCAATGTCCGACCATTCAGATGCTTTCATCTTCAGATTCAGAAGTACGTTTGTCTGTGTGTCATCCAAGACAGAGGACAGAGCCTCCATTAGAGACTTGGGAACCATGGGCAGTGCAGCAGTCTCAACACTGGCTTGCTCCTCCTCCTAAGGGGCAAGGGCCCAACCAAGATTGGGTTGCAGCCCAGTATCAGTGGCCATTCTGGGACACTGTGGGTCATTCCCCAACCCAATAGGTCTTCCTCTGCATCCTGAATGATATGGTAACATTTACTTATGTAGTTCAACACACCAGGCTGCACCTCAGAAAGCTTCTTGCATGGCTCGCATCTGTATACACCTCAAGTTGAAATCATCTGGACAAGGTGATTTGTGTGCTAACGTCCGTTTTATCATTCCTGGATTGGTGGACTCTCTGAATCTGTGGGGTGGGAGGGGGGACAGTTCCCTTGTCATGGGGATCCACTCATCATTAGGGCGCCGTCTTCTGGCCACTCTGGTAATTAGCTCTTTCCAGGCGCTGCGTCCCCTATGGGGGTCTTTCCACCCATCTCTGCAACTCCCGGTACTCCTTCTTCACGACTTGGCCCTCAGGCTGGGTCACTGCATGTTTCCCCCTTCTGGGGTATCAAAGTATTTCAGGGCAAACTGTCCCAAGCAGTCCACTCTCTACTACCTGGTCTGTGCCACTTCCCCAGTGGCTGGTAGGTGAACCTGGACCCACTCTGTACTCTGGGTTCCAACTCAGGCCTTCTCATTAGCAGGCAAGGTCTGCCCTTATCCTGTCCCTAGCTGCTTTTCCCGGAGCCATTTCTGCATTTGCCAGCCCAAACTCCCTCTTACCAAGGAGTAACTGTGGGGTAATTGCTTCTATAGACCCAAACATACCTCCCTTTTCCCAGGGAGTAACTGCAGACTCCTTCCCTGTAGCCCCCCAACTGCTCTCAGTTCCTGGGCTTTCTACAGGCCCCTCCTGTTCCCATCTAGCTGAGCTCATCTGATTAATTGCTGCCCCCTGGCTCCTCCTCCAGGTGAAGCCTGGGCATTTAATTGGCCTACCTAGCCACCTTAACCCCGTCAAGTCTTGTGTCAGGTAACTTTATCCCTCCCCTCCCCGCCAGCCCTCATTTTAGTTACAGATGCATCAGACCTGGATGGGGGCGGGGGGTCCAGGCAGACTCAAGGCCTCCGGGCACCTCAGGATCTAATGAGCCTTCCTCCAACATAAAGCAAGAAAGAGCTTGCTGATTCTAACAGACAACTTTGCAGCCATGTTTTATGTAAACAGACAGGGAGGGGCACACTCAAGACAGCTCTGATAGGAGGCCATCTGCCTCTGGATCTTTTGCATAACCAATTCAGTTTATCTCAGAGTTGCTTACCTTCCAGGGAAGCAGAACACATGGGTGGGTTGACTGAGCAGGACCTTCTCCAATCACCATGGGTGGTCTCCATTTCTAGATATTGCCAAGTCCATCTTCCTGCTCTGGGAAACTCCCCAAGTAGATCTATTTGATTGAGGTCTGGTCTACACTCCAGAGTTAGGTTGATAACTCTGAGCAAGGCAGCTTACGTTGACCCAACTAAGGAAGCGTCTACAGTTAAAATTTCACTTGACCAATGTAACTGCCCCACTATCCCGACTTAATAACTCTGCCTCCATGAGCAGTGTAGTGTCAAGGTCAATGCAGTGTCGGTGTAGACACCTCATTGCTCATGTTTGTTACTGGCCTTCAGGAGCCATCCCACAATGTCCCACACTAACAGTACGATCAATAAAAGCACTCCTGGTGAGGATGCACACTGAAGACACAAGGAGTCAAGTGTAGACACATGCAAGCGATGTGATTACTATGGCGGCTGTATACCGACATAAGTTAAGTCAGCTTAATTTTATAGTGTAGACATGGCCTTCATTTCCTGAAGAAGAGCTCTGGGTAAGCTCAAACGCTTGTTTCTCTCTCACCAACAGAAGTTGGTCCAATAAAAGATATTACCTTACCCATCTTGTCCTTTCAACAGTTGTGGCAGTTAAGAGGGAAAGATAATAAGAGAAGGCACCTTGAGCGGAGGAAGAACCCAGGGAAAGTGGGGCAGGGTCCACCTGCAAGAACAACAAAAATAGCAGATCTTTAGGATCGCCCCCTATCTCTTCTCCTGTGTCCCCTAATACAGGGTATGGGGAGCCATCACATATTGAACAGAATTTGGGACGCGGGGGGTATGGCCATTTCAGGTTTCATTGAGGATCCATACTTTAGAATGCTTCCTCAAATTTTGGAATTTTTCCCTTCACAGTTTCATATATTTTTGTAATATCAATGGTGAAGTCTTGGGTATAATTTTTTGCAATGTTGCATTTTAATGAAACATTACATATTGATCTAATGTTCCTACGCAACATACGAGACAGAGTAAAGGATTTCATAATTTTTTTTTGTTCAGTAAAAGAGAAAGTATTTATTTAATGGTCGCTTGAAAACTGCATGATCATTTTTGTAGTGCTGATAATTGTCATATCAAATCTAAGCCAAAGTATATCAGAATACACATGAAATCTAATGGTGCCTGGTTATCCCTAAGCTTTCTTGTAGAATTATCCTTGGAAAAACTTACACCATTTAGATTCTGGTCCTGCTATAATACCTGGTATATTGAACTGTACGTAAAAAGTATGCTTTTTACCTGGTCTTACCTGGAATGGTATCTTCAGTCAAGCAATTTTGAAACTAGGCGTTTGCACTCTTCGTTACTTCTGTAGGCCAACCTCATTGTACACTCTAACAGCTTCTTGCATTCCTCCCATTTCCCCACAAACCCCTTCCCTTCCCTCTCTATTTCAGAGACTTGCTGCAACCCCTTCCAACTCTCTCTCCTGTGAAAGGGATTCTGTGTTCTCCAGTAGCCTCATGCCAGGGGCTGTGTGTAGCTCCACTTCCCTCTGTCCCCAATTCTTCCCCCATAGCAGAGGCTCTGTGCATGTCCCCATGTCCCCCATGCCAGGAGTTCTGTGTGCATTCCCTTCCACCACACCTCTCCATTTTCCCCCTTCTACCTCACCATGCTGATTTCTCTCTCTCCTTCAGGGCGTGAGTATTTTGAAACTTTATTGGCAGGATAGGGAGAGCTGAAATGAGGGGTATTCGGCTGGAATGTGATAATGGCTGCCATCAACCAGTTGTTCGATCTGCGGACCATGTCAGAGGCAGTTAAATCTGCTCTCTGCTAACCAGATATGTGCCAGGGTCTCCATGTCATTCATTTTCCCCCTTCTATTTTTCCGATTTTTTTTTCCCACCAAAATCAGTAGGGTTCTGCCCACTGATGCTTAGAAAATTTCGCTGTGGTGTTGGAATTGATTGGATGCATTGTTCCAAAGGTATTGTTACATCCAAAGCTGAGTAGAAGACCTCATAAACTTCGCCTTATCATACTATGTTTATAGATGCTGCATATATATTATACTGACTATTAGCTGTTGCCATAGGTAGGTTACCAAAGTGAAGGACACATGATCTGATCCAGCATGGCAAATGATTCTATATCAAGCTTTGACTGCCTTTGTAGCACTATCTTTTACCTTAATGAGACCAGAACTGACAGCTTCCTCCAATTTGCATTTAATGCTGCTTCGGGATAGACTACTAGAGATCTTCTAAATATGGTGCAATCAATTCACGTAAGGCCATTCACTTGCACTGGAGCACTGAGTCCATATCATCCCTTTGATATGTCTGATCTCAGCCTACTAGAGGAAGCAGGAGTTTGAGTTGTAAATTACTTGAAGTGACAAACTATATTTTGTCCTTCTGAATATGATTGACCAATTTTGGGCAAATATTGTCTCTCACTGTGTGTTCAATGCCTAGTACAATGGCACTACCATAATACATATAAATAACTATTTTATTTGGAGTTGACAATTGATTTTTTCCCCCAGATATAAAAGAGAGATTCACCAACTATGTGCTGTTATTGATAGTATGTCTAAGAAATATGGAACAGTTCTCATGGAATCCAGGTAATTACGCTATTGAAAAACATGTAATTTTTAAATTATACACTTGTTAGTTTGTAATTACAATACTACAGGTACACATGTAAGACAATCGTACATACCCCTTTGCTCAATACAGCAATCTGAAAGTCAAAAAGCAAGCAGTACTCTTAAAATCAAAGACTCCTATGACCTCAGATCACAGGACCTGAATAATCTGTAAACTATTTCCAGTTTTCTGTGGATTGTGATTCCATTGGAAGCGTATTCCCTTGCACTGTAAATAAACATTGATGTGTTTTTGCAAAGTTTTGAGTTATATTTTTATATTTTCGAATCTACCAGTAAGAAGTCCCATTAGTGTAGTTATTTTCTTATGCTGGCAAGAAAGGAACAGAGTACAAGTCTAAAAACAAGTTTCCATCTTGATTTTAGTATTAGTTAAACTTTGTTATTTTTTTAAACACTTAATTCATATAAACATTGGTGTTTGTTCTAATGTAGCAGGTTGGAAATGTATTTAGTGTTATAGGGCCTAATTCTGTGCCTTTTTCTCTAAGACAAAAGGTGGTTTTTAATGCATGTTGGCCAATGGATTTACCTTAACCAGATAACGTGTTAAACTGTGACTGCTTTGTCTACACTAAGATTTTAACACATGATAGCTAGCACATGTTAAAAAACATACCTTTTGTCCTAGTGAAGATAAGACCTCACAGTGCAGGGTCTAGCACAACAGAGTCTGATCCTCCTTAGGGCCGTTGGATGCTATGCTAATACAAACAATTCTCCAGAGTAGATATTGTGGTGGGAATTCACCTCTGCAAGGCACCCATTCCTTTCTGAGATATAAATATAGATATAATGCTTTTTACCTTTGAAAGTTTGACTGCTGTGCTAAGCAATAATTGCAAGTTTTCTTTACTTATGGGATCAACTTGTACAGTATAACTGATTTTTTTAATTTTTTCCTAACCTTCAGATCACCTTTGGGTGTTGTTTCCAGATGTTTGCATGGTCATTGCATCAGAAATTGCAGTGGATATTGTGAAACATGCATTTATAACAAAATTCAATGACATTACAGCAGATGTAGGTATACTATTGGACTTCTAAGCATGTTCTAGTTGTGATTTACTGTGTGTTTTAAGACAGCTATAAGATGTAGAATAAGATTGAGTCTAATGCAGAAAATGTTGGGGTTTTTTTCTATTAGAGTTAGAAAAGCCATTTCATAAAGCTCCAGTAATTATTTTCTTATTAACAGTGCACTTCTGAGGATGAATTTAATGTGCCTGAAACACCTCTGCTTCTAAAATCATAGTTTTAGATCCATAAATTAAACTTGAGACTGTTGTGTAACAGCCACAATTCACATAATTTGCAGATAATTTTTGAGGCAGTTGGTAGGTCAAGAAAACATAAAGGTAATGTTTATATTTGACTTTAGTCACCCAGAACGTGTACGTTTTTCTAAACAAAATAGATTGTGAAATACAATTCATATTTTAGAAAAAAATATTTCTCCGTGAGATGATTGAATTATTCTGTTTCAGTGTATTTTTAAAGATGGAAACTGAGATCAAAAATATTTTTGTTTTCTCTTCTGTCCCTGCAGCACTGAATATAAAGTAGGTTAGTGTTTGGTTTCCCATTCCTGTAATTTCTTGGGGCATATATAATATGTAGGCCTTCTTTAATGTACTAGATTAAATTGTTTTATGTTGTATGCTAACATGACATATAGACACTACACATGCTATATTCGTCTTCGGCCTGGTCTGCACTAGAAAATTGTCTGCTTAAATAGGTTGCTCAGCTTTGTGAAAAATCCACACCTCTGCATGGTGTATTTAAGCCAATCTAACCTTTAGTGTGGACAGTGCTTGGTCGACAAAAGAATTATTCTTGTTCGAGGAGTGATCCTGTGGGTGCTCCACTTTAGGTGTCTTGACGCCCTGGTCTTGTAATCGGAGATCTGTGGTACAGTATCCAGTTGGGCCACACATGCGCTGTAGCCGTCTCACGCCGCTCTGAGAAGTTACGTAGTGGTGCACAGGCAACCGTACCCCAGTTTCTTCCCTATTGCCTTTGGCTTGCGTCAGAGTGATCAGCAGTGTCCTCTCTTACTTCAGAAAAAAATTATAATAGATAATTCATTGTGGTAGTGTTAGCTTAGTTGTAATTAGCTTCCCTATCCCCTTGCCCTACTCTGATTTCTTTAATTTCATCAACAAATTTTTCTTCCCCCTTCTACTCTCCCTATCCGCCTGTCTCTCTAGCAGGCCTCTACAGCCTTAGCCTCAAACAGGGTTTACCCCTGTTTTTCTCTGAGACCAACTTTCTCAGGCATGTCAGGCTCAGCTGGTTTGAAATGCTGCTTGACTTGCAGACTCTCCATACCGGTCTCCGATGGCCATGCTCAGTGTGTCTGCTGCCTCAGCAAGACACACACTGCTCAAAAGTGCCCACACTGCAGAAAGCTGGCAGCCAAGACAAGAAAAGCCAGAGATCTCCAGCTGAAGCTCCTCATGATGGAGAAATTCCTCAGGCCAGCTGCCAGCCCTGAATCCAACAGTCACCCCCTGGCCAACAGTCGCTAGCGGCAGCTTCTGACAGGAGCTCTGCTCCAACAGCAGCTGTTAAGGAGCCTACTCCTAGAAAGGCTACAAAAAAGTGGTTGCAGACCAAGAGTCGCCCAAAAGAAAATGGTATAGTCACCCATGGACACCGCCCCCCCATACCATTCCCACCTAACTGGTCATACTGACAGCTGCAGCGGCACAGGAGCTAGCAAACAGAGCTCTAAACAGGGGAGTTTGAGTTTGAGTGGGAGTTCTGTTGGAGGAGAAGGTAGTTGTACTTGGTTTTGTATTTTTAGTATTTGTGTGTGTGTGTAGGGGTTTTGTGCTGGGAGAGCAGCTGAGCCTGATTAGGGGGTGGGGCTTTGTGCTGAGAGAGCAGCTGAGCCCTGCTTAGGGGGTGGGGCTTCTGACTAGGGGCCCTATAAAGGTAGCCAGCCAGTCAGGCAGCGGCACAGGAGCTCACAAACGGAGCTCTAAACAGGGGAGTTTGAGTGGGAGTTTGGATTGTGGTGCTTGTTTGGGGTTTGCTTTTGCTGGGGGGGGTGGTCTTTTTGGTGTGGCTTGTGTTTCCCAGATTAACAGGATTTAGGTGGGAAGGAGATGACAGATACAGAGGAAGCTGTGGGAGTGACTCCTGCAGTGAAAGACACATTGAGGATGACAGGATGTGGAAGCTGTGGTATGTACATGATCCTGGAGGGGGGAACCGGTAAGAGTTTTTTCTGCATGAAATGCCGTCTGATAGAGCTGATGGAGGAAAAGATCCGAGGTTTGGAGATGCAGGTGGAAAGTCTGGTTGAGTTTAGGAAGGGGTTTGAGCAGATGATGGAGCAAAGATATGAGGTATCTGAAGGGAAAAGCTCAGACTCGCAGATGGAAGCAGGGCTGGGGAATTTTGAGGGGAGACTGGATGAGGAAAGTGGTCAGTGGAAACATGTGACTCAAAGAACCAGGCAGAGAAAAAGACGGGCTAGTGAAGGAGAAATAGAGCTTAGGAACAGGTTTGCAGAGTTGGAAAATGAAGAAGGGGCTCAGCAGGTACTTGTTGAAGGTGGAAGGGTAAGGAAGAAGAGAAGAGAGGCTAGTCCTATAGAAAAAGGGGAAGAGTCAAGGGAGACTACACCAAATATGAGCCCTAGGAGGATACAGGATGGGTTGAAGAGAATTGTAAGGGAAAATAGGAATGGAAAGAACTTGCAGCCAGAGGGAACAGGGGAGAGACTGGAGAATAGCACTGTCACCAGGAAAAGGCAGGTCTATGTGATCGGGGACTCTTTATTGAGAAGAATAGACAGGCCTGTAACTAGAGCTGATCCTGAGAATAGAAGGGTGTGCTGTCTTCTGGGTGCTAAGATACGGGATGTAGACCTGAGGTTGAAAAGGATCCTCAAGGGAGCGGGAAAGAATCCCCTAATTATCCTTCATGTGGGAACAAATGATACAGCCAGATTCTCGCTGGAAAGTATCAAGGGAGACTATGCTAGGCTGGGGAAGACGCTTAAGGAAATTGAGGCTCAGGTGATCTTTAGCGGGATCCTTCCTGTTCCTAGAGAAGGGCAACAAAGGTCTGACAACAGATGACTGTCAACAGATGGCTTAGGCAGTGGTGCTATAAGGAGGGCTTTGGGATGTATGGCCACTGGGAGGCATTCACGGACAGAGGTCAGTTCTCTCGGGATGGAGTTCATCTGAGTAGGGAAGGAAATAGACTTCTAGGATCGAGGCTGGCACAACTGATAAAGAGAGCTTTACACTAGGAACTGGGGGGAGATGGATGGGAGATGTCCAGAAAATCTCCACGCCAGATTTTAGCATTGAGAGGGAAGAAGATGAAGTAAGAAAGGATACAGCCATGGGTAGGAGAATGTATATAAGGAGCGAGGGCGGTGTGGATACTAGTCTAATAAGTTATACTGGCTGTAGAATGACTGTGCCTAATAGGGTACAAAATGTGAGCGAGGCCAAACAGCAAAAATGAAGATGTTTGTACACCAATGCGAGGAGTCTAGGTAACAAAATGGAGGAACTAGAGCTACTGGTGCAGGAAGTGAAACCAGATATTATAGGGATAACAGAAACATGGTGGAATAGTAGTCATGACTGGACTACAGGTATTGAAGGGTATGTGCTGTTTAGGAAAGACAGAAACAAAGGTAAAGGGGGTGGAGTAGCATTGTATATCAACGATGAGTTAGAATGTAAAGAAATAAGAAGCGATGCAATGGATAAGACAGAGTCTGTCTGGGCAAAAATTACATTGGGGAAGAAAACTAGTAAAGCCTCTCCTACGATAGTGCTTGGGGTGTGCTATAGACCTCCGGGATCTAATTTGGATATGGATAGAGCCCTTTTTAATGTCTTTAATAAAGTAAATACTAATGGAAACTGCGTGATCATGGGAGACTTTAACTACCCAGATATAGACTGGAGGACCAGTGCTAGTAATAATAATAGGGCTCAGATTTTCCTAGATGCGATAGCTGATGGATTCCTTCATCAAGTAGTTGCTGAACCGACTAGAGGGGATGCCATTTTAGATTTAATTTTGGTGAGTAGCGAGGACCTCATGGAAGAAATGGTTGTAGGGGACAATCTTGGCTCAAGTGATCATGAGCTAATTCAGTTCAAACTAAATGGAAGGATTAACAAAAATAAATCTGCAACTAGGGTTTTTGATTTCAAAAGGGCTGACTTTCAAAAATTAAGGCAATTAGTTAGGGAAGTGGATTGGACTGAAGAACTTATGGATCTAAAGGTAGTTGAGGCCTGGGATTACTTTAAATCAAAACTGCAGAAGCTATCGGAAGCCTGTATCCCAAGAAAGGGGAAAAAATTCATAGGAAGGAGTTGTAGACCAAGCTGGATGAGCAAGCATCTTAGAGAGGTGATTATGAAGAAGCAGAAAGCATACAGGGAGTGGAAGATGGGAGGGATCAGCAAGGAAAGCTACCTAATTGAGGTCAGAAGATGTAGGGATAAAGTGAGAGAGGCTAAAAGTCGAGTAGAGTTGGACCTTGCAAAGGGAATTAAAACCAATAGTAAAAGGTTCTATAGCCATATAAATAAGAAAACTAAGAAGGAAGAAGTGGGGCCGCTTAACACGGAGGATGGAGCGGAGGTTAAAGATAATCTAGGCATGGCCCAATATCTAAACCAATACTTTGCCTCAGTCTTTAATAAGGCTAAAGAGGATCTTGGGGATAATGGTAGCATGACAAATGGGAAGGAGGATATAGAGGTAGATATTACAATATCAGAGGTAGAAGCGAAATTGAAACAGCTTAATAGGACTAAATCGGGGGGCCCAGATAATCTTCATCGAAGAATATTAAAGGAATTGGCACCTGAAATTGCAAGCCCATTAGCAAGAATTTTTAATGAATCTGTAAACTCAGGAATAGTACCGAATGATTGGAGAATTGCTAATATAGTTCCTATTTTTAAGAAAGGAAAAAAAGGTGATACGGGTAACTACAGGCCAGTTAGTTTGACATCTGTAGTATGCAAGGTCCTGGAAAAAGTTTTGAAGGAGAAATTAGTTAAGGACATTGAAGTCAATGGTAAATGGGTCAAAATACAACATGGTTTTACAAAAGGTAGATCGTGCCAAACCAACCTAATCTCCTTTTTTGAAAAAGTAACAGATTTTTTAGATAAAGGAAATGCCGTGGATCTAATTTACCTAGATTTCAGTAAGGCATTTGATACCGTGCCACATGGGGAATTAGTTAAATTGGAGAAGATGGGGATCAATATGAACATCAAAAGGTGGATAAGGAATTGGTTAAAGGGGAGACTGCAACGGGTCCTACTGAAAGGCGAACTGTCAGGTTGGAGGGAGGTTACCAGTGGAGTTCCTCAGGGATCGGTTTTGGGACCAATCTTATTTAATCTTTTTATTACTGACCTTGGCACAAAAAGTGGGAGTGTGCTAATAAAGTTTGCAGATGATACAAAGCTGGGAGGTATTGCCAATTCGGAGAAGGATCGGGATATTATACAGGAGGATCTGGATGACCTTGTAAACTGGAGTAATAGTAATAGGATGAAATTTAATAGTGAGAAGTGTAAGGTTATGCATTTAGGGATTAATAACAAGAATTTTAGTTATAAGTTGGGGACGCATCAATTAGAAGTAACGGAAGAGGAGAAGGACCTTGGAGTATTGGTTGATCATAGGATGACTATGAGCTGCCAATGTGATATGGCTGTGAAAAAAGCTAATGCGGTTTTGGGATGCATCAGGAGAGGCATTTCCAGTAGGGATAAGGAGGTTTTAGTACCGTTATACAAGGCACTGGTGAGACCTCACCTAGAATACTGTGTGCAGTTCTGGTCTCCCATGTTTAAAAAGGATGAATTCAAACTGGAGCAGGTACAGAGAAGGGCTACTAGGATGATCCGAGGAATGGAAAATTTGTCTTATGAAAGGAGACTTAAGGAGCTTGGCTTGTTTAGCCTAACTAAAAGAAGGTTGAGGGGAGATATGATTGCTCTCTATAAATATATCAGAGGGATGAATACAGGAGAGGGAGAGGAATTATTTCAGCTCAGCACCAATGTGGACACAAGAACAAATGGGTATAAACTGGCCACCAGGAAGTTTAGACTTGAAATCAGACGAAGGTTTTTAACCATCAGAGGAGTGAAGTTTTGGAATAACCTTCCAAGGGAAGCAGTGGGGGCAAAAGATCTATCTGGTTTTAAGATTCTACTCGATAAGTTTATGGAGGAGATGGTATGATGGGATAATGGGATTTTGGTAAGTAATTGATCTTTAAATATTCAGAGTAAATAGGCCAAATCCCCTGAGATGGGATATTAGATGGATGAGATCTGATTAACTATAGAAAACTCTTTCCTGGGTATCTGGCTGGTGAATCTTGCCCATGTGCTCAGGGTTTGGCTGATTGCCATGTTTGGGGTCGGGAGGGAGTTTTCCTCCAGGGCAGATTGGAGAGGCCCTGGAGGTTTTTTTGCCTTCCTCTGTAGCATGGGGCATTGTTGACGGGAGGGAGGCTTCTCTGCTCCTTGAAGTTTTGAACCATGATTTGAGGACTTCAATAGCTCAGACATGGGTGAGGTTTTTCATAGGAGTGGTGGGTGACATTCTGTGGCCTGCGCTGTGCAGGAGGTCGGACTAGATGATCAGAGTGGTCCCTTCTGACCTTAGTATCTATGAATCTATGAATCTATACTGGAATCCATGGGCAACAAAAACTGCAGGCCCCCTAGCCCGCCTAGGTCCAAAATAGCCCAGTCCTCTTCACCAACTGTCCCGGCACCCTCAGAAACACAGGAGGAAGACCCGAGGAACCTGAGGACATAGCCGCACATGACACTTCACTGCCTGCTTATCTCTCATCGTCGTCACCAGATGAAACCAAATGCCACCAATCCCTACTATGGGGGATGATTTCAAATCTTTTCAGGACCTCTTCAAAAGGGTTGCTTAATCCCTACACATTCTGTTGCCACAGCTACCAGAAGCCCAACATAAGCTAATGGACATATTCCAGGCATCCCCATTGGCAAAGGGAGCCTTGCCGATAAATGATGCTATTATGGATCCTGCGAAAATCATCTGGCAGACTCCAGCTACTGCACCACCTCATGTAAGAGATCTGACAAAAAAAATATGTGCCAACAAAAGGAGCTGAATTTTTATTTACACACCACGCTCCAAACTCCTTAGTAGTGAGGGCGGTCAATCAAAAGGGGAAACAACACCAGTCCCGAACAACCCCATATGATAAGGAATGGAAAAGACTAGACCTTTTCATCAGCTACACTTCACTTCTGCATAGCTAACTGTGCGGCCCTGCTGGCTAAATATACACACAATCTGTTCTCCAAAATGTCAGAATTCAATTGAAAATTTTCCAGATGACAAAAAAAGAAAAATATACGGTAAACATTTCCAAGGGGTGTCTCATCACCAGGATAACCCTACAGGACTGCCTTAACCCTGCAGACATGGCAGCATGATCCATCGCCACATCTGTGATCATGCGTCATGCATTCTGGCTCCATCTTTCTGGATTCCCAAGGAAGGTCCAGGCAACAGTTGAGGACTTGCCCTTCGAGGGTCAAAAACTATTAGCTGACAAAACTGATGTGTCCTTAAAGACCTTAAAGGACTCCAGGGCAACCTTAAAAACCCTGGCACCTACGTACCTGCAAACAAAAATAAGGCAGGTTTTACAACCAGAGATTCCGGGCTACCCCATATACTCGGCCACAAAGACAGCATAGACGTTGGCAGAACCAAGATCAGCCTTCAACGTCTCAGCCATCTCCTCTAGACAGTCATTTTGAAGGTGTGGTTGAGGGCTTGAGATCTTAGGACACCGGAATCAGAAACAGTCCCCCACCCATTCAGAGACCTCCTGTCACCATACTACTCAGTCTGAAACACCATCACAACAAACAAATGGGTTTTAGAGATTATCCAGAAGGGCTACTCCATCCCCTTTACTTCTATCCCACCTACCCACCCCCCTTCCCTGTCCCTCTTCAGGGACCCCTCTTACGAGCACCTGTTACAACAGGAAATAAACCACCTCATACAATTAGGTGCCGTGGAACCCGTACTAGTGCAACACAAAGGGAGAGGTCTTTATACACATTATTTTCTAACTCAGAAAAAGTCTGGTGGGTGGAGACCCTTCCTGGATTTACGAAAACTCAACAAATTTGTGAGAACAGACATTTCAAAATGGTGGCTCTAACCACAGTAATTCTGGCATTAGAAAAGGGAGATTGGCTCTTGGCCCTCAACCTTCATGACACTTATTACAATCCGCCCGTCACACAGAAGATTCCTGAGATTCACCCAATCTCAAGCATTTCCAATACAGAGTACAACCCTTCGGCCTTTACACTGCCCCTTTTATCCCAATGTTCTTGCTGTCATTGCAGCTCACCTCCGCAGACAAGGAGTGATGATATTTCCATACTTAGACGATTGCCTTAAAAGGGCACCAATGCAGCAAGAAGCAATGAACACCACACAGAGCATGATAACCCTGTTCATGGACCTAGGGTTGCAAATAAATGTACAAAAGTCCACAATGGTTCCTGTCCAAAAGTAAGAATTCATAAGAGCCTACCTTGATTGTCTCACAGTAGCAGCAATGTTACCCCAACAACGCTTCTTCACTCTAGTCAACCTAATTTCAATGATGGACAGCCACAAACATCTGCCAGAACATGCTTACAATTTGGGGCATATGTCAGCTACAGTGTTGTTGTAAAACATGCCAGACTCCACATGAGATGTTTGCAGGCCTGGCTTCGAACAGTATATATACCACACAGACGCGCTCTCAATAGATGCCTCATAATGCCATGCAGAGTAAAAGACTCATTAACATGGCGGACATAACCAAAGAATGTCTGCTCAGGGAGTCCCTTTCCAACAAAGAACTCCAACCATGACAATTATGACAGATGCTTTCCTAATAGGTTGGGGGCACATCTACTCAACAATATAATCCAAGGCAGCTGGTCTCCAGCGGCGTCCAACCTGCACATAAACTTGCTGAAGTTAAGGGCAGTCTGAAATGCATGCGACCACTTTCTCCCTCTAATCAAGAACAATGCCATCAAGATTCTCATGGACAATATAGCATGCATGTTTGATATAAACCGCCAAGGGGAAGCACAATCATACTCCCTGTGTACAGAAGCAATACACCTTTGGAACTGGTGTATCATCAACAACATAGAGATATTGGCATCCTATCTGCCAGGATGTCAGAATACAACAGTGGATCTACTAAGCAGGGATTTTTCACAAACGCATGAGTGGGAGATGGATCCCTGAATTCTCAAATCCATATTCAAACTATGGGTGTTCCCCACCGTATATCTATTTGCAACAGCTCAGAATGCCAAATTCCCAAAATATTGTTCCAGAGCAGGATTGGGACTCTACTGCCTAGACAATGCTCTCCCCATAAAATGGGAGGCGCCACTGATGTATGCATTTCCTCCAACTGTATTTCTAAGATGAGTCATTCATACGATCAGGCAGGGCGAGTCCAGGGTCATTCTCATTGCACTCACATGGCCCAGACAAACATGGTTCCCATAGCTGCATCAGATGACAGTGAAACCACCTCAAACCTTTCCCTTAGTACCTCACCACCGATCACAAGATACAGGATGCATCTGTCACCTCAATCTCGCAGTACTCCACCTCAAGGGCTGGTTACTCCATGGCTGACTGGGTTTGAGAAGGCCTATTCTGAGGAAGTAAAACATATATTACTGAACAGTCGGAGATTTTAAATACAAGAAAAATGTATATCCATAAGTGGAAACGATTCTGCACATGGTGCCAAGGCAAACGGCTCTTACCACAGTTGTCCCCACTACCGAGCATCCTCAACTATATACTAGGACTTAAAAAGTCAGAGCTATTCACAAGCTCCATCAAAGTACACTTGGCTGCTATTGCCTCCTTCCATGACAAGATGGATGCAGTCACTATATTTGCTCACCTGATGATTAAACGCTTCCTTAAAGGCATTGAAAACACTTACCCCACACTAAGAAAAACCCTACACCCATGTGGGACCTCAGCCTTGCTCTACGTGGACTCATGGGAAAACCATTTGAACCCCTTCCAACTTGCTCTTTATTGCACTTATCCATGAAGGTGGCTTTCCTCATTGCCATCACGTACACTTAGGACCACATCCTAAGTTCATACCCAAAGTCCCCCTTTCATTTAAATCAACCCACTTACTTACCTGTATTTTTTCCGAAGGCACATGCAGGGGGGACAGAGGCCTCACACCAGACACTGAATGTTTGCAGAGCATTAGCTTTCTACATTGAAAGAATAAAAACATTTAGAAAATCACCTAGACTATTTGTTTTCAAAACAGAACGCTCAATGGGTCAAACAGTCTCAAAATCAGACTATCCAAATGGACATCTGGATGTATCCATTTGTGCTACCAAAACAACAATCTACAACCTCCACCAGGAGTTTGCACGCACTCCACTAGAGCACTGCCAGCAGCTGTAGCCTATCACTGACATTTGCAGAGCAGCTACCTGGGCATCATTCCATACTTTCACTAAACAGTATGCTTTAGAACAACAGTTAGCATCAGATGCTCACTTTGGATGTAAGTGTTATCCACCGTCAGTAGACCAACTCCAAAGCTCCGCCCCTCCACTGCTCAACAGTCACTAAAGTGGAGCACCCACAGGAACGCTCCTCGAAGAAGAGGAGCAGGAGGTTACTCACCTTGTACAATAACTGATGTTCTTCCAGATCCCTGTGGGTGCTCCACTACCCTTTCTCCTCCCTTGTACTTCAGCGTTTCAGGCTGATTCTCTGAGGTAGAGAAGGAACAGGGGGATGGTTGGCTGCACAACACTATGTAACTGCTCAGACCAGCGTGAGTCGGCTATGGCAAGTGTGCGGGGGGGGGACTGCTACCTCAAACCAGGGACTGCTACCTCAAATCTCTGATTACAATCACAAGATGTTAAGACACCTAAAGTGGAGCACCCCCAGGGACAACCATCTCGAAGAACCTTCGTTACTGCACAAGGTGAGTAACACCTCTTCTGTCCACCTAGCCTACTGCCTCTTGGGGAGGTGGATTACCTATTCTCCTGAGAGAACCCTTCCCATCAGTGTAGGTAATGTCTACACTGAAGCACTACAGCAGGACCGCTGCAGCAGTGCAATTGGTTGCTGTATCATTTAAAGTGTAGACAAGCACTTAAAAACTGACATGTGGACTCAAGTGCTCTTTGTAAATTTGAGAGAAGATGTATTAGCATTTTCTTCTCACTACCTAAATCCCCTTTTCAAGAAACGAGGTCAAAACTTGGAAGTGCTATTACTTTCAGCATCTTCCTAAAGTAACTACAGTAGTAGTGTAGAAACAAGTTTTTAATAGATGCACTTAATAAGCTCCCTTATGCCAGAGGCATTTATGCATGCCCTACTTTCACGTAGAGTACAGAAAACAGGAATAATGAAATGATAGCCAGAAGCACATGTTTCAGTGTGCTGAATCAATTATAGACTATCCTGCAAGGTTTATTATTTTAATACACTTCTTTACCATACACTTCTTTACATGTAGATTCTAAAGATTTATAGCCATTGTGCCTAATTTTCAGAGGTGCTGAGCACATGCTGTGCTAATTGAAGTTTACTGAAGAAGCAGGCGGTCAGCCCCTTTATCCTTAAAATAACTACATTTTCCGTAGTATATGAAAATAGTCCAAGTAGCTTTTCTGTTTTCCTTCCCAGCTGCCTAATATAACATTTTATGGGATCACTGGGTCAGCATATGATTACAAGTTCTGTTATTTGTTTCACTTGAGTCTTTCATACAGCTTCTAATTTAAACTATTAACTAAATGTAAAAATCATAGTACCTTCAAACTACAGTACATCCTTTTTACTTTGTGCTATTGGTATTAACTCAAAAAGATCTGCAATTTAAATGAATAATAAGACCATAGAGATTGTCTTATATTACTTTGTGATGCTGCTAATCATTTACAAGAATTTATTAGGTAACCAATACCTGACATTTTACATAGTGTCTTTCATAAAGAGACCCCCAAAACTGTGTGCATATTGTGACAGAGTCGGGCCAGATGGCTATAGGAGAGTAATAGAAGGTAGATATATTAGCCCCAGGCTAAGTAGATCCCTTTTCCCTGGTAAGGTAACAGGGAAGGTTCCAGAACAATCAGGAACCTTCTGGAGACAATTAAGACAGGCTGATTAGAACACCTGCGGTCAATCAAGAAGCTGCTAGAATCAATTAAGGCAGGCTAATCAGGGCACTTGGGTTTTAAAAAGGAGCTCACTTCAGTTTGTGGTGTGCGTGTGAGGAGCTGGGAGCAAAAGGCACTAGGAGCTGAGAGTGAGAATGTGGACTGTTGGAGGACTGAGGTGTACAAGCATTATTAGACACCAGGAGAAAGGTTCTATGGTGAGGATAAAGAAGGTGTTGGGAGGAGGCCATGGGGAAGTAGCCCAGGGAGTTGTAGCTGTCGCACAGCTGTTCTAGGAGGCACTCTAGACAGCTGCATTCCACAGGGCCCTGGACTGGAACCCGGAGTAGAGGGCGGACCCGGGTTCCCCCCAAATCCTCCCAACTCCTGGTCAGACACAGGAGGAGTCGACCGGGATTGTGAATTCAGAAAAATGGCCAAGCTGAGGGCTGTCACGAAACTCCAAGGCGAGCAAATCCGCCAATAAGCGCAAGACCCACCAAGGTAGAGCAGGAACTTTGTCACAATATATATGCACAAAAATAATTCCATCACTGAAATGCAGTCACCACAAGGTGCAAGGCACTATCGTTAAGCAGGATGTAGCAATGCATCACAACACCTAATGCAAGAAAATGAAGGGCACTATATCAAATTTACATTGTTGAGGACGTTTTGAATAGGCAGAATGGCTGGATGCACAAAAGGAGTTAAATGCGTAAGTCCCAGTTTCAGGACCTCTGCAATATACAAAACTCCCACTGAACCCTGTAAGTGCCTTAACTTAACTGGCACCTAAATTTTTGCTGTAAAAGTTCCCTATATACCTATGTTTCTGCCTCTGAACTTGCACACTGCAGCCCCAATCTGGGTGTCTGGACATTTTTCTCTCACCTAAGCCCCAGAGCAATTCACAAGCCAGGAGAAGATAGGCATTTGGGGCCTTCTGAGTTCGCCTGCTGGAGTAGTCTCTGAGGTGAGTTAACACAAAATAGACCAGGATGGGGAGTAGGAGAAGAGGAAAACCTCCCTCATAACTTTTGACCCAGTGGTTAGGGGAGTCACCTGGGATGTGGGTGATCCCTGGTGTAAGTACCCACCCTCCACCTGATTTAAACAGAGATCTGCCACCTCTCAGGGGAGTACTCTACCATTGGATTATAGGATATTCTGATGTGGGGGCTCCCTCAGTTTCTCTTGTTGAAGCTATTCCACTATGAATATATATATATATATATATATATATATATATATATATATATATATATATTAAAAATTCATCGGTGCAGGGGGCTAGATTCTGGATCTTCCACATCCTGCGTGAGTGCTCTAACAGCCAACCTATAGAGTCCTTTTCATACTTGGTTTCCCTGTCTGTCTCTCTGTGGCCCAAAAGAGACACTAATTATTTATCCGGAATGCAACAGACCTCCGTCCTGCTCAACTTAGCTCCCTTTTTGCATCCAAGCCAATATAACTTCCTATTTGGAATTTGGCCAGAACATGCGGTTCCTCATTCCTAAATCCTCTTCCAGATATCCCACTTAGGTTTTAGTAGCCACATTAATCATCCTGGCAAAATACATGTGGCCAGTTGGCTTAACACAGTTGCTAATACCGTACTGGTGAATCTAAAATCCAAAAGTAAATGTGTATACTGTAAGTGTGCATTTTAATTCTGTAATCTAATTGTATCATGAAGAGTTGTATATTTTAGAAAATTGGCTTGTTTGCTCATGTGTATACGATAGTTGTCCTTAATTATACAGCAGTATATACCCCCATGAAAGGGCAAGATTGAGTGCATCAGTTCCTGCACAAGCCTTATAAAACTTTTTTCTGATAAATATTTTATCAGTGAAATCCTGTTGCTGCTGTAAATTGTGATCTCATGTAAATTAATCACACATCCAATGTCCTGGATTTTTTTTTCCAGGTCTACAGTGAGTACAGAGCCAGCCTGGCATTTGACCTTGTTAGCAGTCGACAGAAAAATGCAAGTGTGAAAATAAAAAGGGCATGTTTTTATTAACTGATGTCATTGTTTTCAGTACAGCAAATGTCAATGCCAATAGATATTCAGAAAATGTTCTCTTCTATAACACTGAAATTATATCCTGCTATTGTGCATGTACAAAATGAAATTAATATTGCACCATGATCTAGTCACGTAACTTCTGTTCAGTTCTTCAAGTTTCTTGCAGTAAATTGCCTTTGATTTTTTTAAGAGCAAACTATGCTAGCACAGGTTCATTGATAAAGTCACAACAAAAGCCTTATTATAGTTACCCTAATTGCAATTTTAATGACTGTATGTACTCGATCATAAGCCAGTTCGTTTATAAGCCGACCCCCCCCCCCAAGATGGTTAAGTAAAAATGGAAAATTTGTTTCAGAGTAGCAGCCGTGTTAGTCTGTATTCGCAAAAAATACAGTGCATCCGATGAAGTGAGCCGTAGCTCACGAAAGCTTATGCTCAAATAAATTTGGAAACGTTGTATGACCCGTTCATTAGCTGATGCTATAATTCAGGGGTCGGCAAACTTTGGCTCCCGGACCGTCAGGATAAGCTGCTGGCAGGCCGAGACAGTTTGTTTACCTCGAGCGTCCGCAGGCACGGAGGTAAATCTAAATAAACAAAGTGTCCCGGCCTGCCAGCTGCTTACCCTGACAGACCAGGACGGCAACGGTTGGGGAAATTTTGGGGAGGGAAGAAGCTGGGAGTCAGGGGAATAACCCCTGTGACCACCCCCCACATGACCCCACCCCTAGCCCGGGAGCCCCCCACTCTCCGCATCCCATCCCATCCCTTCCCACCTTAGCTGGTGTGGGCCGGGGAAGATGTCTCTGGCCTGGCCACAGCTGCTTGGCGTGGCCGCAGCCTGCTCCAGCGGGCCAGACCGGGCAGCACGGCCACAGCATGTTCCAGTGGGCGGGGCTGAGCGGCATGGCCGCAGCATGATCTGGCAGGCAGGGCCAGGACGCGTGGCCACAGCTTGCCAGCTCCAGAGCTGCAGCTGCTTCGGAGGCTGGGGGGAGAGCAGCGTGGCCAGAAGCGGAGAGACTCTGGCCCTGCCTCTTCCCTTCTGGCTCTGCTGAGTGTGCTGCCTCTCCTCACCCACTCTGTTGGGGGGAGGGACTGTGTCCCACCTCTCCTTCTCTATACCCGTTCATAAGCCGACCCCCTTTGATGCTTCCCTTTTTTACTAAAAAAATTTCGCTTATGAACGAGTATATACGGTATGTGATATGTTTGGAAGTAAAGTGGCTAAACAAGCTTAACAGGGTTTTCTTGAAGTAATTTTGAACTACCTGCAGCCTTTCATAAAATAGATCTACTCTTCCTTCCCATTTAATCTTAGCATAGTTTGGTGATCTACTATAGTTCTGTACAACATTCATTGGTAATATTCCTACTACCATATGAATAGTCTATGCAAATCCCTCATGCCATGCTTGTTACTCCTACATCATGGATCTGCAGAGGCAGTACATTCAGAGAACTGAGATTAATGGTAAGCAATCTTCCTTTATCAAGCTTATGAATGAAAAAACATAAGCTAAAATCTTTCATACCTTGCCATGGACAAGAGGGGCTAAATTACCTGGAATACTAATGGAATCTTCGTATTACTAATTTTAGGAATAAACCGGCTATAAAAGTCATATATTTTATATTTCTTTTTGTGGTGATGGCTTGAGGAATATGAGTGCTAATATGATAAAACTGTTCTTCAGCATCAGAGAATTTTCAGTACCACCGAGAATTCTCAGGCATAGTAGACCATTTTATAGTACCAATGAGAACAAAGCCTTTAATTGGTTTTTTAAAAAGGGGTAAGGGGAGGTGTTGCCTTGAGCCGAATTACAGAGGAAGTTGGAATGACAGTTTAAATTGCTACTATGGTGTTTTGGATAAACACTTTTTTTTTTTTTTTTTTTTTTTTTGCAGTGTGGATTTTTGCATGTTATATTTAGGGATCAAAACTGAATTGATAACAAAAATATCTCTAAGTGAAGTGGCAGTAGTGCACTTCTGAAATGCTTTGGCATGATTTGAGGTATAATTTCCTAAATGCTCTTGATTTAGAGCTCTGTGGCTAATTTTAACAGTCATATTAGTGTTAATTGTATTCACACATAAACAGATAACTACATTTCCATATCTATGTAGATCTCTGTGAAAGCAGTTGTTTACCAGATTTAAATAGTTTCTTTATCAATGTAATACATATGCTAGTAGTGATTGCTACCTTCCTAGAATGTGCACCATACCAAAATAGGGGAGAGATGCCACAAATTCCTATTTATTTATTTATTTTTTTATTTGCAGGCATACACAGATTACAGCGATTCTGTTTCCAGGAGAATGGGTTTTATTCCTCTTCCATTGGCTGTTTTAGTAAGTCATGTATTTTCATTTTTCAGACCAAAAATCTCTCAGTGGTTAGTAAGAATTATGCTTAGGGATAAAAGCTTAATTCAAGAAAATTCATAGAAAAATGCTTTATTTCTCTGAAGAAACTCAGTGTGAAATAGATGAGGACCCATGTCTTTGCCACCAGGAGACTGTGTATTATTTTTGGTGCTCTATTTTAAGGCCACAAAGAAACTGACACTGGAGCAGAATAAAGTGAATAATTATTAGATGTAACTTCATGCCAGGAGCATAAATGCCCCAGGATTTATACAGGCTGCTGCTAAGTTTCCTGGTAGAATTCATGGTGTTGGATTTTAACCTGTAAATGGGTTAGGAACCTGATTACCTAAGAAATGGCCTCTGTTTCTCTCTCCATTGCTGCCACAGTTGAGATCAACATACACATTTTTGATGGAGTTTTCTTCATATAACTGAGAGGGAGCTATTTGGTGTTATGGCCACAATCCCCTTAATATCTGAGTGGGTCACACACAATTAATTGATCCTCACAACCCTGTGTGAGGTATGGAAGCATTATCTTCTTTTTATATATGAGAATGAGGCACAGAGATTAAGTGACTTGCCTAAAGTCACATAGGAAGTCTGTGGCAGAGCCAGGAGTTGAACCTACATCTCTTAAATTAAAGTTCAGTGTCTTAACCACAAGATTGTTCTGCATGAGGGTCCCTCAACTTCAGAATTCACTCCCCTCCTTTCCCCCCCCTGCTGCTGGTGATGGCTTATCTTAAGTGATCACTCTCCTTACAGTGTGTTTGATAAAACCCATTGTTTCATGTTCTCTGTGTGTGTATATCAATCTCCCCTCTGTATTTTCCACCAAATGCATCGGATGAAGTGAGCTGTAGCTCACGAAAGCTTATGCTCAAATAAATGTGTTAGTCTCTAAGGTGCCACAAGTACTTCTTTATATTTTAACACATCTAAATGATGCTACACATCTGACTTAACACTCAATGTAAGAAAATCTATACCACTTGATACAGAGTCATGACTTGATATATGTGTTAGTGTTTATCTTCCCAGCATAGAAGGTTAAATGCAGATTACTACTATGGAATTTATAATGACTTGAGCTGCTATAGTGGAACAGGCTACCGCCATAGTGATTGAACATTTATTCCTTTTGGCAAGTATCCTGATTGTTCAGTCAGATTAGGAAAAGCAGCTGGTTGCCAGGAAGCTGACAGTAGTGCAGGTTTTTAAGGCTCTTGGTAGGAAAATTTTTATAAAACCCCTTCAGTGTTTTCTTATCATGCCCTTCCCTGCACTGATATGTTCAGTGGCTTAGGGCTTGTCTGCACAGGGGAGGTGACCAGAATAACTATTGTGGTATAAACTGTTCTGGATTAGCTCCCTGTGTTCCCCCTCCCCCCATGTCGGCATGCTATTCCAGAGTTAGTCACTTTATTTTGGAATAATTAGTGCATTTTGTTATTTCTGAGCACATAAATTATTCTGAAATAAAGTGACTTTTATTCTGAACTAGTGTCTACAAAGGGAGCTATTCTGGAATACCATATTCTGCAATCATTGTTCTGGTCAATTTCTCTGCGTAGACAAGCCCTTAGTCATAATGGCATTGGACAGAAGCACCAACTCTACCAGCAAAGTCCCATAATGTTACTGGTAGGGTGATTAGTGATGTAAAATTGTTGGGGTTTTTGTTGCAATACTGTCCTGCAGGGGTCAAGCAAAAATGTTATTGATAACTTTGTCTAGTTAAGTTCAGCAGGGACCAACATTTACTATGGTCATAACTACAGTTATCTACTTAGACTTCAATTATGGATTGCATCCCTATTCAAGATGGGACTTAAGTACATGTCTAAATTTCAGCATGTGCTGAAATGCTGTCCTTAACAAGGATGGACTTAAGCACAGGCTTAAGTATTTTCCTGAATTGGGGCCTTAACTGCTACGCTGAAAACAAACTTGTGATTTCTTAATGTTCAAACTTTGCAAGCAGACAGATTCCATAACATGCTGAGTTCACAAAACAGCTCAATCTCAAGTTTTCTTTAGTGCAGAGTGATGCATTACACTTCTGGTTCACTACATCAATATCTTTAATGTGATTTCCACACATACATATTGGGTAGCTTCCTCAGATATTTGTATAAATAACTAGTATCCTCTTCCAGCCTATCATTTTTTTTCTTGATTCTGCAATGAAGTCATAATGCTGAACTTGATATCAATCATTTATATAGCAACAGACTGTAGAGTTGTTAGAATTTAGGGCTGTCAGGCGATTAATCACATGATTAATCGCACTGTTTTGTTTTTGAGTGCAGTTATGTAACAAAAAATCTACATTTCAAAGTTGCGCTTTCGTGACAAAGATTGCACTACAGTACTTGTATGAGGTGAATTGAAAAAATATTTCTTTTGTTTCATTTTTACATTGCAAATAGTTGTAATAAAAATATACACTTTGATTTCAGTTACAACATAGAATACAATAATATGAAAATGTAGAAAGACATCCAGCAATATTTAATAAAATTAAATTGATATCTCTTGTTTAACAGTGCTATTAAAGCTGCGATTAATCACGATTAATTTTTTTTAGTTAATTGCATGAGTTAACCATGATTAATTGACAGCCCTACTAGAATTACAACTCTATTGCATAGTCAAGTAATAGCAGATACTCATGTAATATTTATTCAGACAATTCTTGAATAATTAGCAATATCAAGAGGAATACAGACCATTACAAAGTTAATTATTCTTAGTATAAATGTTCTCGTTTTTGTCACAAACTTGACGCGATGTAAATGCCCTCTTTAAATATTGTATTAATTATTAATCTATGTGCCTGAACTATTTAACTTTTTTATTTTTAAAACAGCTCATCAGAGTCGTAACAAGCTCAATAAAAGTACAAGGAGTCTTGGCTTATGCTTGTGTTGTGCTCTTCTATTGTGGGTAAGTGGAACACAAAAGAAGTAAATATTGAACAGTATTTACTGTTGTTTAACTAAATAATTGTAAGAAATACTTTGATCTGTTGATGTTTTAAGGTACAAACATAATACAGTTATGAAGCCCAATAGGTGTGAAATTTACATAAAATGCATTGCAGAACAGTCATAGTTGGATCTAAAAATAACAGCCAGGCACTCTGAGCATCCACTACTGAGCAATTTACAGATAAACATTTGCATCGGTTTCAGAGCCTTCCTTCTCAGTTAGTGAGAAGTTGTTATGATTATGGTCAACAAAATGAGACCAGAGTTTAAAAGGGAGGAGAAGATGGGTGCAAAGAGTGATTGTAGGGTTTTGTTTTGTTTTTTAAAGTGGGTGAGAATGCAAGGGATAATACTTGTATTATCCTTCATGTCTGGGTCAAATAGGGTATAAGGAGTGTTTTATATATTTCTTATTTGAATTAAACTTGGGTTATTTTACATTTTCTGAAGTTATATATATAATAATAGCTATTTAATATAGTGATTAGCTTATCATAAGACCTCACAGAATCTTGTACAATAATTAATAATGCTGTGTTTGCTTAAACCAGAGGCATAAAATCTTTTCTCAGCTGGCGGTATCTTTGGCAGTTGGCCAGGAGCTCAAGGACTACATCAAATTTGGATAGAATGAAGCAGATGTTAGTCACCCTGATCTTGAGCACACAAGTGCTGCCCTTAGAAAACACAGGTCCTCACATACATTTAATCTAAATCCAAGTGGAGGTTGCTGTGATAATTGTAGTTTCTCTATGCTGCACTTCTGCATTCTCAATAAGGTAGTTGCAGGCTTCATTTGAGTTTGAGGACATTTTGGTCATTTCCCACCTGAAACAATTTTTAACTAACTAATAAATAAGGCTGCAAGTCGATACAAAATGCTAGTGCATTTAAAAACTAAAATTGAAATAAATTTTTATAGTGTGCAAAGTAGACATGTAACTGCTAATGACCACAATTGTATTCAGTGACTGAATACTTATACCACTCAACTGCTAAACTGAGGAATTTGGGGAAAAAAATATTTTAAATTGAAAGATCATATGACAAACAGTGCTGTCTTGCACATTGGGGACTATTGAAGCATTTGGATAAACTCCCTCTGGAAAGAGCTAAAGATGTCAAGCAGTAACCACACCCAGAGAGTCATTAAGGGTATTGTATGGGTGAAGCCTTAAGGTTCCTACCTATTGCAGAGCTACTGCATAGAAGGAGGGTAGATTCCCAAACTCTCCTTTCTAGCCCATGTGGTCTCAGTAAGTAGCTTTGGGCTCATAGGTGCTAACTCCGTGGGTGATCCGTGGCTGGAGCACCCATGGGGGAAAATAGTAGGTAATGAGCACCCACTGGCAGCTCCTCTATCAGCTCCCCACCCCACCCCCAGTGCCTCCCGCCCACTGGCGGACCCCATGGATCAGCATCTCCCACCTGCCATGATCAGCTTTTTCATGAAGGCAGGAGGGTCTGGGGCAGGGGAGAGGGAGGGTGCAGCGCGCTCAAGGGAGGGGGCAGACCTGTGTGGGAAAAGACGGGCAGTGTGGAGTGGGGGTGGGAAGAGGTGGGGTTGGGGCCTTGGGGGTAGTGTTGGGGGGGGGGGGGACGGGGCAGAGCCCCCAGCCCCGGCACTTAGGAAAGTTGGCATCTGTGCTTGGGCTAGTGGTTTTCCAGATATAAAACTCAGGGGCTGGGGCAAGTTTAGAAAAATGTCTGGGCATGTTTTCACTGTTACATTAACCCAGATTCTTACTCAGATTCTTACATCTACATATAAAATCCTCTGACCCAAGCTGAGTGATGCTTTCAGGCACAGCTAGTTGGCCAGTCTGGTGGTATAGACTAAAGCCTGGGTTCTGCTTTCATACGGGCTGGTTACCAGCTCACTTTGCAGTAAGGATGCAAGATAAACCCTTTGAATGCTGATAGTCCTTCAGTGCCTTCTAAAAATTCTCCAACAGTTAGCTTCTCAGCTTACTGCAGCACAAAACTGAGATATGCCCACAGAAGACCTAGCAACTCTCACTGGTAAGCGCAGCACCAGTGAGGACATTGTAACTTGAGTGTGTCTTTGCAATGTGTCTGTTCACACCCAGGCTAGGCAAAACCAAGTTAATTCTGCAAAGAGGACTGACATCCTGCTCAGGATACTCAGAATTGTGAGCCACTGTGTTATCCTTCTGCCTCAGAAAATGAGAGTTTTGCTGTTGTTCAACTGTGTATCAGGCCACAAACTCTTCAGGACTCTGCCAGTTGGTTTAGCTGAAGACTCCTAATTTAATATACCAGCACTGTGATAGTTTTGTAACAAAACAAGAAAAAGTTTGAATACAGAGATTTAAGTGATACTAGGCAAGAATAAAAGAGATTGGTCTGGTTACAAACAAAACAAAACACGCTTTCTAGTGAGTAAAACTTAATTTTAGCAAGTTACAATTTTGACTAAGCAGTTTCTCACTATATAAAGTTTCCAGGAGCTCTTGTCTTTCAGGCCAAGAAGATCCAGCTTTCCCAGGTGCTGTACCCTGTTGTCTCCTCAGTGATGGATAACTAAAAAAATCTTTTTTGTCCCCTTATATTACTCACACTCCATTGTCTCTGCCTTAAGAGCCATTACGGCTTCCTGCGGTGCAGATTATGTCCCTCAGCATGATTGTTAAATGCTCTTCTCTCCTGCTCTTTTAGCTTGATGGCTTTGTTTACCTTATATGTAAATGTACTTCCATTGTCTTCTGCTGGAAACCAAGCCAGTCAGACTGGTGAATACACATTCCTTTGTCTAGGGCAGATTGAGTTTTATGCTCTGTCTTCCAACACATATTTTAAGAACACATTTGCAACACACATCTATAACTTTGTACTCAACCCAAACGTACATCATACAATGATTTCCAGGACCTGCATGTCACCAGTTCATATATAATTTATGTGACACTTTTTAGATGTATATATTATGACAACAGTGTGTTGAGGCAGTGTGTGTCAGGCCTGATGTGAGTAACAGTTTGGGGTGAAACCCCTCAGCCAGCTGGCTTTGAAGGGCTCCCAGGGTCACAAAGGGTATTTCTACACAGCAAAGAGAAACCCATAGCTGGCCTATACCAGCCAATTAGAGCCATCAGGGCTCAGGCTGTGGAGCTGTTTCACTGCTTTGTAGACATCTGGGCTCGGGCTGGAGCCTGGGCTCTAGAGCCCTGAGAGGTGGGAGGTCCCAGAGCTTGGGTTTCAGCCCAAGGCCGGAAATCTACACAGCAATGAAACAGCCCCAGAGCCCAAGTCAGATGGCATAGGCCAGCTGTGGGATAGCTCAGTGGTTTGAGCATTGGCCTGCTGAACCCAGGGTTGTGAGTGGGGCCGTTTAGGGATCTGGGGCAAAAATTGGGATTGGTCCTGCTTTGAGCAGGATGTTGGACTAGATGACCTCCTGAGGTCCTTTCCAACCCTGATATTCTATGATTCTTTGCTGTGCAGACATACTCAAAAGACATACCCTCTGTGTTCAGCAGTAAAACTTGGGTATGGCCTTAGAGAGAGAGAGAGTGCAGGAATCCTGGGTCCAGGGCAAAAGTGCCTAGTCTGTGGTTTCTGCAGGAAGGGAGTTGTCTCTGTGTTTTATTACCACCCCAATACAAGGAAACAGGACCTGTGCACGCTTTGTAAATAAACAAATTGCACCAATAAAACACCTGACTTCAACTTGCCAGTTCTGCTCCAAATGGGACACTGACCTTCAAAATGGCAGGAGACAGGGTCTATAGTGATGTGTTAATATCATAATACATGAATAAAGACCTGTTCCTTCTATGGATTTAGTTTATTAGATTAGATTTTGTCATACGATATGAATTTCAAAGTGAGAATGGACTTTATTCTTTTGCTGTGATCCGGGTTTAGAATTAGTACATCTCCTAAATCCTCTGAGTAATTCCAAGTTCTGCACACTGCTTTCAGTGTCTGTAATTATAATCTACATAAGTGGAATTATTTGCAATATGAGAGAGAGAATTTAGGTATAATACAGACATGTGAGAAACACTGCCTAAATAATGCTTTAAGATTTTATCACAAAGGATTTAGACTAAAATAAGGAGGAAATTGTTCTAATGGGGTGAAACAATAATTCTTTATTTAGTTACATTGTTAAATGTAATAAAAAAAATATTAAGTCTTACCCAATATTTGTAATTTGCGTTTTGATTTAATTTTATATGATTTTCAGCTGTTCACAGTAAACTAATCTGACCCGCTTCTGCCCTCCCAGTAGTTAGAAACCGAAAGCCCTGTGACAGAAGAAAACTTGGAAACTGCTATGTAATCCATGATGAAAATCTGGTATTAATACATCAGTTGGGTGGGTTGTAACCTACCAATATCCTGATCCAACTCTCATTGAATTGGATTAGGCCCTGAACCCTTCATTTTTCAAAATAATAGTACATATCTGTGAAAGTATCTTGTTTTTGGAAAGGCGGTATGGGGAGAGAAAGCAAGGGACATGTCTTTGTAGAAAGTAAAACTATTATCATAGAAGATTAGGGTTGGAAGAAACCTCAGGAGGTCATCTAGTCCAACCCCCGGCTCAAAGCAGGACCAACCCCAACTAAATTATATTTGCTATTCTTTCTGCACATCAAGATGGTTTGTTCCTGTGCCCTCAATAAGGCTTCTTTAAAATACAGCCAGCTCTCCTGGACTCCTTTCCCCCTCATATTAGCCTCCTAGAGGATCTTGCCTATCAGTGCCTTGAGGGCATCAGTCTGCTTTTCTGAAGTCTAGGGTCCATATTCTGCTGCTCTCCTTCCTTCCTTTTGGCAGGATCCTGAAGTCGACCATCTCATGGTCACTGCTTCCCAGATTGCCACGCACTTCTACTTCCCCTACCAATTCTTCCCTGTTTGTGAGCAGTAGGTCGAGAGGAGCATGGCCCCTAGTTGATTCCTCCAACATTTGCACCAGGAAGTTGTCCCCAATACTCTCCAAAAACTTCCTGGATTATCTGTTTGTTTACTGCTGTATTGCTCTCCCAGCAGATGTCAGGGTGATTGAAGTCCCCCTTGAGAACCAGGGCCTGTGATCTGTAAACTTCTGTTAGTTGTCCAAAAAAAGCCTTGTCTACCTCATCCTCCTGGTCTGGTAGTTTCTAGCAGATATCCACCATGACACCACCCTATTCTCTTACCCTAGTAGAAGGGACCTTATAGAACCACAGTTACAGACCTGGGGGAATCTAATTTTGTCTAGTTTGTGGTTGCTTGGGTACCAAAGTGAAAGGTTCCTTTTTAAATTCTGAAGATTGTCTGCTCTGCATATCCTCCTATCCCTCTAACAGACTTACTTTTACAGGAATATGTATTCCATAAAAATACTTTTGAGAAAGAAATGTTGTATGTTACATTTTTCTCTTTTTGACATGATTTGTGTTAATGCATTGTGTGATAGTTGCGTTGCTACTGAAGTATACTGTGGTCTCTTTATAATGCACAAGTTAGACCTGCTCTAAGGCTTTTAATTTGAAAACATTCACTTTTTCCAGCAAATTTTCTGAATTTAGATTATCATCACAATGTCTATTAAGATTTCCATAATCAATGGGTTCCCACATTCTTTTCTACCTATTTACTATCCTAATGTTGAGTAGGGATATAGGGCTCCATCCAAACCCTATCACAGCTGCTGCAGAGCTATCTAATGAGAGAAATAAAAGGTACTCTTGTAGCTCCCTGAGTGAGAAACAAGTTCCGGAGACTCAAATTCTGAGCCCAGAATAGCATAGAACCATCAAACTAGCCTGTAAATCAAAGCTCTAAATCACAGCTGCCTTCATCTTCAATATGGAGGCGTAGTCTAAAAATATTAAAGGTCCTAGCATGTGATGTTCTGTCAATAGTAGTAGTAATTAGCTTTCATAAAGTGCTTTTCATCTGTAAATCTCAAAGCACTCTACAACAGTAGAAAAGCGTCTTTCGCATTTTACAGATGGGAAAACTGAGGTAGAGAGAGCTAAGTGATGTGCCTAAGTTCACACAGCAAATCTGTGGCAGAGTCAGGAAAGAATCTAGGTCTCCACTATCTACTGGATCATGTTACTCCCAGCCTGGCTATTCAGATAGAAATGGAATATTGCATGATGGGACTTGTAGACTCTGTGAACCACACACCTGAGGGCTACTGCAATTTGGCCATTTTTTGGAAATTAGGTGTAGTCTTTTCACTCCTTATGTGGCCCATGTTTGTTCAAAGTTTGAGAGCTCCACATAGTGGTTGTTGTTGCTATTAGAGATGCTTCAAAGCCATCGCAGACTTGCTGTTATTTTTGATATGCTCTTCAAAGTAGATGTTTAGATACTGAGTGTATTGAAAATTTACTGAAATTCCCATAGCTGCTCCATGAAGTAAAAACTGGTATTAAGTAACTAAAATACTGATATTAGCATCCAAATGACTTCTAGAAACATTTGAAATTTTTACCCTATGAAACCCTTTACATTAAAACGTCAAGCCTGAAACCAAATTATTGTGCTGCCTTTTTTGGGGGGGGAGCGGGGGGGGGGCTGTTTCTCTATAAGACATAAGAAAAAGCTTTACGGTTGGAAGGATTAGCTAACAAATTAAATACCTTCCAAATAGCAGAAACCATACATGAAACTGTTTTTATATGACCATCCATTAATTCCAATATGTAAATGTACCCTTTTATCTTTCAGGTTAATTTCACTAAAAGTCCTTAACAGCATTGTGTTGTTGGGCAAGTCATGCCAATATGTAAAGGAGGCAAAAATGGAAGAGAAGTTGTTCAGTCCTCCTCCTACTAGCACCCCAGGCAAACCACCTAGCAAACCCCAAAGCAAATTTAAATCTACTCAAGGTAAGTTTAACTGCTTGTTCAAATGATCAGTGAAAAGGAAACTGTTTCCGGATTAAACTTAATATTCAGTCTGCTGTTCCCCTCTCTGCTGTTCAACAGTACCTTTACCACAAACTGTACCACATAATAACTATGCTTTGGTTCACATGTTAGGACTGTGAGCATACACCTAGCAGCTGGAGCACAATTCTGTAAACAGAAGAATTCATTTTCCATTATTCAGTGCTTCATTCTTCACAGACCTAAATATTCTCCACAATAAAATTCCACCAGGGTATGGGAAAGGAGGTAGGGAAGCAAAAATGAGAACTAGTACTGACTTTGTGTGCATGAACGTGCGTATTTAGAGGAATACCTTCTTGTAAATGCTGATATTTGACTTGAGCTCTGACAATACTGACGTTTAATACGAAATATTCCATTGAATTCTTATAGAAAAGCGGGCAAAATATGATATGCAGCAGGTACAATTACTTAAAATTGTAATGAAGATGGGGAGATTTCAGGCAGCTGTTCGTTCTCTAAGTAGGATTAATGTTAATTCTCCTGATTTGAGATTTGCCTCCTTGTTTTTTGTTTTGTAGTATATAAGGTGGTTTTCTTAGTCTTCTGCAATTTGTATATAGCACCTTTAACATCGGGTGTTTAAAAAACCCTCTGTTATTAATAAATAATTGTAATGGTGTATTAGCTGTTTTGTTGTTGTTTTTTTATATCCCTCTTTGACATAATATGGGGGGGAAACAGAAAACTTCACTGTTCTGATCAACAAAGTTGGATTGTATATTGTGTCTGGGAAGAATCCAGTGGGAGCCCCTGAGAATTTAACAGTGAGGCTTTATTGTGTTTTGCTCTAAGGTTTGCCAAAGACTTGAACAGCATGAAATTTAAGGTGTTTATTAGACATCATAGTCTCTTGCCAGCAATACTAGAGTTAAGAATCATCATTTCAGTCATAAAACCCTATATCTCAACTGTGTCAAATCACATTGGACTAAATTTAGTGCATACATTTATTAAAATGGCTTAAATCCATATATTGGGTTTTTTGGTTATATGGTGGAAAAAATTTATGTACAGTAGATCTGGATGCTTTTTCCAAGCTTTCACTAGAAAATGTTACAGTATTACAGTGCTAATTTTTTCTTAAATTATAAAATATTTTATAATTTATTTGGATGTGGGACTTAATAATTCATATTTTAAGGGTTGACCATTAGAACTTACCAACAGTTCCCAGTGAATACATTCTGAAGGCTATTTTTAGCTGAAGCAGCAGTAAGCTTACCAGGTCAGTCCAGCAGAGAGCTAATGCCTCAAATGACACAATTTTATAAGAAGCAGAGACCTATATATTTCTGTGAATGTCATTTAAAAAAATATTCTCAGCTTCTATAAAATCCTCAAAGGTGGAAGAAGCTTAATTCTTCAGTGCCATCACTTCATTTTTTTATAAATACAGTGACTCTTAACAACAACTGTTTCCCTATAAAGCCAGATCATACGTAAGAATTTTTCTAGCTTGCCTTCTCTCCTGTCTATTCATTATTATTGCAGAATTCTTCATTATTGATTAATCCCTGTGCCCCAATTAAAGGCTTGAACAGTACAGCCTGTATTGCTAGCAGTATAATCACTGGTTTCAAGGAATTCTTCTAACCTATTTTCCTTCAGCCTATAGTATAAGGATATATTTATTTTCCTGAGAGTTTGCACCTTTCTCATAAGAATGTACACAGTTGCAATTACCATTGGTAAAGTTTGAAACTACTCTTGAAGAATGAGCTCACTAGTTAGACTGGTAATCATTTTTAAATTGAACAGTGGCTTCCTGTGGAAACTGTTCAATGGGAAGGTACCTACCTACATATTGAAGCTCTGCAGTGAACCTTGTTATGACTGTTTTTCCCTGGTGCGTGCATTATGTTTTACTTATATAGGACATTATTAAATTACTCCAAAGATTGGTTATTTTCCTAAAAAATATACAAATGACTGGAAGAGGTGATACGATAAAGAAGCTGCTTTATAAAGTAGTTATCTGGAACTAGTAATAATATTGTTTTACACATTGCTGCAGTATTTCTGTTGCAAACCCCTATTTTGATGTTTATTACTTTTGTCAGATAATGTTCTCTTGGCTGGGTCTTAAAACAGCTTCTCAAACCAAGGCAGATGTTTTTCAAAAACTCCCTTAAAATATGTCACTTATCAGTTATCTTGTTTCTAAGAGGAGCAAAATATACCTTAAAGAAAAGGAGTACCTCAGTCCCTGGAAAAATCATGGAGCAGGTCCTCAAGGAATCAATTCTGAAGCACTTAGAGGAGAGGATAAGGTGGATAGCAAGCTGGTTAGATCGTCAGGCTCAACGGGTAGTGATCAATAGCTCCATGTCTAGTGGAAGGAGTGCGGGCCAAGGGATGTACTGGCCGCCGCTTCCAGCAGCCCCCATTGGCCTGGAGCTGCGATCGGCCGAACCTGCGGACGCAACAGGTAAACAAACTGGCCCAGCCCTGCAGGGGCTTTCCCTGCACAAGCAGGGGAACAAGTTTGGGAACCACTGACCTAGACAAATTGGAGGATTGGGCCAAAAGAAATCTGATGAGGACAAGGACAAGTGCAGAGTCCTGCACTTAGGATGGAAGAATCTCATGCACTGCTACAGACTAGGGACCGAATGGCTAGGCAGCAGTTCTGCAGAAAAGGACCTAGGGGTTACAGTGGACGAGAAGCTGAATATGAGTCAACAGGGTGCCCTTGTTGCCAAGAAGGCTAAAGGCATTTTGGGCTGTATAAGTAGGGGCATTGCCATCAGATGGAGGGACGTGATCATTCCCCCTATTCTACATTGGTGAGGCCTCATCTGGAGTACTGTGTCCAGTTTTGGTTCCCACACTACAAGAAGGATGTGAAAAAATTGGAAAGAGTCCAGCGGAGGGCAACAAAAATGATTAGGGGGCTGGAACACATGACTTATGAGGAGAGACTGAGTGAACTGGGATTGTTTAGTCTGCGGAAGAGAAGAATGAGGGGGGGGATTTGATAGCTGCTTTCAACTACCTGAAGGGGGGATCCAAAGAGAATGGATCTAGACTATTCTCAGTGGTAGCGGATGACAGAACGAGGAGTAATGGATTCAAATTGCAGTGGGGGAGGTTTAGGTTGGATGTTGGGGAAAAACTAGGAGAGTGGTAAAGCACTGGAATGGGTCACCTAAGGAGGTGGTGGAATCTCCTTCCTTAAAGGTTTTCAAGGTCAGGCTTGACAAAGCCCTGGCTGGGATGATTTAGCTGGGGATTGGTCTGGCTTTGAGCAGGGGGTTGGACTAGATGACCTCCTGAGGTCCCTTCCAACCCTGATATTCTATGATCTGATTTCCAAAACTGGTTCATTTGTTTTGTACTACTTTTATTGTTCGCTTGGCTAACTTTCTCAGCCCTCAGTGCAGCTTTGATGATGGACAGATCTGTCAATTTCAAATTCATTGATGTGCTTATACAATTAACACACTTTTAATTCTGATTTCCTGCTATTCCAACAGGTATTTCCACAGACGAAAGTTTCTCTGCATCAATTACCAATCAGCCTGTACATCAGAAGGAAAATACTACGTCTTCACTTGTGACAAGCAACTCTGATCAATTCCTGACGACTCCTGAAGGAGAAGATAAAGATATAAGCCAAGACAATTCAGAATTAAAACACAGATCTTCAAAGAAAGATTTGTTGGAGATAGACAGGTTTACTATTTGTGGAAACAGAATTGACTAAGTTTTCTGAATAGATGTGCTTAGGATACTGAGCTATTGGGACAGCAAATGCTACCAGAATGGACGGTTGCCAAAAAAGGCACTTAAATATTTATTTAAAATATTAAATTATTAATGGCAAGCAAATATTAATTTTTACAAGTAGGCTTGGTAGCTGGTCAGATCAAGTAACAGAAATCTTTAACTTGGCTCTTTGGAAAATATAATGGATTGTGAGCCTCTTGTCTATTTGGCAGAGCTACAGTATCGCTGTCTTGGAAATAGACTGAAAAAATCAAACTCCTGTTTTGATTTTTTGAAACCATGCTTCCAGAACATATCATTTTTCATCAAGGTCTCTACAATATAAGGATATACCTGGGAATATATGACAACTTTAATAGGAAGCTCATCTTTCCAGTCTCATGTTGTTTTCATAAACAGCTACAGATTTCAAAACTTGTACTTATCAACGAATACATAAAAAAGCACTGGTAGATTAAATAGTAAGTCAAGATAATTATTCTTGTCACCAGAAGAGTCTTTGAAGATGTATCAGAATTAATCAGAATAAAATACTACAGTATCTTAAATGAAAGACCTACTGCATAGTATTTTATCTAAAATCTAAACCAGCAAGGGAAATGGATCACAAATACAGAGAAATACAGTGAAGGTTCCGCATAACTGGGCAAACACAGCTTCATTTTTCTGTTCAATTATAATGTGTTCTGCAAGGCAAACTATATACATTTATAAATGCTATATGAAAGGCTTTTTTTAAAAAAAGTTGAGGCTTGTTTTTTGCAATGGGAAACATTTTGTTACAAAGTGACACTTCTTTATATTGAGAAAAGGTAGTGTGAACTGCAGCCAGCAACACCAGTGTTGCATTAATTCCAGATAATTCCAATGCAATGGAAGAAATAATTACTCACTAAATTTTTGGTTTAAACAAGTTGATAAAAATGGCATCTGTATATTAACTTAGCTGGAAAAATTGCCCATAGAATAGTTAAACAGAAAATCAGAAGTGTCCATTTTAATTGATGGATTTTAAGCAAACTTAAGTAGATATGAATAGCTTTGTTATGAAACGCTTGGTTTTATGAAGTATAATGCATCTTAATTTCTGGTGTGTGTGGCAAGGTTGGGGGAATTGATGAAAGGCATATTGAATCCCTCAAGAATGAATTGCATTTCAGCTCAATAACTAGGCTAGAGAACTGAATCAAAAGACAATCTTTCATCCAGTGATAAATCCTACATTTGCTGTTTAAAATATAACATTAACCTCTCTTTTCAAAAACCTTTCAAAAGATTTAAGTTGATGTCTGCTAAATTATTTCCCTTCGAATTTTATTTTGGATTTTTGGTATGATACAGATATTTCAGTGATGAACAAACCACAGGATTTTTTTATTAACTAATTTGTAATCTATTAGAGTGGAAAAGCCAAAGTTTAATATTTGATTTATGATTATGAAATGTGGAAGAATACATGCTAATTCCTAAAATCTGCAGAGTTGTATTAATATGACAGAACAGAGAAATGTACATAAATAATGTTATGAAACTGATCAGAATGTGAAGTTGTCATGAAAAATGGCTTTACCATACAAGTCAACATCATCTGCTCTAAAGGGAGCCTCTTGCTTCCCCTTCTCCTCTCCCACCAACAGCAGCTGCAGTAGTGTCCAGAATCAATTGAAATGGTTGGGGGCGAGGGGAAGAGGAGAGTCTAAAATGCTTTTATTGTGGGTGTATTTTATGCTCATTGAGAAATTTACACATTTAAAATTCAATTCAGATCTGTGAATTTTTCAGTTATGTAGCAGTTGCTAAAGGAAGCTTGGAATGATTTTCATCTGTTAAATGACATTCTGTACCAATTTTATAAGTGCATCTTGTGTGAAACTCAATAAAATTCAATTTTGTAATCTTTGCTTAAAAAAAGGAAAAGAATAGACTGGATTTCTTTGCAACAGTTGTCAATTTTGAATACTGCAATGTAACTTCTGCATATTCTGGTTTCACTATGAAGAACTTATTTTTTTTTTTTTTGCAAATACAGGACAAGCAGCCTACTTTAGACCTGGTTTTAATACTGGTTTTGTTCTTCTGTATTCATCACTTTGTCAAACCCACAGGAGGTACTAATTTCAGCCTACTGTTAATCTGAATGCTAATTGTTTAGAGACAGAATCAAATTGAAATCCAGTCCATTTTTTTAAAAGTAGGGTTTTTTGTTTCAATTGCCCTTATATCATCCTGTTAATTTTTATGGTTTTACATTCCACGTTTCTATTCCTAATGTCTTTCCTCCCTTACTGTAAGAAAGACCTGCACAAACAAAAGGAACTGACTATATAAAGTGTTGTCAAATGCAAAAGTTTAAAAAAAAAAAAATCCCAACTCTTAGTGATAGAAAAGTTAGTTGCAGTAATAGCAGATTTTTTTTAAAAATTTCCTATAGAAATGTGATTTGTAAATATGTCCATTAATTACCATTTAAACTGTAGCCTATTAAATATATTGTATTTCCATTTATTCTGTGCACACACTTCAAAGGTGACTGGTAGCAACTCCATAGATAGGGTTGTGTTCTAACGGGCTTAAAATGGGATATACATTCCTTTTTTTTCCTCTAAAATATCGTGCAGGGTTAGTTTTTATGATGTCTGGATTATTTATGTGCTTCATACAAACCATACAGACTTGCTTTTTTTTCAGAATGTTTTAATAGAAGTCTTCAAAATAGGGCTCTAGCTGAAATTTTTCCTTGTCATCCTAGTTTGTATTGAACACTGTCTATCCACTTAAAACTTTTTAGAGAGGTGTGCTAACTAGAACTGATGCAAATGCAAATCTGATTGATGGGAACTAGACAATCCAAACCTGACTGACTGGCCAACTCGTAGGTCGCCAACTCGCTCTCAGTAACTACTCGTTTGTCAGTTTTTACCTTACAATCGGGTTGCTGCATTTCTACTCCCCCACCAGTTTGACTTTCCCACTCCCTTTCAACCATTAAAAAAACCTAGGAAACTAATAAACAGAAAATTTCATTGCAAAGCACTTAAGGTTGCTACACACAATATACTTGACAAATCTCTCCACAAAAGCAAAGAAATTAGAAGTAAATATTAATGCCTATCTGTAGAGACCCTCTATTCCTCCACCTGCAGGCACATATCACTACTACTACAGACCATGTACACTACAGACCATGTCCTGCAAATTTCACAGCCCCCTAGAACTGCCAGCCTTCCATCACCCCTCTAACTGCCCTTCTACTCACAATCCTTTATTAGATTACCCTCTCCAAACATGATAGACTATTCCCCAACACTAATAAAGTTTGGTGCAGTATATAATCTAGTAAAGTAGCATGTACAGTAGGATGAAAAGGGGGCAGTTAAATTGCAATATGTGGTCTGTTACCCTCACCTGGTTTTAAAGTCACTTTAATTCTGAATGTATGTGTCCACACTGGAGGTTTAATGCAGTTTAACTAATCTGATTGAAATTCACAGTTTTCGTTCATTCACGTTAATTTTCCTGAGTGTCTCCAGATACATAAGCTTGTCTGCATTGCAGATGGAGCAGGCCTCCCAGCCTGGGTAGACAAACTCACACTAGTGGGGCTCGAGTTGCATGCTAAAAATAGCAGTGTGGATGTGTAGCTCGGACTCTGCAAGTCCACCTGACACTGTAGGCTCCTCCTATAGTTTCTTGTTCTCTGTTTTTCCCTTCTGCATTGTCCCCCTTCATCCTTTCTCTTCCTAGTCTGTCTGCTCCTGATGCTTTTCCTGGACTTGGTGAGGAGGAGCATGTTTCTGATGGATGGACTGAGACAAGCGGGGGAAAGTCAAATGTACTATCAGTTGTAGTTTGGCCAACCTGTTTTACAGGGTAGATATGCAGTTGGGGAGGGAGAAGTTACGAGTCTTTATAACTAACTTTTATAGCTAACTAGCAAATATTTTCCCTGGGCGGTCTTTAATAGAGTGCTGAATCACAGTACAGTATGGGCTTATGTTACTACTGAACGATCAGCCAATCATTTGTTTAAATGGACACCACTGACTGCTCCATTTTGCCAGAAATTGTGTTCTTGTAATTTGTACTGTACCAAGCGGTCTACTGGAGGTAGATTTCTTACCTGGCGCAATGCAGCATCTGCCATTGTATGACTTGTGAGAAGGAATAAATGAGACATTATTTAAATAGATTTCAGAGTAGCAGCCGTGTTAGTCTGTATTCGCAAAAAGAAAAGGAGTACTTGTGGCACCTTAGAGACTAACAAATTTATTAGAGCATAAGCAAAGTGAACTGTAGCTCACGAAAGCTTATGCTCTAATACATTTGTTAGTCTCTAAGGTGCCACAAGTACTCCTTTTCTTTTTATTTAAATAGAATAATAGTTATAAAATATTTACAAAATTATTACAAAGCACTCACAGGTGCCTTATAATATATTTAAATATCTCCCCTGCCTAGATTTGTGCAGGTGGAGGTCAAAGTGTTGTTTGTGCATTTCTAAGATGTACTCACTTGCCACTCATGGAACTTCATATAACTCAAGCGATGGGCAGGAAACTCTGTAGAGCCAAGGGTAAGTTTATAAAATGAGGCTCCTGTATCTCCTTCCTAACTTGCATACAGTTCAACAGTTTCAGCAGATGTATAAAATTTAAGTGCCTGAATCTGACTACCAAAAATGGATGTCATGGTATGGCCGTTTCTTTATTCATGCAGGTGCACGTTTATCAGATACTTAACATAAACTATCAGTATGTGCAAATCTGATGTATTAAAAAGCACTCCTTAGTTCCCATGAAGCTTTATTACAAAGGGAAATGAACCAAGAAGTAGATAACCATGTAAAAATAGTAACTGAGAGAATATATAGCAAAAATAAAGCTCAAAAATGAGCAAGAACTTGGAAAACAATATACCGGTACTCAAATTATAAATATACCTTATTCATGGCTGATCTGGAAGCAAGTTTTTATTTAGCTAAATGATATCTTTAGATGTGAATTCATATTTAAATTTTAAATAGGCTGGCACCTCTAAATGGGTCTCATCTTCAACTGCCCTAGGAAAAAGAGGAAAGATGTTTTAAAAGGTAGCACCCTTTTATGTATTTTATTAGAAATAAGTAAAATATTATAGGTTTAACTTTTTAGCTCATGTTCTACAAACTAATACCTGTGGATTTTCAGAGAGAAATTAAAAGGTAATAGTTTGGCTTCAGCAATCTGACTTTTTTGTTTTGTTTTTTGTTTGGTTTTGTTTTTGTTACAAAAAGCTACAGTGTGACTGACAGTTACCTGGGGCCAATGACAGTAAAAGAAGCTATTAGAAGATGCTTACCTGGGCTTCAGTCCAGCAAAGCAGTAAGTCATGTATGATTTAAGCATGTGAGAAGTCAACTACTTCAGTGGGACTACTCACTCACTCAGTTACAAACATGCTTAAGTGCTTTGCTGCATCAGAGTAACACAAAGGTGTGTTTAAGAAAGGATTGTTGATCAGAGGACAATTGTGAGCACGCAAACTTTTTGTTGGACTGTTTGAATATCTGGTATTATAGGCACCAAATTAGGATGTAAAGTACATTGGTTTCTGTTGCACCAGACTCTCTTAAATTGTTAGTTCCCTGGCTGAACACTTAACATTGATTCTTTGAAATTTAGTCTGCACCTGCACCTTGAAGGAAAGAGCACGACATCCTTTGTAAACTTAATCTGGTTACATTCTACCATGTTCCCTCTTTATAATCCCAGAACTGATTTGCTGAAGTCGGAAAGTACAGTGGCAAATACCAGCCAAACCCAGCTATGCACTGTGTATCCCATTTATTTACATTTTTGTGGATTTCATTCTCTTTGCTTGCAAATTTCAGTCATCCTGTCTTGTTTTATTTCAGATCATTGAGAAATAATGAATAAATGGGCATATGACATCCATATATCCCAAAAAGAATTGAAACCAGATTGCCCCAGCTGTCTTTAAGCTAAAATGAATTGCCAAATGAATTTTAAAACCATGCATAGAAAACTGATAGTGAGTGCACACAAGATGCATTTTGTTAGTCTTTAACTTCCAAACTTTTTCCATAGGAATATTTTATTAAGCTATGAAAGGTTTGCAGCCTTTCAAATGTTCATCAGCCAAACAGAATTTCCCCTCAAGCCAAAGTAGGTTTTATAATCATGAGTGTTCTGTTAACTTATTTAAGTCAATCATAATTTAGGGTTTATATATTGTGTAAATTTCTCATTTTTAGTGGTTTGATTTTGTTAAGAAGTTTCCTTTACTGTAAATATCTATTTTTTCAATTAGTTTTAATAAAGCAACTTGTTGTTTGTCCTGCCAGTAAATTGCATCTTAATGAAGTAAGTGCTCACTTTATTATGGCAAACCTCAAATGCTAATTCACAGCTGTGCTGTTTTATAAATAGGAAATTTGAATTTATTTTGGGGGGTGGAGGGGATGGGACACAAGTGAAACAAATAGACTTTATTCATAACTGTCCATGTCCTATATAAAGTTATACAACTGAAATTGTTCTGAACATGAATGTTACTAAAATGGAGTGCAAAAGAGTGACATATTTCTGCCTTACAAACCAGGACACACTGTAATTTAAGTGAGCAAACTAGTCTCAAGCACACTTTTAAACAACTGATGAAATCCTAACTTTGTGTTGGAATTGATTTATTTGGAGATATTAAATGGAGGGATCTTTCCTCTTCATAATGTCATTTTTAAATAGCTACTGTTTGCATTTTAGAGGGCTGGACTGTGTTAATTCTATTGACTTCAAGAAATGACCTTCTATGACTTCTGAAATTTATTTTCACTAGAAGGGCCTTAACTGACTTACTAAGTTTCGCAACTAGACCATCTCTCATAGTTATGAAACCTAAAAGGTATCTCCGCATATTAGAAGGTGTCACATGAACATGATTCATGGGAGGGTGAAGTTAAGCAGGTTGTCACAGGTGAATGGTATGGAGGTTTCCTAATGAAGCTAAAGAGTTCTTTTCCATTTGTCTCTTATCTCTAGCATAGCAACAAATTTATACACCTTGTAAATTTGAGCTTGTTAATTCTTTGTTTCTTGGTAGCACGTTGTGTTTTCCCCATCACAAACAGGACCTGCAATCAAGAGGATCTAAAATTGAGCTGCTTGAATATGTAAGAGGAAACTGAAGGTCATTAAACTTGTTCCCGATCTAGTGATGGATCTATAGGTAAATCTAAAAATGGTAAGAGCAGGCGGGGGGGGGTTGCAATTGTGGGCCCATTTTTCATTTTTGTAACTATGTGAAAAAAGTCAATTTCCAAGTTATTTGGTCTTTCGTTTCACACCTCTAAAATAAACCATCAACCTGATGCCCACTAGATAATCTGTCATTCAGTAATACTTTTGATGGTGGGAGTGTTGCTGCTGACTTTGATAGGTATGTCTACACTGCATTTTAAAACCTGCCACAGCGAGTTTCAGAGCCTGAGTCTACAGATTCAAGCTCTCAGGGCTTGTACTAAAACCCTAAAAATAGCGTGTTGGCTCGGGCTGGAGCTTGGGCTCTGAAGCCCACCTCTCTCCCTTGCCTTCAGAGCCAAATGTCAATGCAGCTGTTTTAAGTGCTGTAGCATGAGCCAGAGTCTGTAGACCTGGGCTCGGACCAGCTATTGTGGGGATTTAAAATGCAGAGTAGAAGTACCTAATAAGGCCAGGATTCCACCGCTAGTTCATTGTATTCATCTCCATACAAGGAAAAGCACTGTTAAATAATTTGCAATACTTTGCTAACCTGATCACCCAGGACAGTTTTATCTGTGGTGTTCTGTTCACCTAAGCCAATGAGATACTGAGCACCAAAGGAAGTTGAAGACGCATCTTAGGACCCAGTCCTGCAAGCTATCTTGCATAGGCAGGATTCCATGCAGACACAGAGACTTAGTCTGCAGGGTTGATTCTGTAGATGGTGGATTCTGTTAGGGATGATGATGTAAAGCACCAAGCAAACATTGTGAAATAGAAATTTAATCCTCATATGTTTGTACAGGCAAACATACTTTGTAGTAGTAGCTTATTCAATATTAATCACAAGCCTTAAATCTGCATATGTTATGATCAGCACATTTTTGTACAACAAATAAGTTATTGTACAAATACCTCAGACCAGCTGTGCTGGGATCTTATGGCAGGACCTGGGATGGGAATGTGTATCTTGGATCAAAGGAAGGTACTAAACAAAGTTTCTTTTTAAAATGGAGCTATTTTGTTGCTTGGCGAAGACAGACTACGCAACTTCATACAACTCAAGTCCTAATCCTGCCCCAGTTCTGCTCTTCTACAGCCATTGGCTCTCCTGTGGCAGGAGCTAAAGTTCCAGTTTGAAAAGTGTCCTCCCTGCAAGTGCTCAAAGTTTATTACATCCAATCACGGTGATGATGAAGTTCCTGCACTCAGATTACACTTGGCCCCACTGAAGCGGGCTGTGAGTGTAATGACTGGATCCTATGAGATGTTCAGTGCCGCCAATGCCCACGGATCTTCAACAGGAATTGAGGTGGCTCAGTATAACACAGAACTCTATCATAGCTTCAGCTAGGTCGTGTTACTGAACTGTTTGCTCATCCTCAGAAGTGGGACCTTCAGCTCAGGGAGGAGAGGGAAATATTAGGGACTTTATACTGCTCTTCTCTCCCAAATTGCTTACTCACGAAAGCTTATGCTCTAATAAATTTGTTAGTCTCTAAGGTGCCACAAGTACTCCTTTTCTTTTTGCGAATACAGACTAACACGGCTGCTACTCTGAAAATTGCTTACTGTATCTGTAGATTCATATGCAAAAATCAGACCAGACAGTTTGTTATAGCTGGTGGCCAGGTATAGGGCTGACCAGTACAAATGGGAATCCTGCAGCTGGTGGCAGGACTGGTTGTCCCACATCTCACTGAAGCTGAGACTTCACCAGGGACCCTTATTGTCTGAAGGCAGCAACTCTTGTGACATAGCCAAAAGGGAACTTCCCTCTGGCCTGAGCAGCAGGACCTGAGCTACACTGGTTTCTACTGAAAACTGCTCTTTGAATATCACTCAGATTTTTTCACCTCTAAGCAATGGGACCTCACATCCAGATTAGTTAACATCTTCCACCCTTCTGAACACCCAAAACCAGCAGCTGTAATGAGACAATGAGCCTTGCACTGGGACTTAATCTTGTATTAGTAGCTTATCTGAAAACATATTATGAAAGTAAAGGACCTGATAGATACAACTAGGCTGATCCAACAACTGTCTTCTGCGCTCAGATTCAACAGAATGTTTCATGAGGAAGAATTTGTGTTGACAACACAGCTTAAGACACTTGGAAATGGCAGAACTAGCATGATGGGCCACCTCAATACAGACATTCTGTGCTTTTCTGGCATCTCTCTGATACCGCAAATCTGTGCCTGCCTACATCAGGGTTGCATTTGGATCTGCTGCCGAGGCTGCACATGGGAGGTGACTGGAAATTCTTTAAGAAATCCAAGGTTTCATTTATTTAATAGATGAAGCCCTAAAGCAAAGACTGAAATCATAGAGTATTTCTAGTAGGCAATTTTGTACAGTAGGTATCTATGTCCAGCTCCACCTGCCCATGTCTGGCCCTGGTCCAGCGAAGCATTTAAGCATGTGCATAACTGAGTCCAGAGGTGGTCCCATTCCTATTCCCGCTACATGCAACTGATTGCTTCGGGGGACTGCGGGTCTGCTGTTGAAAATGGTTAAGTGTGCAACATGAGTTTGACCTTTTGTTCTGTCCCTTTTTATTGTATTTATTGCTATTTGCTTCATTATCTGACAAACCATCTAATGGTCATAAGCGCATATTACAATTCCAGTGCTCTTTTCCTGAAATCAGTGAGCGTTTTGTTTCTTCCTTCCATCATTTTTAAACACAGCAGATGAACTGAACCTTTAGTATTCAAACCAAACCACAACTCCCAGCATGAGGGAAGGAGAAAAAATGCTATACTTCCAATGGAGGGAAATACCGACTGGTCACTTTAAGTGACATTATGCGCTCTGTGTTCTCGTTTTGAACAGTACAGTACTTGGATGGCTTGTGTGCCATTTGTAGGAGCAGCCACTATGCCATCTTTTTAACTCTAGGTATTGGAGTTAACTCATTCAAATACTTTAAGAAAGGGAGCCAGGTTTCAAGTCTGTCTCCTTCTTGCTGTCATTTGTTATGTGAGTTTTTCCATGACTAATATCCTCCTCATACAGGCTATATTCTCTGGGTCTTCCAATGAAACCAAAATGAGCATTCCTTTACACATCTTGTTTGTAAAGGAGGATTTTCACATGGGAACAAAACTGCATGAGGAAAAGAAAGGAGCACAAAATTGTTCTTAGGCAATGCAGAAAATTGCCAGCTAAGTTACTAATACTGGTTTACTTGTGGCACCTTAGAGACTAAACACATTTATTTGAGCATAAACTTTCATGAGCTACAGCTCACTTCATCGGATGCAACCGATGAAGTGAGCTGTAGCTCACGAAAGTTTATGCTCAAATAAATGTGTTTAGTCTCTAAGGTGCCACAAGTACTCCTTTTCTTTTTGTGAATACAGACTAACACGGCTGCTACTCTGAAACCTAATACTGGTTTGTGTGTTCTAGCTTGGTTTTGTCATAAAGACATACTCTGTTTCTGGTAACCTGTTGCCTTGAATATTTTTTGGGCTGTCGAATAGTCACCAGTATGGTTTCATTATTGAACCGGCTAAGAGGAGGCCTGAAAGGCATGTGGAAAATGTTATCTTGTATTTAGGCTCTAAGTACAGTATTTTAATGTCTTCTCCAATCTCTCAAATATTGTACAGGGTAATTTCATCATGTATAAAACCACAAGTAAATTTCAGGGAATAGAGTGCTTCTATAAGCAGTCTGGAGCCTGCAAAAACTGGGCCATTTATCTGGCTCTTCGGAGACTATAAGGATTTAATTATGCCCAGGACAGTAATACTAATATAATTAGCTCCCCAAAAAAGTTTGATTTGTAGACAAAAGTAAACTTGATACCTCCAAAAAAGAAACACTGATATGAAAATGAGTCCATGCAAATGTACAGCTTTGTACACGGAACATGGCAATATGTGTAGCCTGAATAAAGACAGGCTTTTCAAGAGAGAGAGAGACACAGAGACACTATATTGTTTAATCTGGTGGAAGCACTATGTAATAGGAAACCTGTTTTGTTTTTTCATTCTGGGCGCACACATATGGACTAGATATTGTGTCACTTGTCTCCTTTTAAACAATGGGCTATATTGTCTGTCCACTGAAGTGAATGGAGGTATGCCAGCAGCGAACAGCCCAATATCTGTTACTAAATACCTTCATAAGAGTATCGGATAGCAGTATTGCAGTGCGTGTCACTGATTTCTTATCAACATTGCTTAAGGAAAGATACCCCCTGATTCTCATTTGAAGAGCGAAGGATAGCAAGAGTGTGTGCAATACATAATCTGCTAAGGAGAAACTGGTCCTAATATAGTCATCTCCTCTGGACGAGTCAGCATCTTTTGTTTGCCTTTTTCCCCTCACCCCACAAGAAGATCTGAAATTAGGGCCATAAAATACATAGGGAACTCCATGCAGTTTTAGTAAAGGAGTTTTCTCATCACTGTTCACTTTCCCTGGTGGAATGGGTAGGGTGTTAGGTCCCATTAGCTAGGGGACATCCCAAGATCTGCAGACAGCCAACTGCCTCTACACACCCCACTATGGAAGTGCTGCTCCTTCAGGAGCCATGATGCAAAGGGCTGCCTCACCCCACAGCTGAACAACAGCACCTACACACCAGATTGAATGGAAGTTAGTGCTGCTGGCAGCAGCAGCAATTTCCTGCGACTCTGAGGCCTCTTGGTTCTTCACAAGCAACTTCTGTCTGAGACCGCAATACACTGCTTTCGTGGTATTTATTCCATAATGGGTAGCATGTGAGGTCTCTACTGACCGCTTGTAACTTATTGATACTCCTAATCGTGTGTATTGGTAATATATAAGGAATAAAGTGACTATATTGAAAATTGTGCCCTTATGGTCTTGGAGGGAAAGCAAGTCACTGGGGAAAAATAGGTCTTGGTGATGGCCCATTCAAGTAGGAGGGAACTGTCACCCTTCCCTGGCTAGGGGATTATGTAACACAATGCTCAATTGCCTACCTTTGCACCAACCCAGAAAAGTCCATGGAAAACCAGCAAAGTCAAACTATAAACATCAAAACCCCTTGAAAGGAAAAGGAACTCTATGATGGCAAAGGGAACACCCTGGCTGGGAATGAAGACTGATTCAGTATATCATAGGGTGGAGAAAGACACTCTAGATCCATTAACTAAGGAACCTCAATGAGTGTGGGGGAGCTTCCTGAAAGACAGGATCATAGCTCCTTGGGGGCCAGCGCATGCAGCAAAAGATTGAACTTTTGGGTGAGACTCATCTTTACTGGATAGAAAAGGTAACAAGTGTAGGCCCTAGTTCATGTTTTATGATTTTGTTTTGTATGTGACCATTTGTTTTCATCGCTCACCCTTTTTGTCTTTGAATCTCTAGTCTTTCTTAAATAAATGTCCTTTTGTTTACTACAATTGACCCCCAAGTGCTGTGTGTGATACAGGAGCAGTGGGCTAAGGTAAAACTGGTAAACTCATGCTTCCTTTGGGAATGGAGGAGCTGGGATTTCTTTGGGTATCCACTAATCAGGAGCTGAATACCACAAGGGGGGTACTTTGAATGGACTCGGGGGGTGAGGTACATCTATTGTCAATTGGCAGGGTGTATAGCCCAGAGAATAGTGCTTGAGTGACTGTGAGGCTGGTTGTTGTGTTGGGGACCTAACACCTAGTTCCCACTGGCAAGAATCCCTCACCCTGAAGCCAGGTGTCAACCAGGTGGCTTCTCCCATCCCTGAATCCAAGCAGACACCTGAGATGATGTGTACCTGTGAGGAGGCTTTCTTGTGATTTGGTGTGTACTGAGCAGCTGAGGATCCTCACTCACCTCCAGGCCCTGTTCTACCTCCTAGCTGATTTTTGCCAGGTTTGGTTTCCCTCAGCTTATGGACATCAAGGTGAGACATGGCCCGAAATAAACTGGGACTAACTAAATGTAGATTGAACATAGAGTGGCGAACAGAAAATGGCCTCATTCAAAATTCTTTTTCTAACTGTAAATAATGAACCTTTGTGTCCCAGCACAAAAGTTTCCTATTCACTTGCCCTCATGTTGTAATAAATAAATGGTCCAGTTACATCCAGCAATTCCTTTTAGAGAATGTTCTATCAAGTCTCATGCCAATGACTGAGAGCCCAGCTTGTTTCCTGTGATAATGATGCTGTTTGATGACAGACAAAGAAAGAAGCTAGTCTCAAATATTCCACTGATTCCTTCTTGAATGGGATAGATTTGTGACCTGGAGTGTGGGAAATTTGTATACAAAAATATGAACTACTGAAGAACTGTTCTGCTCCAAATCCCATTGTAAAACCAACCATCTCGGGGTTTTCAAGATTTTCCTACATGTAAGCAAACCTTTAACCCTTGCACCACTGGAGCTTTCTAGACTACCTGGCTAATGAATATATAGAACATACAGCATATAGGTAACATCCCCAGCTTCCAAAGAGTTTAGATAGAATAGGCTAGTAGACAACAGCAGCCTTTCTCTTTGGGTAAGTATCTTCAAAAGATAGTGTCAAATCTTGGGTCATTGTTCACTCTAATTTTGTGGCAACCACAATTAAGCTTGTAAAGATGCAGGACTGGTCTGCACTGGTATGGCACAGAGGGTTGAGGTCAGATCTCAGTTACCCTGGTGCAATCCTGTTTACATCAGTAGGCTTGCGCTAGTGTGACAGCAGAATTTGGCCCTTTGTACCTAAGCTACATCATCCTTGTCCATTTGCTAGTGTGGAATTCTTTCCAGCTCCCATGACTTCTGTTGCTAATGGTGCAGATGTTAACAGGCTTGCCTCAGTTTGCTTCTCTGTGCAAAAGCATGATGGCTGAGGTCAATGGGAACAAAAACACCTTATCTTTGTTTCTTGGCTGCTGACTGAAGCGCAACTTGAGGAACGCATTGTCGCAGAGGGGCCAGCTCTATAGGTGTGTCCAAAGAAACACTGATTGAAGAAAATCTGGCTCTTAAATATTTGTGTGACTGTTGTTTAAACATCAAATTAAATCCACTTCTAAAATGTATTGATGTAGAAATGAATCATTTTCCCACTTAGCCTGGATTTACATGTGCTAACAGCTGGCTGAACAATTTGGTAATTGATTTTAGCTTAGCTCAGCCACAGTCCTACCTGTCTGAATTTTTGCAGCCCAGTCAGTGAGGGAAGACACGTGAATTTGCTCTTCTGTCAGGGTATAGGATGGTTTAATTCCACCCCTGCCAAACCGTGGGTGAGATCTGTTAGTCATGTCATATCACACTGTTACATAGTTTTACATACATAGTTTTGGGGTGAGGCAAGGAGGTAAGTGAAAACAATATTTAAACAAAAATAATTCCCTAGTGATGATTTTGGGAAATCAAAATTAGGAAATGGACAAATGTGTCCATTAAAATATGACTGTCTGTAATAGGAAGATAAAGGTTCTGAGGCTTTAAGGTACATGGGGTATGTGAAATGGAAGCAGCAGGGGTAGGCTATGTTAAAGGTTCCCAACTATTTTGGGCAACTGTGCCAGTTCATAGATTCTCTCTCAGCTGTAGGGTCAGTGTCTGACATCTCCCATTTAGATGCATGTCCTAACCGGGATGACACAATTTGTAGTCCGGGCCAGATTTTTAAGTATATTTAGGTGGCTAATTCCAAATTATTTCAATGGGAGATAGACGCATAAAATTCTTTTACAGCCTCTGTAATACAGAGTGCCAGATTTTTAGTTTCCCTTTAAGATCATAACAGACATAAATGTACCTTAATGGTTCTGCAATGATACCTTTAAGCCTTATCTGTAGATAAGTTAGACCTTTCACTTTACGGGACCTGGAGCATGCAATTAAAGTGCAATACAGGCTGCACTCACAATCTTACCATCTAGATGGGAAATCCGAGACGGTGATGCTGTGAAGGAGAAAAGAAAGCTATAAACTTTACTTGATATACTTTTTCCCTTGCTGTTCTATGCATTTCAGTTTCCAGGTAGGGGTCAAATATATGGATGTTGTTTTCTTAACAGGAAATGGAAATGAGATACTTAAGGCAAAAACTATGAAACCATGGTGGATCATTCACAGACAGGCAGTAAATGGAATCATCCCTTCGCTCCAACAGCCTTACTGAACTTAGCCATTTAAATGAGACACAAAAGAATGTGGATATGAATTGTTCTACTTTGTGTTCCTGTACCTCTGCTTAATAAGTCTCATTACGAAAAGCAAGACCACACCCTGTTAATATGGCCTAATAGGAGAGCCATAAGGCTAACTGCTTTTTTACCCTCCTCTCCCTGTGTCTTCTTTTAAAGTAAAAACAATACGGATTTCCAGAGTAAAACATTTCACAAGAACGTTTTACTTTTAAATGGCTTAAGACAATTCTTCAAGACTAGCTGATTCCTCCTAAGTAAAATCAATTCAATTACCCATGCCTGTGATAAGGTGGGTGAGGTGAAATCTTTTATTGGACCAGCTCCCATTGGTGAGCGACCAGCTTTTGATCTACACATAGCTCATCTTCAGATATTTTTCAAGTGCTCTGTGTAAGGCCAGGTCTGCACTACAGCCTTCTAGCGGTATAACTACATCGCTTAGGGGTATGAAAAATCCACACATCTGAGCAATGCATTTATACCAACATACGTCCGGTGTAGACAGTGCTGTGTGGATGGGAGGGTTTCTCCCGTCAGCATAGCTACTGCCTCTCATTGAGGTGATTAACTACATCTTTCCTGTTAGCATAGGAGTGTCTTCACTTAAGTGCTACAGTGGTGCGCTGATGCAGTGTTTTAAGTGTAGACCTGCCCTAAGCTCAAAAGCCACAACTATAACAACAGTGCGATGCCACAGTGTTTGGGATGTAAGCTGAAAGCACCAAAATCGTTTGCACTTCAATACAGTAAAGATCCCTTTAATCTGAACTAATTAATTAGGCAATATACCTTATTTCCCTCCAGGCAATTCCCTAAGCAAACCATTGGAACTAATTAAAAGCCTGTGTGTCTCTTCATAACTGATATTCATAGTATGCAATAACATGTGTGCATCAAAATCTATAATTGCTATCGCTTAAGTCACAATCATTTCTGCACTTCGATACATGAAATACAATCCATGCACTGAAACAATACCATGCATTCATCATAGCACCTTTTGGCCAGCAATCTCAAAGCAATTTAGCAAAAAGAAAAGGAGTACTTGTGGCACCTTAGAGACTAACAAATTTATTAGAGCATAAGCTTTTGTGAGCTACAGCTCAGCTCACGAAAGCTTATGCTCTAATAAATTTGTTAGTCTCTAAGGTGCCACAAGTACTCCTTTTCTTTTTGCGAATACAGACTAACACGGCTGCTACTCTGAAAGCAATTTAGAAACCTCAAGCTTCACAAGACCCCTTTCTCCCACAGCGGAGCATATATTACGATTTCCATGTAACAGATAGATTCTCTGTGCTTCAGTAGATCAAACTCACTTGCCCAAAAATCACTCAGTAGGGTCAGTCCTATAGAAGGGGAATAAGACCAACAAGACTGCGTTATCTGTTCCTGCTTCTACCTGAGAGGCAATGCACTTCCTTGGTGTTTCTGGCTTGGCATGGGGGAATAACATAATAATATTCAAAACCCAGTTGGAGAACACTTCAATCTCTGTGGTCACTCAATTACAGACCTAAAAGTGGCAATTCTTCAACAAAAAAACTTCAAAAACAGACTCCAATGAGAGACTGCTGAATTGGAATTAATTTGCAAACTGGATACAATTAACTTAGGCTTGAATAGAGACTGGGAATGGATGGGTCATTACACAAAGTCAAACTATTTCCCCATGTTTATTCCCCCTCTCCACCCCCCACTGTTCTTTTCAACTGCTGGAAATGGCCCACCTTGATTATCACTACAAAAGATTCCACACACACACACACACACACACACACACACACCCAGCTCTCCTGCTGGTAATAACTCGCCTTAAGTGATCACTCTCATTACAGTGTGTATGGTAACATCCATTGTTTCATGTTCTTTATGTATATAAATCTCCCCTCTGTATTTTCCACTGAATGCATCCGATGAAGTGAACTATAGCTCACGAAAGCTTATGCTCAAATAAATTTGTTAGTCTCTAAAGTGCCACAAATACTCCTTTTCTTTTTGCGAATACAGACCAACATGGCTGCTACTCTGAACTCTGAAAAAAGATTCTCATGTAATCAAAGGACTCCAGGAGCTGGGTCCTTAAAAAAACAAGTGTGAGCACTGGTAAAAATGTGTGACCAAAAAAGTCAATTTGCCCCCCAAGCACCATCTTCTCATGGGGTGAAATTCACTATAGCACAGAGGGACCAGGTAAGAGTTTATCCATATAAAATACTATATAATTGCAAAAGTTAATTAAGACTAGTCATGATACTATAACTGAAGAGCTCCTGGTTCCCAGCCCAGTGGCCAATATACTAGTGCATGTTGCTTCTAGGACAGACATGTGCTTTCATTTTGGGTTCACAATTTAATAGTGCAAACGTTTGAGGAAGTGCGTTATATATATATTTATTTATTAAAGATCCTGAAAACATGAGCTACGAGGGAAGATTGAAGAAAATGGGTTTGTTTAGTCTGGAGAAACGAAGACTACAAGGGGACACAATAATTTTCAAGTACATCAAAGATGGTTACAAGGAGGAGGGAGGGAAAATTGTTGTCTTAACCTCTGAGGACAAGATAAAAAGCAATGGCCTTAAATTCACCCAGGGCAGTTTAGGTTGGACGTTCAAAAAAACTTCCTAATTGTCAGGGTAGTTTAGCACTGGAATAAATTGTCCAGGGAGGTTGTGGAATCTCCATCATTGGAAATGTTTAAGAGCAGGATAGATGAACAGAGATGATCCAGATTGGGCCAAAAGAAATCTAATGAGGTTCAACAAGAACAAGTGCAGAGTCCTACACTTAGGACGGAAGAATCCCATGCACTGCTACAGGCTGGGGAATGACTGGCTAAGTGGCAGTTCTGCAGAAAAGGACCTAAGGATTACAGTGGACGAGAAGCTGGATATGAGTCAGCAGTGTGCCCTTGTTGCCAAGAAGGCTAATGGCATATTGGGCTGCATTAGTAGAAGCACTGCCAGCAGATCAAGGGACGTGATTAGTCCCTTCTATTCAGCACTGGTGAGGCCACATCTGGAGTACTGCGTCCAGTTTTGGACACCCAACTATAGAAAGGATGTGGACAAATTGGAGATAGTCCAGCAGAGGGCAAAGAAAATGATTAGGGAGCCGGGGCACATGACTTATGAGGAGATGCTGAGGGAACTGGGCTTCTTTAGTCTGCAGAAGAGAAGAGTGAGGGGGCATTTGATAGCTTCATGAAGGGGGGTGTTCCAAAGAGGATGGAGCTCGGCTGTTCTCAGGGGTGGCAGATGACAGAACAAGGAGCAATGGTCTCAAGTTGCAGCGGGGAGAGGTTTTGGTTGGATATTAGGAAACACTATTTCACTAGGAGGGTGGTGAAGCACTGGAATGGGTTACCTAGGGACAGGGCCAGTGTAACCACTGGGCCAACTAGGCAGCCGCCTGGAGTGTCAAGATTTGGGGGCACCAAAAAGGACTCTGGCGGCATGAGCAGCGATAAGCTTGCAGGTGGGAGGCAGCCGGGCAGGGGGGTGGGGGCTTGGGGTCTATCCCCCCGCATGCTGATCGCTCTCCCCTCCGCCTCTCCCCCTGCAGGTGCCAGCCCTATGCCCAGCCCCAGCTCCCCTGGACCCAAGGAAGTGAGGCGGGCAGCGGGGAGGGATCGCTGGGTGCCCGGGCTGCGGGGGTGGAGCGAGGCAAAGGGAAAGGCTTGGGCAGCCGGGGAGGGGACTCCATGTGCTGCCCGGGGGGGGGGTCTCTGCCCCCTGATGGGGAGGCAGGAGCCTGCTGGTGCTGGGGCCTCTGGGGGGGCACCCTATGTGCCAGGCTCTGGGGAGGAGGGGTGGGGTGGTATGGCAGGCCGGGCTGGATGGGGGAGAAGCAACAGGGGGGAGGCTGTATGCCAAGCTCTGGAGCGGAGGGCAGGGTCCCATGGGCCGGCCAGGCTGAGGCGCGCGCGACCTGTGCCGGAGGGGGCTGCATTCCACGCTCTGGAGACAGGAGCAGGACTCAGCCGTGTGCCGGGCAGAGCTGGGCGGGGGGGGGCATGTTGTGTGCCGGGGGGGGAGAAGGAAGGGGAGGGCCAAGGGGGCTGCGTGTCTGGCTTGGTGCTGTGAAGGGGGGGCTGTGTGCCTGGCTGGGGGGGCTCTTTGTGTGCTCAGCTAGGCTTTGGCGGGGAGGACCAGCCGGCCGGGGAGGTGGCTGAGGAGCGAGGTGGATTGCGCTGGTCTGGGTTTTGTGGGGAAGTAGGGGAGACACTGTGTGCCCCGCCAGGCTCCGGGCGGGAGGAAGGGGAGCTGTGTGCTGGGGGGGGGCTCTGGGGAGGGCTGTGTTCCGTGGATAGTGTCGGGGTGGGTGGGACAAGCATACTGCTTCACTACAGTACAAAGTGGCAATCACATCATTTTTTCTCGTCGCGTGCAGCTGTTACCTGTTCTGACAGGCTGTTTATAGTGCTAAGTTTACTAGTTTTCGGAGGTTGTCGACTGAGGCTAACTATTTTTGTTGAGTTGTTTCAGATCTAAGGCTCTGGCAATTGCTGCTGCATCATTTCGCTAATACTTTGTGTCAATTGTGTTCGAGTCCGGGGGCAGGAGGGGGCGCAAGGTGGAAGTTTCACCTAGGGTGCAAAATATCCTTGCACCAGCCCTGCCTCAGGAGGTGGTAGAATCTCCATCCTTAGAGGTTTTTAAGGCCCAGCTTGACGAAGCCCTGGCTGGGATGATTTAGGTGGGGTTGGTCCTGATTTTAGCAGGGGTTGGACTAGATGACGTCTTGAGGTCCCTTCCAACCCTAATCTTCTATGATTCTATGAATACTTAGTCCTGCCACGAGTGCAGGGGACTGGACTGGACTAGCTGGCCTCTCGAGGTCCCTTCCAGTCCTACGATTCTATGACGTTGATTAATGATATAATAACTTTGTATCTGGACTTACATTTGAGCTCAATCAATATACTTTTTATGTTTCTTTTTCATGAGTGTTTTGTGTTGGGCTTTTATCATAACTGGTGAAAAATAAAGGAGTACTTGTGACACCTTAGAGACTAACACATTTATTTGAGCATAAGCCTTCGTGAGCTACAGCTCACTTCATCGGAAGCATTCAGTGAAAAATAGTATTTTGTTGGGAGTCAGAGTTAAGATTGTGGTGAAATATATATTTCATTATAACTGATTATAATATTGGGGTTTATGGACAGTACAAATTTTGATGTCCTTTACTATTGATTTCTATGTCCCTATTTGAGTGGGTTTTCTAATGATATTGATATGAGCTGAGTGAAACCTTGTTATAAATTGAGTTAAAATCCCATTGAGATTGATAGGTGTGAACTCACCCATCAGTTAAAATATCTGTATGCATAAATTCCCACCTGGGACAAAAGGTGTGTGTGTGTGATCCTAGTGCCCAGGAGCTTTTGTCTGAGTATGTGTTTTTTGAAGGGGGGGAGAGAACTCAGAAACAGAACAGACAAGAACAGAGAGATAGAGACAAAGACAAAAACCAGAAAGTTAAGCAGTAACCTGTGAACACAGTGTGGCCCTGTAAAAAGCCAGTGAGAGCACTTTTGGGTACGTTGGCTGAAGAGGCTTGAGGCTGTAAGCTAAGAAACTGCTGTTTTGTTCATGGTTCCTCTTGCATTTGGTGAAGGAGGGCTTTGTACAGTCTTCATAAATAATGAGATTGTGTTAAAGAAAATACCGGTTTTCATCAATTTCTGCTTCCAATTTCTGGAACATCCCCAGGGCCTTAAAATTTGACTAGCCACTTGGGTCAAAAAGGAGCAACAATGTGATAGGTAAGCACACTGTTGTCACATACCAGTGTTAGATGGTTTTTGAAATGAAGATTTTTGTGTTTGGATTAAAAAATCAAAGTATTTTCTGAAGGTGAAGAATTAGATTTAGACGCTGGTATTCCTGATACATGGGTGCTTTCTGAATAGAACATCTTATGATACTTTACATTTTCCTTATAATACATCTTTCTTTCTTTAAAATGTATGCCAAGAACTCTCAAATCTTATTCTTTTTGATGTTGAGTAAAATTGTCTTATTCTTTTCCAGAATCACTATCTTTATGGTATTTGTTATGTTACAGTGAGACGTGAGATGACATTTCTACTCCAAGGTCCCACTTCTGCTTTCCTTGTACCAGATTCAGTGGTACGCTTTGGCTGCTTTGCACATCTCAGTGATCCAAAGCACCCATAAACCTGGTTTAATCTTCAATTATGTCATGTTTATGGCTGCTGTGCATTGGCGGAGCATACCTGTGCATTTGCCCACGTATGTCAGGAGTCTCATTGATGTCAGTGGAAGACCAGCAGTAGTGCTCAGGTGAATAAGCATGGCAAAAGCAGGTCTGTAATCCTTATTTTCACTGTTATAATCATCTCAACTTATCTGAGCTGAAATTTCTCATGTTCAGTCTTAGCCCAGAAATGATTTGTAGGGAAATATTTTTTCTAAATTAAGTTTTAAAAAGCTTGCTGTGAAGCTTCACACATTAGCCCTCCGATGGGCCACTTCCCCCAATCTACAATCCCCCTTCACGCTTCCAGTGTTTAATTTCAACATTGTATCCCCTTGTAGTAAGACCATCCTGACTGATGTGAAGGTGAATTATGTGTTTCACTTACTCAATGGCTCACTCTGTGGGCGCTCTGAGACTCTCAATATCATGGCTAGTGCACATGTATAACAGCGGGAACTGCTACAGGGGGCTGATACAGAGAAGGATTTGGGTCCTGAGCACTCTAAGCAGTGACTGAGTTTCCAAAGAAAACTCCCATATCACTGATAATGGTGAAGAGGTAACCATGGAAGCTGAGCCAGAGCCAGATGCAGATGTGAATCAATACCCAGGCAGGATCATTGAATGTCCCCAATCTCCCATCACGTAGAACCCTTTTCCCAGAACACCTGGTTGTGTTGATACAAATAATCCCTCCCTTTTCCATCTTTCTGGGTTTTATTACAAATTTCCCCTGCACATGGTTAACGCTAATGGTGTGTGTCCTTTTATGGCCACCATATGTCAGAAACCTAAGCTCTGCTGGGAGGACAAGTCAGTAGTGCACAAACTGTTGCAGTGTGACGCAGGCTGCTGGATTTCTGCCAGAGAAACAGCTTTGGATCCAATCCTGTGTGTTTGCCTGCATTTGTTTCCTAGACCAACCTTTAAACTGATAAGTATCTGAGACACATGGGAGTGCTTTGAGAACACAGACAAGACAGGGGGGTCACATGGTCCCCACAGACAATCAAGAACCGAGAGAGAGATGGAGATTGACTACCCATGTGGAATTCCTGAGATAAATCTTCAGTTGGCATGTGCTGCTCTATCCAGCTATTGTTCCACTCCCTCCCCAGGAATAAGGAAGACTAGCTCTTGTCATCACAAGCCCTTTCTGAAATTCTCTGAAAGTTGTTTCTAGCAGGAATGTTATTTTCTTCAAGGTTTTTGCTAACAATAGTTAGGCAAATGCAAACAGCCCAGGAAATATTTAAACATGTAGTGACTCAAAGTGCACAAGGCTTCAAGTTACTCCTCACAAATTTAAGGCCTTAGTGAATCCACTGTCCTGAGCAATTCTGACTCTGTTTGGCCAGACAATGTGGACAGGGCTAAGTCCCTGCTAGAACATGTTTAAATCACATTCTGTAGCCTTGGTCTCTAGTACAGTGGTTTTCAAACTTTTTTCTGGGGACGCAGTTGAAGAAAATTATTGATGCCCGTGACCCAGTGGAGCTGGGGATGAGGGATTTGGGATGTGGGAGGAGCTCAGGGCTGGGGCAGAGCGTGGGGGTGAGGGCTGGGATGGGGCCAGGAATGAGGGGTTCAGGGTATGGGAGAAGGCTCTGGACTGAGGCAGGGGGTTGGGGTGCAGGAGGGGGTCAGAGCTCTGGGCTGGGGGTGCAGGCTCGGGGGGGCGGGGATGAGGAGTTTGGGGTGCAGAAAGTCTGGGTTGGGGGGGATCAGGGCTGGGGCAGGGGATTGGGGCGCAGACTTACCTCCTGTGGCTCCCGGTCAGCAGTGCAGCCAGGGTGCAGAGGCAAGCTTCCTACTTGTCCTGGCACCGAGGACCACACTGCGTCCTAGAAGTGGCCAGCAGTGGCTCCGGCTTGTAGGTGGAGGTGTGTGGCTCTGATCCCGCAGGCAATGCGAGTGTGGAGCTGGTGCTCAGGGCAGGGGCAGTGCACAGAGCCCCGTGGCCCCCCTACCTAGAAGCCAGACTCGCTGCTGGACGCTGCTGGGGTGCAGCAGCGTCAGAACAAGTAGGCACTAGCCTGCCTTAGCTGGGCAGCACCACCGATGGGACTTTTAACGTCCCAGTTGGCGGTTCTGACCAGAGCCGCTAGGGTCCCTGGGTATTGAGCAAGGCGACCCAATGCCTTACATGCCGCAACCCGAACTTTTAAAAACACTGGTCTAGCACGCTATTGCCAGATGGTCAGGAGAATTCCTTCCTGAATGTCTAATGAAACATTGAATGGTGAAGATCTGAACTACTCCCTCTGTGTAATAGGGCTGTAAAACAATGATCTGGACCCTGGAGAAGTGCTTAATCTTCTTTAGATTAAGCATTTGTTGATTATCAGTGTCTTACCTGTAAATATTTCTTAGGATCTGCTATATCTTGTTCTCAAGGGAATACTCCATTTGAGGAATGGCTTCTAGACAAAGTGTGATCAACTTTAACTTAGTGAATTTGGTCAGCAGACCATCCCACTATTAAGAGTCCCTCACAGTGTGATTTGACAAACATATATCTGGCTGACACAGAGCATCCTGCGTGGCATGATTCAGGAAGCTGGCAGGTTGCAAATGTCTTGTGTCTCAGGCAATGGTCTTTCATCTTTTAGGTAAACTGCATTTCCAATAGTCACTCAGACTATCTTCAGAGCAGAGAGAGAGAGAGAGTTAGTGTGATGCACAGTGGTCCAAATCCTTGATCAGGGCACCAGGTATGTACATAAATCTGGGGACTGTCCTTTCCAAAGAGACAGAGGCCATCTTAGAGCACTGTGGGAATGGAAACACACACTGCTGGTTAGTCCCCAGGCTATTTATCTAACTGCAGAAAACTTGTCACCTTGAATTTTCTGGAGATTCCTCATGCTGGCTTATCCACCTCCACAGACCAAACCCTTAAGAATGGACAGAAGGGGTGTTCTGGCAATCTGTTTAACAGTATGAGAGGGCCTCTACCTTACATTTCCTGGCTGTCACTTGGGTCAGACTTCAACAAACTTCAGGCAATATACCTATCTTGTTACTAAAGTACAACACTCAATGAGAGAAGGACCTGACACACTGCAATTAAAGCAAAGTGATGGTCATGGTGTTCTCTGCTGGTGATTTACTTTACCAGAGAGAGCCTGTTCCTTCTGCATGCCTCTAAGGTACATCTTGTGACAGAGGAGGCCCAGAGGGATGAGGAGGGAGGGAGGGATGACAAAGGCCCTTCCCCCTTCTGAACTGGTCCACAGAGTGGACTTGGTGCCCTAAGTAGAGATGACAGCACTATGCTAAAGCATGATCTAGCTTGTGCAGTATGCCAGCACAGCAGGGAGCTTAAAGAGGGATTAAGCCTCATTTTCTGAGCTCCCCTGTTATGGGGAAGGCTGCATGTTGTCCCCTGCTCAGGAAAGTACCTGAATTGCATGATCTAGCCCTGTTCTTTCTTTGTAGATGTTACTGTCGTCTTTTCCCCTTCAGTTGTTTCACATTATGAATTATATCCATTTGAAACTGAGTCCTATTAAAATTGTATTATGTACAAAATATGCAAAATGAATTATATATATTTGCAGGGTGAGCTAGATGTAAATTACTAAATGGAAACAAGAATTTCTGTGTTGGAAACCTCTGCCCAAAGTGTGGATTTGATTCTTAGGAAGATCCGCATAGTAAGTAGGAGGCTAGTTTATTGTAGAAAACACCAAAATTCTGGGTACTCTCTAAGCTGACTTTGGAAATTAAACAGAATTTATGTGTAAACAATGCACAAACATTTAATGACTCTCACCCATTGCTTCTGAAACACAGGAGAACTTGTTGATGGCAAGAAGAGTCTAGCATTACCATTTCAAAATAAGTCTCTAAGCTGCACAAATGTAGCTACTTCTTGGCATTCATTAAAAAGAAAGACAGACAAACTGGGATTTTTATTTTGAAAGAGAATGATTTTTTTTTTCCCCTCAACCTTCATGAATTTTTAGGTGGCTGTCTGGATGGGAGCTTTCGATGCATGAATTTTTTATGTATTGAACCTCAATTGCCAAAGGATAGATACATAAAGTAGAGTGTGTGCTATTTTTGTGTACAAATGAAAATAAATGTGTACACATTCTAATTTGTGTATAAAATCTCAGAAAAACAGGCATCTCCTGTGGATGAATCTAAAACAGCGGGCTAAAATAAGATCCTGTACATTGGAAGTGCTAATTAACTTTTTTTTAAGGCTATATCTCCTATTCTAATTAACCCCAGGACTAGAAAGAGGAAGAAAGATATTCATAGCAAGAGTAGCAGAGATTGTATGCTGATGAAGTCTCCCCTAGAAAACACCACAAATTTACACTGATCAGTTCTTCTCTTTCAGAATTTATAAATGTTACTCCGCAATAGATCAAAATATTTGTATTTTGGAGGAAAATATGTTGAATACGAGTGGAAAAACAATTGAATTATTTTTTCTCTGCACAAATCAATCCCTTAGGGTCAAATTCTGATGCCCTTCTACTCTGAGTACTTCCATTGATTTGCATGGGGTTACCAGTGTAGGAGGCTACTAACTGGAGCTATCACCATGAGGAAGAATCTGGCCTTCACAAAACACAGAGTCAAATCCTGCAGTCCTTACTCAGGCCCCCACATGTGGGAATGACCAGAACAGGGAAATGAGGAGAACAGAAATTCCCTGAGTGAATCATTTCAGAGAAGCGGGAGGGTTCCTCTGCCTTCCACCTTGATCTCCAGCAATGAAGCTGAGGGATTCTACCCCAAGAATGCAGATTCTCCAAGTAGAAGTAAGCTACCTGGAGGCTCCTTGGTCTGATGGGTCCCCCCGCCAGGGTGCCACCCAGAACTGGGATACAGCTGAGCCTTCTGTTTTAACAATCAGGGTTCCTTCTTGCACTGTGACATTGTGACAAGCTGCAAAGCCCTCCAAGGTTGTACTCACACCAACATCCACAGGTAGGGACCACAGCCAGCTGTGTTCATGAATGCTGTGGCCAGCCACTACATCAACCAACAATAGAGAAGCTTCAGCCAAAATATCCCCCAGCTCTCCAGCCTGGGACCCCAGAGCTGTACCATCCTGCCCTGGTCAAAAGCCGACCAGTAAAGATTATTACAATTACCCAGTTTGCCTTTCCCTTGATGTGGAGAGGAATACACACAAAATCTTTAACTGAGCTGAGATTTTTCCCAAACACTTCACTCAAACCACACTGTGTTAGGTAAAAAAAGATAAAACAGATTTTATGAACTATAGAAAGATAGATTTCAAGTGATTATAAGTGATAGCAAACAGATCAAAGATAGTTACCTAAGACGTAAACAAAAATGCAATCTAAGCCTACTATACTACACAGGATTTATCAGTCTCTCATGCTGTTAGATAGTACAAGCAGTTTGTAGCTGTTTCATACACAGGCAAGGTTTCCTTTCCTGCCTGGGACCAACACTTCCCCAGTTCAAAGTCTTTGTTCATCCAGAGGTATTTCCACTTGTTGAGTTGCGGGGAAAGTGAGACCATTGGTGATGTCACTTCCACCTTTTATAGTTTCTTTCATATAGCGAGAACCCTTTGTTCCAAGCCAAGTTCCCGGCCCAGTTTGTGGAAAAATACAGGTACCAAAAGGGAGTTCAGTATCATGTGATCAGGTCACCCGCCCTTGCATGCGTTCATGGCAGCCATTATCCATAGGCTGACTGAAGCATTCACAGGAAGGCCCACCAGGTGGGATAAGCTTTTTATATGGCCCATTGTTTTAGTTAATGAGCCATTAGCACTGTCTGGCTCCTTCATTATTGTACTTGAAAGGCCAGTTGTGGGTGTTTCCAACTTCACAACATCTTTCAGTAACACACACATAGAAAAACTTCATAACTTTTCACATACAATGACAGCATATACAGTCCAACAGGATATTAATGTTCAATAGATCAAGACTTTTAGAATGATACCTCACAATGCATACTTTGTACAAAACATATAATTACATGACAGTGATGAATATGGGGGTACCAGCGTGTTGCTTTGGGGCACAGAGTGTCACACTTGGTCTGCCCCTGGATCCCACTGTCCCCTGCCCAGCAAGACTGCTGCCATGCTGCCAAAGTCTCCCTCAGCTACTGACTACTCCTGAAGTCTCTCTCAATGGGACAGTGCATTCCAAACCAGAGGGTTCAGTGACATAACTTACCCAGTTTTGGCCTCAGGGTTTTGGAGATAGAGAATGTGGCAAAATTCTGTTCCCTCTTTACCATCTCCATAGCTTTCAAGCTGACACTCAGGGATCTCCCAGTCTTCCTTGCCACAAACTACACTATATTGGAGCAATATATGCAGAGAACTTTCCATAGTACTGCATTCGAAGCTCTGCCCTGCTTTGAAGATCTGTATAATGGAATTGGCAAATGAATTATATCTCCCTGCCATCACTACCAAATGAGTGCTCACATCTTTGTAAGAAGCCGTAAGTGTAATGTGTAGGAAATGGAAATCTAACATGCCTCCACTGCATTCAGGATGGATACAGTAGTTGGCAAACTCAGCTTTAATAGAGAAAGCTGAGGAGACCAAGCTGAGGAGACTTTGCTTAGGAGACCAAATGAGAACCAATGCATAAATGTGATACATTATTGCACAGCTGTATATAATATAGCTATCATATATGATGTCATAACTGTAATAATATTTTAAAGATTACAGCCCTAATTCTGCAGAGAGAGAGAGAGACTCATGAGCCAGTGGGGAGACTAACCCCGAGCTTGTGTGGACTCTCGCTGAAGTTGGATCTTTATGCAGGATATTGAAATACATATGTAGCTACTGTACTGCTACTTCAGGTTCCTTGCTGAGATTTCCCTGCATCAAGGGGAAATTGTAGCTAAAAGAATAAAACAATAGCTAAGTATATATTTGCATTCTTTCGTCCTGACATCAGTAATTATGATAGTTATACTAGAGTCAGTGTCTTGCTGAAACATGCTTTCTCTAAAACATGGCAAGAAGAAAAAGGCCTCAAGGACACTGATGTTTTAATTCATTTCTAATGTGTATTCTAATTTCTGAAACAAAAACTTACAGCTGCCGTACTGCTCTTAAATGATACAGATGCCTAGTGACAGTCGTAAACAAGCATCCAGGAACTATGTCTGTCCTTGCAAGCAACTCTCTCTAAAGCAATTCCTTTTCTGGGTAGCTCATTGTCAACACTGTAAGTGCAAGAATCGCTGATCTAGATTTAGTTATGCATACCTGAATCACAGTCTGGTGTTGCTTAATTTAGTTCAGGCCATTAAGTATTTTTACCTCTGTATTACGGTCAAGACAGGAGAACTAATCAAGTGATACTTAGGGAGTCTTTATATGTCATAGCAAAGTACTCTGAGCTAATCACCTACAATTAAACTTTCATATAATAATAACATGTGACTGATGTGGAAATACTTAGGGGTCAAATTTTGCCCTTGGATACACACGCACAATTCTTACTGACTTCAGCTGTGTAACTGTGTGCACAATTGTGGGCACATAGCCAAGGGCAATATTTGGCCTTAAAACTGTGTTCACACAGATGCAATTCTTTTGAAGGTGAGAATAGAGATCATCTGCATGACAGCCAGAGCAGTTATGCAGAAAACTTTGAATCTAAAGCCCGTCTGAACTGGGAATATTACTACACCAATGTAGCAAAGCCCTAGATGCATTGCACTGATGTAAAACAGAGCTTGCCCCAGTGTGGATACCCTGTATTATACATGTTGAGAGGGTTCCCTGATGTAGCTACCCTGGTACAAATATGATATATCCCTGCTATGGACCCTACAAAACAATACAGCAAAACTATTCATTTACAATTCTCATCTATTTACCTTCCTTAGTATTCAGACTGTTACTCATGTACAGAACTAAATAAATTGATGCCACTTAAATATTTATCAGAAGCCTTCTTGCGTCTTTAAATAGAAAACAGGCAGCTAGACACAAAATCAACATTTATCATCATAATTTCTTTTGGGTAGTGCTGGCTCTTCAGAATCCTCTTCATTTTTCCCATTTCACCAACCTCAAAGGCTCAACAACACCATGACTCTCAGCTAAGTCTAGGGGAGGATGGATGGTATTGTGGCTTCTGCCAGGCTGTTCAGAAGAGATCACTGTGGGGGTTGAACATGACATCTCAGCAGCAAGTCCTAGTCTTTGCCAGTAAGGGAAGTTGGAAGGGAACCAAGCTCAGGGCCAAAATGCAAATCACCCGGGTAGCAGGATGTTGTGCTTTCATCCGTCTGCTGGGCTTGCCCTTATTAAAACCATTTCAAATCATGAGCAGATTATTTTCACAACCCTGTAGCAGATATTTCAGCCATACTTTCTTTTTGAAGAGCCTTTAGTTAACCTCTGAAAATCACAATCTAGCTATACCTTGAAATTGTTATACTATTACGTCCCTTTAATGGAAATTTAAAAGAAAACAGACAGACAGCTATTTTGGGGTGACTCAAGTAAACATCCCAACAACTATTAGCAAGTACACAACCTATTCCCATAGTATAGAGTAGAACGGATTATGCCAGTGTACAAACATACTGAGAAGCGTAATTTCTATCAGTGCCTGGCACATTCTTGGGGCTGTAGAAACACAAAACACACATTCCTTGCCACAAAGAACTATTAAAAGGAAAATAAAACAAAAGACTCCTATAAAACTAGAGACAATAAAATACAGAAGTAGATTCTGATCTCAGATAAATTGCTATAAATCTGCAGTAACTCCATTGAATTCAGTGGAGTTACTTTGCTTTTTAAATAGTGTAAATGATAACTTTGGAACAGCCTCCTCAGTTGGGATCACATATATCCAACCAAGGAGGTTGTTCCAAACGAACTGGAGGAAGACTAAGGCTGGTTCATTCGGCTGTGGACTCCCTTAAGAAGTGTGTGAAAACCGTGGTATCTCAAAATGTGCACAGCTGCATCTGGTGAAAAGTCTTGTTTGTTCCTTAGTGATTTATGGATGAAGAAGAAAATTGAAGATTTTGAGATGTGGTGCTGGTGAAGATCTTGTGTTTTCCTGGATGAAAAAGAAGACAAATGCTTATTTTAGAACGCTTATTGAAGAGAAGCAGACCCTGATATCAGAAATCAGTACTTTGGTCACATTAGGCATAGCAATGGAAATAACCCTGAGAAAGCTATCACAGAAGGAATGGTGAAAGGTCACTGTAGTAGGAGATGACCAGCAAAAAGATGGATGGATGGTGTGTGACCACTAGGTGGTCAGCTTCTGGATGCTCAAAGTTAATGATGGATCATGAAGGCTTCTGAAAACTGCTATGATGTCACAAGGATTCAGACATAAACCAATGGGTTTACTTAATTATTTAAGTGATATCAGGATCAGATTCACACAAATTAATAATAATACTTTGCACTTCTATAGCACCTTCCCTCTCAGGCTCTCAATACAGCCCTGTTTAGTGGGTTAGGATCATCCTCCCTATTTACAGATGAGGAAACTGAGTCACAGTGAAGTTGATTTGCCCAGGTCACACAGGAAGTTTGCTGCAGAACCAGGAATAAAATCCAGATCACCTCACGATCTGTGCCTTAATCACAAAACCATTCTTCCTCCCTTCTTTTTACCCAGTGAAGTAGAATTATTAAAATTCTGTCCACATCATTATCTATTATTACATTATTCTCAGTTCCCAAATAATAATATCCTGATGAAATATAATAATATTTGCAGATTGGCATCTCGGCTCCTCTTCAGCTTTTGGGAGTGAAGAGTCTAAGAGTTTTCCTCCACAAGTTAAGCAACTTAGTTGATGAGACATAAATTGCTCATGAGAAATTTCTTTTTGGTCACAAATTAGCTCAAAATTACTGTATCATGCCATGATCAGAGCAGAGTTAAATCTGGACTAAACTCTTTTCTGCCCAATGAGAAGGACATTCTGCAAACCTGAAATACAACAACTGAGGAGCCTGGATATAAAGGTTAACCTAGGCAGATTAGTATGAGCTCCCATAAACCTCTTAATGCTGTTCCAAATGCTAATAGTGACTGACATTACAGGGTTTCCTGAAACTGATTTAGGAAGATGAGACATACTTGCAAGAAAAAGGCTGTTTATCTAATAGGAGAAGGAAAGAGTCCTTGATTTAGCTGCTTATATAATTTCCTTCATTAAATAAATAGTTCCCAAACAGTGCATATACTCACCCAGCTTCTTAATATAGTATTCTGTATTTTATACACTTTTCAGATGATGATCTCTAAGAGCACTTCACAAATTTTAAATAGTGTTCACAAAAGCACTGCCAGGATGGCATGTATTATTACACCCATTTTATAGAATGGCAAACTGCATCATAGCAAGTAAAGTGATTTTCCCAAGGTTGCCCAGAGAGACAGAAGCTGAGTAGGGTTTAGATTTACAAATGCTGACTCCCAGTCCCATAGTAGCTATCAGAGACACTACCGCTGGCTAAATGGTATAGTGCACTCCAGCACCTACGTAGAGAAGATGTAAACCCCCTCCTGTTTTTGCTTCATGAAATACCTGTATATGAGACTGACATATATTTGGCCAAAGGACATAAACAATTTTAAGAGCCTTAGGGAGTTGATCCATTTTGATGAGAGTAATATTAGTTCACAATGATAACAGCAATCCCTGCTAGTATTTCAAATCCCACGTTGACAGCAGAAATGTTGCAGGAGATTTTTATCTCTTTAATGAGGATATACATTGGTGAGAAAATACAGATTTAAAACTTGTAAGCACCCAATTATAAAAATGTTACCTGACTCACTCCTCCTGACTCCATCCATCCCAAGAAAGCCTCAATATGACTAGAGATTGGGTTTCACAGTCAAAAGTTAGTAGGCAACACATTTTTCCCATTTGTGCTGTGTTTCAGGGGCCCAAATTTGAGCAACTGAAAATAAGTATGTATTTGACTAGTTCTAACATGCAGAAACTGAGTGCTGAAAACTTGGCTCATAAAATGTATGTTATCAACTCTGCTATAAACTATGAACTATCAACATTTTCTGTGCATGAGAAGCCAAATTTGGCTCTCAGATGTATCTGCATCTCCTGTTGGTTTCAATGTGAACTGCATACCATCTGAGGGCAGATAACATTCCCTATAGTGTTTTGGTGAGTTTTCAAAGATTTCTTTTGGCAATGGAATTTTTGTCACACATTCTTCCTGCTCTTAGTCACTCACGTTTGCGTTTCTTTTCATTATGTTTTGTGGGTTTTTCTGATGTATTGAGATATTCTGCAAGCGATTGAACCTGACCTATAAAACAGACAGCAATATGCACATTTGGTAATGTGCAATAGATGTCAAATACATGTCAAGGTTTTTTTCAAAAATATGTACTTTATCACTGGATGCTTTCATTTTATCTGCATTCACAAATAATACATAGGAGCACACTAATATGTATCACTACTGTTTACTGTGGTTGACTTTTTATGGGAAGATTTCTTGTATACTTAAGTCATGACATATGAATTTACATCTTCACTCCTTTCCAAAACAAAATTGTAGGGTGTAAATGCTAAGGTGCAACAGGAACTAATTAGTGCAGTAGAAAAAGGCATCTAATAGGAGTAACAGGATGAAACTGAGATACTGAGGTCTATTAGTCTATAGAACAGTCTCCCAAAAACAGGGTGAAAACCCCATCACTTTGGGCATTTAAAAGTAGACCAGACAAAACACTAGAAGATACATTATCAGAAACAATCCTGATGACTGATAAATGGACTGGATGACCTGATAGAACTTTTCCATCTCTGACTCCTTTGACTGGTTTTACAGATAGCTAAAGTGAGGCACAGAGGAATTAAGTAACTTGTCCAAGGTCTGACAGTGAGTCAGTGGCAGAATCTGGGAATAGATCCCAGCAATCCTGGCTCTCTCCTTTAAACCACATACATGCTCCAAATTTCTATAATTCAACTCACTAATAATTAAGGAGTAGAAGAGTTGCCCAGATTCAAACTTATGGAACAAAATACTGGAATAAGAAAACAATAGCTTCCAGAAGCTCTGTCAAAGACCTCTTCTACATCAATAACAGAGAGAAAGGCACAGGGCTCACAGATTTCACATGCTGAATAGACTCCATTAGCTAATATTTTAGTTAGAATTCTTACAGCTCATTAATAGCAATATTCCCTTTCCACCATCCTTTATCTGTCTTGTCTATTTAGGTTGTAAGCTCTGTAAAGGAGGAGCTGTCTCTGACTATGGTATGTGATTGTACAACTCTTAACACAGAGGCCCCAGTATCAGTTGGGCCTCTAGGAGCTACTATAATCCAATATATAAACAATGACAATAATGCTATTGGACACTGATACACATTCTTCCTTACCATTGTTATTTTTAATGTGTTACAGTAACATGCATTTCTTAAAGAAGGGAAGGTGTTGTTGTATTCTGAGCATGAGCTTTCTCTGCAAGAAGAATGTTACACTAAGAGTCTAGCTTCTGTGTGTTAAAGGAAAAGACTTAGGAGTCATCACAGATAACCAGTTGAATATGGGCTCCCAGTGTGATGCTGTAGCAAAGAGAACAAACACAATCTTTGGATGCATAAATAGGGGAATATTGAGTAGTAGCAGAGAGGTGGTATTATATTTGTTGAAGGCATTAGTATGACTATTAATGGAATACTGTATCTGGTTATGGTGTCCACAGTACAAAAAGATGTTGACAAATTGGAAAGGTACAAGAAAGACTTGAGGTTTGGAAAACATGTCTTATAATAGGAGATTTAAGATGCTGAATCTATTTAGTTTATCCAAAAGAAGGTTAAGAGGTGATGATCACAGTCTACCTGTACCTATATGGGGAAGAGATTTCTGAGATTATACGGGTCTTCAGTCTAGCAGAAAAAGAAAAATCAAGCTTCTATGGCTGGAAGTGGAAGCTGGACAAACTCAGATTAGAAGTAAGGTGCAAATTTTTTAACAGTGACAGTAGTTAACCACTCAGACAACTTATATAAGGATGTGTTGGCTTCTCCATCACCGAAGGCTTCACATCAAGACTGGATGTCTTTTCTGAAAGATATGCTACAGCTCCAACAAGAGTTGTGGGATTGATGCAGAGACTACTGGGGAAATTCTGCAGAGGGCCAGACAAGATGGTCAGAATGGTCCCTTCAGGGCTTCAAATCTATGAATCTATGAAAAAGCTTGTGTTTGCTTGTCCATTTATTCACCAGTGCCCATATTGCCAGACCCTACCAGTGACAAGAGCAGCTCCAATGGGCTGCTACTTCACCTGCCATGCAGGTGGGTGAGGAGTAGGTGTGCAGGATGGGATTTTGGCTCTTCCTCACCTGAGCCAGCACAACTGAACCAGAGTAATGGGGTAAGTAAGCTGCACCAGCAAAAGGTACAGGTTATTACTCCCCTGGAGCAGCAGTGAATCAGGGGCACACTGTGACTCTTACAATCTGATTCTTATTCTGCTCCTAGGGCAGCACAGCTATGTGCTACCCCTTACTAGATTGTAAATTACAATCCAGACAAAGACATCAAACCTAAGGTATGTTCAAAAAGTGTTAAATGTGTTTCCTGTATTCAGACTTGTATCACTGTTATGACATAGCTACCAAGTTAAAAAGCATTCTGAATTTGGACATGTACTTATGCAAATTAGCATAATTATGGACTGAGTTCTGTGTGCTTTGCACTCTAGGACTGTGGAAGTTCTTCCAGTTCTTGATCTCCATACTTTAACTGTGTTGGAGTTAGAATGCAGAAAATAATCAAGAGTCCATTTTTTAAAAATCACTGAAAAATGCCTGGCTAATCCTCCGCATGAAACATTGATAATTCACCCACCCTTCTCAGGAAAAAGTGTTGCTGTTAAACTGTCACTAAGAGTACTGAAAGGTGAATGTTGTTTAAAGTCTGAAGCACTTGACCATCCTCTCTGCAACTTCTCTTGCTTAGTACTTATCATGCACATTCCTGTGCTGAACCTGACAAGAGGAAGGAGAGAGCTCTGAGGCAACCGAGGGGATAAACTGTACTTCTGCTCTGTACATCTGATAGAAAATACATTAGTAGCTTGCTGCTGCTTTGTAGGGTTCCTTTTCAGCATCGCCCAGGGGGGTACAGAAATCCATTGCTGATGGCAGCCTGAGGCAGGGAGGAGGGAACTAAACCACAATGCATTTTACATTTTACAATAACAATTACTCTCTACTCATTCCAAGCTATTAGAACTTCAGCAGCCAGGGCCCCCAATGGGAGGAGCAAGCTGAATTTAACATATTTTGTGAGAAGTGTTTCAGAACCCTACCCAGCCCTCCTGCTTGCCTAGATTATAAATTTTCAATTAGCTGAGTTCTGATTGGTATCAAATGTTGGCATCTCTCTTATAGCTGCTGTAAAGTTAATCATAGATATTGCAGCTTAGGGGTCCTGTCAGGTTAATCCGATGATGTGTCCTGTGTGTATGCTCCCTACAGGAATTTCACAGGTGACATTATCATTCTCCCTGAAAACATAGTGAATTAATTAATTTCTTTGCTTATTTTGCTGAATATATTCCATATTCATATTTAAAAAAACCTCACCCTTCTCTCCATCTTCTTTACTCACATCAGGCATAATTCACCCTAGGGCAGACGGCCAATTGAAGGTCTTTGCAACAGTTAATCCTATAAAGTAGGATTACACTGTGTGTAGGGTATGGGGTGGTCACTCCACAACAGAGTGAATTTCACTTACCATAAGCAAGAGAATAGGATCATAAACAGTGATGGGAGTTGACCACTTTTTCCAAAGAGATGGTTGGCAATGGTAGTCACTAAATAGCTTTCTGTGCTAGGTTCCTGTTTCTGGCTGGCCATGCATTTGCTTTGAATGGGTCTTCATTATTTTGTGGTTAAGTGTTTTGTCCTTAATTTTTATTATTCAGTGTTTAGGTACCCTGTTAAATGAATGAGGTATTTAAAATGCATGTTACAGTCTCTCCTCTTGAGTTGCATTGTAACTAACTTTCTGATGTGGTAGTAGGGTATTTAATTTGGGGTGGTTAAAAAAAATTATCTTCAAGCAATATTTAGTGGTGATGAGTACATCAGCCCTAATCCACAGGAATACAGGGCATGAGCTCAAGGGAGGGTGAGGCCCATTGCTGGACTCCAGTGATCTGCTCAATACTTCCACACACAAGAGCAATACATTCAGCTAGGAGTGAATCTTGTGACAACATCTAGAGTAATGGAGCCCTGTCACATGGTGACTTGCCCTTTTAAAGGGAGATTGGGCCAGCCACACCTGTGCCATAATTAATTAGCCTGAGGGGGCAAGACTAAGGTGGGTCATGTGATAGCTTAATGGACTGAAAGGACTGAAATTTTAGGCCTGGTGTGGAATTGCAGGGAGCAAAAGGAAGGGAGGGTAGGTGGGTAGAGGTAGGCTGGCCACTCCAACACTGGAGACCTAGGGCTTGATACCAGAGCAGGGAAGGGGCTGAGAAAGGGGTGGGGGGAACAAACCTGGGGTTCAATTGTTCTATACCAGAGCAGGAGAAAAACTGACAAAGGGAGCCTAGCAGGGCCTAGATGGTAGACTAAAGAAAAGGACAGAGGATCCTTTTTGGTTTTTTAGGACTCTTTAGTTGGACTTTTGCCATCCTGGAAGGGGTTAAGTTTATCAATTGACTGGAGGGCTAAGCCACATCTCCAGTATAAACTGGTGCCTGGAAAGCTGAGGAGACCAACATCTGGGAGGAAAACTGAGGAAGGGAGTGCTAGCTGTGCCATGCTCAGCCAGTGGGGATGCTCGAGGACAGCCATGTCATGTGACAGGCTCCTACCTGGTTAAGGCCTCTAGGTAGTACTACAATATAAATAATGTAAACAAAATTGTTTGGTTTTAGTGCAAACATTTTTCAGACAATGTGAAATTTACTCCTGTGCAGAAACTTTGTCTTAAGGGCTTGATAGGAATTTAAGTATTCTGGATTCATAAATTCTCTGAGGAATTAAAAGAGCTGGTGAAAAACATTAAACACATCAACTTGAAAGAGATGTTGCATCCATCCCTTCTCCACTAGATGGAGGATTGATTCAAGGTAAGGTGAAAGGGGGCAAATGAACAGGAAAAGAGAAGTCGAATTTCAGAGGATCTCACTCCAAAACAACCAAATATTTTTTAAAAAAATCTTCCCCTCAAAATCCATAATGTGTGTTCCACCACAAAGGGGAAATTTGTCACAATCACAGTAAGTAACCCCTATGTTTTGAGGTATAATAGATGCCGTAAAATATCTGGCCCATCTATTCACACTTGAATTTAGAATGTCCTGAATAATACAAATAGTTATCTTGTGATATATACAGTACCAATATTTATTTTTTCCAATAGTAAGGTGCTTTTGAAGGGATGGCAGCCCCCCCACCCCATATGCCATGAATAATTTATAGTGTTTTCAGTCCTCAGGTCCAGCCAAGCTGTACATGACACAGGTCCAGAGGAAGGGGGCATGAAAGTGGTCGTATGTCATTTTTATGTCCCCCCAACTCTGGGACTGGCTAAGAGCTAGTTTCAGCCCCTGGTGCAATTTGGAGAGCTTTAAGGCTGTTCTCGATTATGCTGGCTTGTAATGGTCCCCCAGATGCTCTGACAATGCCCTACAGCAACCCCAACATGATCCTACTTCAGGTACCCGATTCTACACCACTGGGAGATTCTCCTGTATCGGGACAATCCCAGACTAGCTTTCCAGCCACTTTGTGCTGTCAGAGTGGTACAAAGGGAGCAGGGACTGGGAGCTGGTGTAATATATACTCCTAGCCATGCTTCCTATCTCCCATCAAACACAATCACAACTGATGGAGGAAACTCTCCTTCCATTTTGATGCCAAAACCTGTATTGTCTCCGTTTTTTAATTTCTCCATTCCTAATATCCTAATTTGTCAAAATCTCAGGTCAAAGCTTGGAGGCAGAAATTAAACACAGTGATTATAGAAAATCATGACAGAAAAGCTCACTAGAAAAACTACTAGCACAGAGTAAATGCATCATGTAATCCCTTGTCATTTTGCATCTTTAGTTAGCTGTGAAATCTGCTATAGGAACTAGTAGTGGCTTTGTCAGATAAAAGGAGATGAATATCATTTTAAATCTCCTTGATGAGTTGTCGTGTCAATTTATCAGAGTTGTGAGAGGGGCACAGCACAGTATATTGGCAAAACATGTGTAGATGACAAAAAACTGGCTCCCTGAAGAAACTGTGAAGTGACATATAGCTGGGTAAATCCTAAATTCATATGAAGACAATCCTTGCTAAAATTATGCCATAAACTGGAACAAATCAAATGTTTACAACTAAATGTCATGTTAGTTTCTGAGTTTGGGAAATGAGCAGGAATAAGATCATCCCCTCTTCAAGAGCTTGTCTCTTTTTTTCCCCCCTCAAGAGTAAAGAAGTAACTGGTTCAAATATATTACACTGTGTAGCATACAGTGACTGAATTTAAAATTCTGTACCATTTTGAAAGGTCCTACTACTTCTATTAGAGTTACCCATCATAGGCATAGGGAATATAGCTGGAAATTGTAGGTTTCCAAATAATGGAATATTTTGAGTGTGCCACTCTTTCTGTTAATAACTAGGTCAGCTCCAGTTAATGGTGAACACTACTTAAAAATCAATGGCTCAATATGATCATTATAGTTAATCTCTAAATCTCATCTATTATAGCATTCTCTGATTTTCTTCTGGAGTAACACAGAACATTGATATGTGGCCAAATTTTCAAGTGCTGAGCACTAACCACAGGGGACAGATTCTCAAATGTGCTCTGCATCGAGCAGATCCTGTTGTTGTAACACTTACTGACAGATTTCAAAAGAGTAGACCACCAGTTTTTCTGGGTTTTTTTGAAAGTTCAACCACTTGTTCGGGTGCCCAAATGGCAGCTGTTTTGAAAATCTGGTCCCAATTGTGGGTGCTGAGCTCTTTTGAAAATTCTGGCCATGGAGTTTATAAACTTCATATTTTTATATAATTATGATTAATCTCATTCAGATTCTACTCCAACTGCAAGGTCCACAAATACAAGATTATGCAACCACTGGAGAATGTTCTCCTGATTTTTTACCATCCTGTTGATGTCCCACTCTATACAACTGAAGGACTTGTGCGTGTTCAGTTTTCTTACGTGATTGCACTTCTCTTTGTGGATGCAAATCACATAATTATGCTTGTAGTATACAATCTATCTGTCCAGATGTTGCACAGCAAATGTGTGGTTAGTGCACACTCATTTTGGGTGGCCCACCCAGTGCACAAAGCTATCACAGTTTGCTTTTAAGACATAATAAGGAAGATATGTGAATTAATCACAAAAAATGCAAGCTTCAGAGCAACCAGTTTGTTCGTCTCTCCTTTATAATATGCATTTTACAAAAAATCACAAAATTTCTGTCCCCAATATCCACCTTTGTCTTGGGTGTAAAGATATACTTGTGTAAAGGATTTTATAATAGAGACTTCTGAATGAGCATTTTCCCTTCTGCTATTACCATCACCTTCTTCACCATTGAACACTTTTCAGTATCTCCTACTATGGCTGTTTGAAGATTAACACACAGCCCTGTCCATCCAACTTAGTCAAACATTACCTGCATTTTTCATGTGTGGATTCTCAATAGACTGTTTGGTTTTTTTTCCATGACATTCATTAACAACAGGTAAGAAAGGTCGTGGGGCCATAACAAAGTTCAGTGACTTAAAGTGTGGTTTTATGCTGAAAAGTGACTATCTAAAAATGACACCTCCTTACTCATCACATCTTCTCCCTCTCGGTTCTGTCTCTTATCTGCTGACTTTAGTGACAAAAATAAGTATTTAATGTTTTTACTCTTGTTAGCTCTGCAGAGCCAATAAAACAGACTGCGAGTGAGCAGGCATAAGTAACAGGAGTGACTGGAATTTAGCAAACTGTTACATTGGTTGCAAGCCCCTTGAAGACAATGTGCTTGTACAGGTGTCATTGTGGGCATAATCTGAAGAACATGGAGCTGCACCGGTGTAAAGTGAGGGCCAAATCGACTTTCTGTTGCTGATGATGATATGCAAGATGGAAATAAGAGCCAATTTGGCTCTCAGAGGCTGGGCTGAGTTCACAAATAAGAAAAACATATTTTTACTTGCAAACTAATCATACTGGAGAATAAAAAAAACATGGAACCTCACAATGCCATTATCGCAACGTCACTTTTCAGATGAGATCTGCACTTTAATACCTGAACAAATATTTCGATTGAGTGAAGAAATACTATTTATTGAAGTAGTGGTAGTGTGCTGAGTACTGAAGAGTGGTATTTAAACCACAGGCCTGAAAACACTTTATAAAGATGCATTGGTACTATTATCTTTGTTTTTAATTAGAGAAACTGGAACAAAGCGGTTAAATGATTTGCCCAAAGCCTATGGCAAAGACAGGAATAGAACTCGTGTTTCCTGACTCCTAGTGACGTGTCCTATTCAGCTCATCTTGACTATCTGTTATAGGTGGAGTTTGCAGTGACACCTATAGTTAAGGCCGCCTAACACTTTCCATAATAAATCCCTGTTTGTAATTTTGCTGGGTTGGAATTTTTCATGCCAGGTCTCTGCCTCAGGGTGATTTTTTTTTTTTAAACTTTCAACAAAAAATGCTTCATCCATCTCAGGGACGAAAGGTAGGGGGAAATATATACCTTTTTCAATGTTAAAATAATCTTACATCCATTTAATTGAGCTCTAAACCCTCCTTGCTTTGAAGCAGAGCTTGACATTTGGCAGGGGAGTCACCCTTTAATCAGAGGCATGCCTTCTTGTTGTCCTTGTGACAATTTCCTCAAATTTGTCTGCTTTATAAGCCTCTGAAAATCACATACACGGAGGTTTGCTAGACTCTGGCAGTAAAAGTCTGCAAAAATTCCATCTCCTCTGAATGTGCTTCCGCTCAGACCTGATAAGAACCTTCCTTGAGATTGTTCCTTCTGGTTTGCTAGAGGCCAGTGGAACTGGAAGGGAAAGCAAAAAGGCTGTTTCTCCTGTGCAATCAGGGTTTCCCTGGAAGTCACTCAGGTAGTATGGAGGATGAGGAAGCCACTTGACTTGAATGCAATAACAAGGCAGAGTCAAACAAGGTCAGGAGCAGAGGAGGCTCGTGCTAGGGGAAAGGGGAACATGCTAGGGGATGGGCAGCCAAGGTCTGTAACCAATAAACCACACTCCCCATCAAAACTTGGAATTGACCCTAGGAATTGTGAGCCTGAATATTGCTCTGTGGTCTAGCAAATGGCTGTGAAACCCACTGGCAAAGTGTATGTCTTATCCCTCTCTAGTAGCTTGTCTACTAGCAGATCACCTTCTACTGCTTCGTAATTAATTAATAAGACTGGGACTTTTACTCTATTAGTTACTCTATTAGCCTAAGAGGCTTTTTAAAATATTTAAGAAATTATATCCTAGCAAATGTTAGGCCTCTGAGAGAATTAAAAGCCAGTTACCAGGAGAATTAGAGTGTGGATCAGGACATGCTGATGGAACAAAATAGACTGGGGAATGCCTTAACCAGGGGGCGTGGCTACTCAGGAAGACCAGGGCTTTAAAAAGCCTTCTCCTAAGCAACCAGAGGAGCTAGTGAACAGGAGCGGCTAACGGGAGGTTTTTTTGGGCGGGGGAAAAGGGGCGGCCTACATACACTTAACATTCCTTAAACTTCTTTAAATTTAAACCAAAAAACACCCTCTGATAAAAAACAAAACAACAGCAAAGGAACCAGCTGCAGGAGTAAAAAGAGAATGCAGGCGGAAGTCCAGCAACAGAGTGGGGACTACCCAATTTATTGCACCCAATGCAGCACGTATGATTATCTGCCCTATGGATAGGTGACGTATGTGTGAATTCGGTGAAAGGAGTTCCTGTCCCTCAGAGACCATGTATGGACTTTGGAGACCAGGGTGGCTGAGCTGGAGGAGCTAAGGGAGACAGAGAAGTACATAGATGAGACTTTCTGGGACACAGTAGAATGGTCCCACCTCCTGCCTGACTGCCTCTGTGCTGTTGAGGAGGATGAAAGTCTCAGGGAAGGAGACTATCCAACTGGAGCAGAGGGAAACGATCCCATAGTTGGGACCCTCCTTTCAGATGATGATGTGGTATCCTCTCACGCTGAGGATTCCTCTCCAGGGGGAGGGAACTCCAGTTATTAGGAAGAGACAGGTATTAGTAAAGGGTGATTCGATCATTAGAAACATAGATAGCTGAGATTGCGATGACCGGGAGAACCACAGGGTGACTTGCCTGCCTGGTGAAAAGGTTGTAGTTCTCTCAAGACACCTAGATAGACTTATGTGTAGTGCTGGGGAGGAGCCAGTGGTCGTGGTACATGTAGGTACCAATGACATAGGGAAGGATAGGAGAGAGGTCCTGGAGGCCAAATTTAGGCTGCTAGGTAAGAGATTGAAGTCCAGGACCTCCATGGTGGCATTCTCTGAAATGCTTCCAGTTCCACACACAGGGCCAGTTAGACAGGCAGAACTGCAGGGTCTCAATGCGTGGATGAGATGATGATGTAGGGAGGAGGGATTTAGATTCATTAGGAACTGGGGAAACTTTTGGGAAAGGGGGAGCCTATACAGGAAGGATGAGCTCCACCTAGACCAAAATGGAACCAGATAGCTGGCACTTAACATTAAAAAGGTCATAGAGCAGTTTTTAAACTAAGGGCTGGGGGAAAGCCAAGAGGTGCAGAGGAGCACGTGGTTCGGACAGAGATATTCCTTAGGGAAGGCTCTACTAATGGAGATTCTCTATGTTCTAGTAAGGAGGAGAGGATGGAAGACGATAAAATACAGGTAGGATCTGATGAGAAACAGTCAAATGAAAAAAAGTCTCATTCAATTACATCATGTAATGGGAGACAGCTAAAAAGTGACAAGTTTTTAAAGTGCTTATATACCGATGCTAGAAGTCTAAATAATAAGATGGACGAACTAGAGTGCCTCATAGTAAATGAGGATATTGATATAATAGGCATCACAGAAACTTGGTGGAATGACAATAATAAAGGGGACACAGTAATACCAGCGTACAAAATATATCGGAAGGAGAGAACAGGTCATGCTGGTGAGGAAGTGGCACTATGTGTGAAAGAAAGCAGAGAATCAAATGAAGGAAAAACCTTAAATGAACCAAACTGTACCATAGAATCTCTATGGATATTAATTCCATGCTTGAATAATAAGAATATAGCAGTAGGGATATATTACTGACCATCTGACTAGGATGGTGATAGTGACTGTGAAATGCCCAGGGAGATTAGAGAGACTACTAAAATAAAAAACTCAATAATAATGGGGGATTTCAACTACCCCATATTGACTGGATACATGTCACCTCAGGACAGGATGCAGAGATAAAGTTTCTTGAACCCTTAAATGACTGCTTCTTGGAGCAGCTAGTCCTGGAACCCACAAGAGGAGAAGCAATTCTTGATTTAGTCCTAAGTAGAGCACAGGATCAGGTCCAAGAGGTGAATATAGCTGGACCGTTTGGTAATAGTGACCGTAATATAATTAAATTTAACATCCCTGTGATAGGGAAAACACCACAGCAGCCCACTACTAGCATTTAATTTCAGAAAGGGGAACCAAATGTGAAATTGCAGGACTACTAACTGTAGTCTATAGCCTATCATTTAAATCAGCTTCTGTACCAAATGACTGCTTACTTTGAGCTAATGTACTAATGTGGCTCAAAGGCACATAGTCAGAGGCAGACACATAGGCGCTGTGGCCTAGGGAACTTGTACAGTGAAAATGTAGGTGCTGAAGGATTTTAGGTGCCTCCAGAGTTGGGCAGCAGTGGAGCAAGGGTTCTGAGGATCACAGTGCTGCCTAAATATTGGACTTAGGTGCCTAACATGGGCAATCCTTTTGTGGATCTGGGCCTTGAGGACCATTGCCAGCTGCTGTAAGTTGGTGCTTGTCAAGTTAGGCTGCTTAAACTTGTTCCAGGTCAGAAAATCAGGGGGTCATTACTGTTAGTTCTCAGCTTTCTTCTCTTTTCCCCACTCTTCTGGGCTGCACTTGGGGAGCTGCCTAGGGCAAGGCACCCATCCACTTGCTAGGCACTTCCCACAACTCAGGCAGAACCAGTTGAGCTCCCACCCTGCTATCCCTCATCCAACAGGAACAGAGCAATTGCTCTCTTTTCCCTCCCCTGAGGTGCAGCAGGAATCAGTAGGGAAACTGCTGAGCAGGGAAAGGTCAGCAGCTGTTCAGAGTGCTCTTGGATCACATCAGAGCTGCTTCTGGAGTTGCCTGCAAAGCAGTAGAAGGCAGATGGTGAGGTCAGATCCCCATCCCCATCTCATGGTGATAAGGCTAACTTAGACATTTCCATTTAAAAATCAAAAAGAAAAGGAGTACTTGTGGCACCTTAGAGACTAACAAATTTATTAGAGCATAAGCTTTCGTGAGCTACAGCTCACTTCATCGGATGCTGTAGCTCACGAAAGCTTATGCTCTAATAAATTTGTTAGTCTCTAAGGTGCCACAAGTACTGCTTTTCTTTTTGCGAATACAGACTAACACGGCTGCTACTCTGAAACCTGTCATTTAAAAATCAGTGTGCCACTCAGCAAACACATTTTCAGTCAATAGTCCTACTCGAATTATCTTGACAGTCACTTTCAAGTGCCTAAAGACTGGACACCTGTAGTATAAGGAAACTCAAACATAACTGGAAAGTTGTACCTTTGTTTCATTCACCACCCTATACATTGAAAGATGTTATGCATTGTTTATTTTGAACAGAAGACATTGACTTGTCTAACATCAGCAAATTAGTTTCATTGACAAATTTATTTTTTGCAAAAACTATTTTGTGAAAATTAGCAGATCTGCCTATAATTCCATTTAAGTACTTCAGAAGTAACCCACCTACAGGGATATGCAAACTACGGTTGTTTTTCATATAATAATATAGTGGTAGCTCACCATTGATGAGCCAAGTGAAAACTTGAGTATCTTCTGGCCAAGCAGAGCTAGATTTATTTTTATATCTGACTTCTCATGTCACCCCGTTATATACATAATCTCTTCCATATTTCTGACTGCTCTCCCACGCATTACTGCAATTATGTAACTGTATGACTTACCTCTGTATCCTGTAGGTACAGTAATCAAATTGGCACTGAAATTTTGCCTTTCCATTTTATTTTTATATGGGGCAAAGGAATCAAATTAAGTAGATAGTTTGAAGAAAAGTTTTGGGTGCTCATGACCTGCATTTGTTATTTGGAAGCAAATGTTGCCCAATTATTTGTGATTATTTTAGGTAATGTACTATTGAATCTGAACTCCTTATTCCCTAGTTCGTTCTTGAATGCTTTCAATTTGGCTGCTACACCTTTATTTTCCCTGAGGATATTTTACAGCTGTAGATATGTGTCCTTGGTTTCTTTCCACCTCTGTCAGTTATTTCTATCTGTAAACAGAATGAAAAGGGGGGGACCCTTCTATAATCAGTGTTTTTAGAGATATCTAGGGCAGCATTCTGATCTCATTTCACCAATGTAAATTCTTACTGTGCCATGAATAGTAGCACTGAAAAGTGAGACTGACTCTGTGAAAAGTGCACAAGAATTATTCCTACCAGTTATGTTTTGATAACCCAGTTGTGGAAGCATTATTTACCCCTCAAAAAAAGAATCAGATAAATTCATGGATGATAGGCTATTAGCCAAGATGATCAGAGATGCAACCCCATGTTCTGGGTGTCCCGGAACTGCTGACTGCCAAAAGCTGGGACTGGACAATAGTGGATGGATCACTTGATAAATGCCCTGTCCATTCTCTCTGAAGCATCTGGCAAGGGTCACTGCTGGAAGACAGGATACTGGGCCAGGCGGACCATTGATCTGACCTAGTATGGCCATTCTTATGTTCTTAAAACCAAGTGAAAATCTCAAAGCTGCAAATAAAAAAAATACACAATGTGACAAGGAGCACCAAATACAGTCCCTGGAGAATGGAAGGTCCTGCAGATTGACATATAGAAATAGAGAGTTTGGGGACATTAATTTGGCTCCCTGTCCTATGGATACATCACTGGTCTTTTAGAAGTCAAAGGAACCACTTAGAAACAGGGACAAGAGTCCTGGGAGTAGAAAGTATAATCTTGTTAGGAAATCAGGGCAACCTCAGAAAAGATAAAATAAGATATTGTTCCAAAAGCCAAAGATAGAAGCAGCTTTTAATAATGTAATTTACAGGAAACGCATAACGTGGGATTTCACAAGAATATTAAGTGCTGCCTTCTTAAACCCCAGAGTAGGGGCAGAAGGGCATTCACAAATCACCAATCTAGGGGGTCAAAATGGGAGGCTGGTGCCAACTGACCAAATTAAACTCTAGTTTCTCCCCAGTTTTTTGAGGGGCTCAGATTTTGGTTCAGCCCACTACGTATAGGGGGGATACTGTCCCACTGGATCCGTTTTGAGTTTGAAACTCTTCACAGCAAAGAGGTGTCTTTTGGACCCTGGTCGTTGGTTTGCCCCACCACGGTAGAAATAAGGGGCGATCTGGATCCGGAACCCCTGGCCGCTGGAGACCCTCAGGCCCCTGCAGGAACCACCTGCACACACTTGGACCCAGCTCTGAAGTTTCAGGAGGCCTAAAGTTCGGAGCCTTCGGCCCTGGGATGAGCCTCTTTGCCCCTCGCCCGCCCCCTTAGCTCGGCTTGCACAGAAAGCAACAGGTGGTCGAGCGCTGCATGCTGCTGGCGAGCCCAGCGCGCGGCCCCCTTGCACGACTTCCGCCTCCCGCGCTGGTCCCGCAGGCCCGGCGCTGAATCGGTCACGAGCCGGGTGTGGGGGCGCGGGCAGCTGCTGATTGGTGCGTTGCGGCAGAGGGCGGCGCCTGCCTGGGGCGGGGAGGCTCGGCACGCTGAGCCGGGAGCCGCTGGAGCAGCCGGAGCCTGCTGTCCCCGGGGTGAGTGCTCGGCTGGCTCTCCCCGCGCGCGCCGGCCACTTGCCGCCCGCCCCCGGCCGGAGCTGCGCGGCGGAGGGTGGAGACCGCGGAGGGGTCCCAGCGCCGCGCGCCCCGTCCCGCGCAGCCCCTGGTGCGGGAGCCTGGGGGAGGGGGTTGCACCCCGGCTGCTGGAGAGAGTGCCCGGATCCTGTCCTGCGAGTTGCTGCTGTTGCCCGGGTGGCGGGGGTCGGGGTCTAGGAAAGCCTGGCCGTGGGGTGGGTATAGAAAGCATCGGTGTGTGCGGGAGAGACGTAACCACTGTAGAGAGTGGAGAGGTACCTCCATAGAAAGCTTTGGGCAGAGGCAGAGCTAGCCCATGGGGGGGGCCCTAAGCAGGGATATTTGGGGTGGGGGCCTGATCCGTCACCCACCGCTAAAATACTGATTGCGCTATTTGTACAAACCAAAAAAAAAAAAAAAAAAGCAAACTTAATGCATATTGATCGTTAAAAAGCCCACGTTCAATAACTTGAACGGTATTTTGGGGGTGATACTAAATCAGGACCCCTTCGAGCTTCTTGGGCCGCTGATCCATTGTTCGGTCTGCTTGTGCCTAGCGCTACCATTTGTAGTCTGATGGTGTGAGGAAGAGGGATCCAGGACCACCCGTGGGGGGTGTGTGTGTGCAAATGGGACAATTTGCCCTGGGCCCCACAGGGGCCCCCGTGAGAGTATTCAGGGGTGGGTCCTTCAGTGCCGCCAAACATACCTGGAGTGAAGGCCCTGGAGGGATCCCCTATAATAGCCATGGGAGAAGAGAAGGGGACCCTGCTGTAGAAAACAGTGGATGTGGGGTAGGGGCAAGCAGAAGTAACCCCCATAGGAAGCACTGAGGGAAGAGAGGGTCCCTCTATAGAAAACCCTATGAAGAGGTGAGGCATGTGTGACTGGAGGGTGGGGACATCCTTCCCATTATAGAAAGCATTGTGGTGGGACTGTATGTGCTCTGCTGTGAATGAAGATGATTCCTTGACCCCCTAATGTTGTGTTTGTATGAATTTTGCTGAAAAGAGTGTGTAGTTTATGTTGGGGTCATTGACTCTTCCAAAGGAAGTGGACTCAAGACCTAATCTGCATGTGAAGGTTTGGATGTGAGACAAGCACATGGCAGTACTGTGGGAGAAAAATGAGGACCTCCAGAGGGATTAACTAGTATACCACACTAACTAGTAGCCCAAATATGTGTATGGGGCGGTGTCAAAATCTCTGCTGAGAGTACCCCTGTATTGTGTGTGTGACTGTAGAGATGAGTAGGGTGCTGTTTTAGAAACCACTTCATCTAGCAGGTTCAAGAGGTACGTCTGTAATAAGCAATACTATGCTATCGTATCTGCTGTCTAATCTTGTGTCCAGACTTGCAGCAGAGACACCCAGCCATGCTCATCTCATGGCTTTGTATATAACATTTTATTGTGCTCAAACGTGAGTGTGAAGAGTTGAGTTAGCTTATGAGATACTGACCATTAATCAGTGTAGTTCAGGACAAATCATATTGAAAGGTCATGAACAATTACATTCTGGTCCCAGCAGGGTGAACTCAATCATGAAGTGTGTTTGTTTTGTGGGGTGGGGAAAGGGAAGGTGGAGGGGGAGAGAGAGGAGTTGACTCTGTCTCCTTCCATGCATCATACCCCAGGAAGAAATTAAGAAAGAAGCCGTAAAATCAGTTCTGTAACTCCAAACAGGGCGGAGTTTAAGCACAAATCATACTATGTAATTTTTAGAATTAAACTGGTGGAGGGGGGAAGAAAATCCCGACTATTTAAATATAATGTGGAAGAAGCGGGGAGGGTCTTGTCCCATTTATGAGATATTATGTACGCAATTATCTGCTGTAATCCATTTTCCTCCTGTATTAGAACCTTTCCAGCACACCCCACCAGTTCTGAACTGTCAGCACGGCAGATTTCCTTTTTATGGAATGGCTTCATAATGTTTAATGTTTTTATAATCTTTTATTATTGCTCTACGGTGCCCTCATAGGGCATGCTTTATAAATATTATCGGAGCAAACAAACTGATTTTTTTTTTCTGTTCCACTTAATGAATCTATAATCTAAGCATCTGGTCAACTGGCTAAAATTAGACCACCTGCCAAGTCTTTCTGTCTTGGGGATGGAGACTGCCTCCCCCAGAATTAATTTTAAGGAAATTGTTAAAATTATCACCTTCTTACAAGGGATTTTGCTGTGTTTCAGTGAAACACAATGAATTTTTAAATTTTCCTTTTTAAATCTTTGATTTTTTGAGACACATCCAGAAAATGTATTCCTGTGTTCTGCATATCTGGCTGCTGTGACTCAAGCCCTTCTCTGGTTTTATCCCACTTGGAACTCACAATATGCATGTTAGATACAAGTTGAGACTATCTAGTATTAGTTTTGTTTGTTGTTTTGCTACTGTGTTCTGCAGTCCCTGATGTTTAGAAGGTTCACATACTCCCTACTCCTCCTATGGCAACAAGTTGCAGTCATTAAATCACAGGCCTAGAAGAGGTTTGGTAACCGAACACCACACCTTTTGGGACTTGTCAGTGGCTAGTGTGGCTTATCATTTTATGTATTCTGAATGTGAAGATTTATATTTTTTTGTGTGTGGAATCAAAAGTTATAATACAGTACAAGTAACTGTCAGTCATGTGTCTGTGACCTCATAATTTGCATTGCATTGCTCTTGTGGTGGTTGGTGTCAATGGAATTTTGAGATGGAATTATAGACCAACTTTTCAAATGGTTAATTTTAAAAAATGGTGACTTCATTAACCATTGAATCAGACCCTAATTGATTAGAACTCAAAGCTAAATAATAGATTTACTTGAAAATTATCAGAAAATTCAAATTTCACTCAGAAATAGTGTTCAAAATTTGGGGCAGAAATACTATTTTTTTCATACAGAACAAAGAGGTTGAACTCCTGTTAACTTTAAGTGTGAAATAGAACCCAACTTTAACTATGATGTTCCTACCATTCCATAAATAGAGGCATTCTAAGCAATTTACAATGTATGCTGCTTGTTACATTTAATCATAGCACAATATATAAAGGGATAAGTTAGCAATCCATGATGAAAACAAAGTGTGGGGGGGAAATATAAGATATCCTTTGGGCTTGTATATCTATTTGGTTCATAGCATAGATGCTTTGCAACAATTGGTTATTGCTTTGAAAACATTCAAATATTTGAATTTATATGTGTGGCTTTTAGAGTACTGCATTGAGTATCATGCTTCCGGGTAGATGGAAAGACCGCCTTTTTTGAATAAGGCATAGGTGATTCAAATATTTAGAGTATTATTAGAGTTGCTCTTTCCTGGCTTTCTCTAGCAAAGATAGGACCGTTACTGAGAGGATACAGAAGTTGAACATCACAAAGGAGAGGAATAGTCTTTGTTCCTGGCTCTGATTTTGAATTCTTCTGTCTGAGAGCTCCTCTAGCTGTTGACTGATAATTTGAACAAAGCATGTTTATCGCTCTTTGCAGCAATAAGTAATGGATCTGTGGTGTAGCTTGGTGTAGTCCAGTTGATAAACTGGATTTCTCCTCAGAACACTTGCTGTGTATATTTCAGCAGGGGCTATGAAAGATGGGAAAAGGTTCTCAGATTTCCCCATAGCTGTGGCGTACTCCTGCATCACCACCAACATTGTAGTTTTCTGCCTTCATGTTTCATCAAACTTTGGTGCACCATGGAGATCTGGGGTACAGGGGTTGTTTGATAGTAAAGCATATGTATTGTTTGTGTTATTTCACTGTTGGTCCTGCAGGTGGATGTCTCTTTTCTTCCAGGGCATTCTAGAAGCTCACCAGATTTGTGACCTTTCAAGGATAAGCCAGTCTGGGTGGTTCACCTCTTGCTTGGAAAATAGGGTGATGAGACAGCAATTGTGAAAAATCGGGATGAGGCTGGGGGGGTTGTAGGCACCTATATAAAACAAAGCCCCAAATATTGGGACTGTTCCATAAAATTGGGACCTCTGTCACGCTATTGGGAAAGTCATGAACTCTGCTGGGAGAAAGTACTGTTGGACCAGGAAAACAGTAAGGTGATTATATTTCTCATTTCCACTCATAGGCCAAAGCTCAGTCCAGCATATGGGTCCAGACACAATTCAGAAGAAATTGGTGGTTGTCATACATGACAATAGATCACTAAGGTGTTACAGGTGTCCTTTATATGTGTACTGATGTCCTGAAGGGCAAGGAATCTAGGAGACTCCAGTAGAGTGTTAGACAGTAGCTTGGTTGGCCTCTCTAAGGGGTTTGAGGTCAGTTGAGGCCTGTATGCCAGCAGGAGTCCTGGATCTGTCCTGTGGTTGGATTTGCATAACAGATGGATGCTCTTGAAGGATTTAGCCTTTAAGAAAGAGAGCATTTTTGGCATCTGAAGTCAGAGGAGAACAGAAATGCCACTCCTCATCTTTTTTTGTTCTTGTTTTTCTGCTTATGTTGTACTAAATAGGCAGTACAGCCAACTGGCCCGGGACTGAGTTGGCGGAGTTGTCTAACTAGGCCTCAGTGACACACAGGCAAATACATATGCTTCATTTGAAATGAACAGTATTGGCTTTTTACTTGTAGACCTCCTCAGCAGTGAAATTGACTTGACTCTTGTATTTTCACTACTGCTCTCAGGTTTCTTAGTAAAATAGAAAAGTGACTAGAGTCTTGCTAATTTCACTCTGTTTTGGGAAGCTACAATCGGCGGCAGAATCATTAAAGTTGAGTTCACTTACTCAAAAAGACCATAACTCATTGGTTCATGTTGTTATATTATTTATATTATCATAGTGCATCGGAGCCCCAGTCCTAGACCAGAGCTCCTTTGTGTTAGGCGCTGTACAAACACAAAACAAAAAGACTGTTTCTAACCCCAAAAAGTTTACAGGCAAGTATAAGACAAGCGACAATAGGTGAAGCAGACAGACTGGGATTAAAAGGAAACTGAGACCGTATTGGCCAGCAAGATAGGCAGTGGTCTCAGCAACCTAACTATCCTCCTGTTTTTTGTAGGCCTCACAGGAAAGGAGAGTTCTGAAGGAGGATATTGAGTTATCTTTGTAAATGTTTATGGACAGTTACTCTCAAGCATGAGGGGAAATGTGGAAGAAAGCACAAAGATGCTTGTTTGAAAATTTTAACAAGTGGGATGATGGAGGCTGACAAGGCCTGAATGGATGTGGGAGTCAACTTTTCAATGCTGAATGAGAGAGGATAGGTAGGGTGGCCATAGGTTACAATAATAAGACAACCGATCTTTGAAATGATAGAAAGAGGGAACCAGTGCTGGAATGCAAAGAGAGAGGTGATGTGATCAAAGCAATGGGCTAGGAAAACAAGCTTTGGAGCAGCACTTTGAATGGATATCAATGAGTGAAGGTTCCATTTGTCAAGGTCGGAAAGAAGGAGGTTGGATTAATTGCAACTTGAAATGATGAGAACCCAGAGAGAGGTCCAAGTTGAAGATGACACCCAGTTTACAGGCCTGAGTGACAGGTAGGATTGGTAGTGTTTTCCACAGTGATTTGAGAAAGGGGGCAGCAGAGAGGATTGGTGGGGTGGGGGATTAAGAGCTTTGTTTAGCCATGTTGAGCTCGATCCGACAGACAGACATCCATGAGGAGCTATCAGAGACAGGCCAAGTTTTTGTTGGGACAGAAGACAGGTAGATTTGTGAGTGTCAGCATACAGATGGCAAGTATCAGAGGGGTAGCCGTCTTAATCTGGATCTGTAAATGCGGCAAAGAGTCTATAAAGTGCCACAGGACTAACAGACTAACCCTAAGCATACAGAGGGTAGTTGAATTTGTGTTTGTGGCTGAGATTACTTTTTGAGGGAGAAGAGAAGGAGGCCAAGGACAGAGCCCTGTGGAAAGCCTTAAAGTTAGCAGGAATTTGTGGATGAGACACATTCGTGCTTTACAGGAAAAGCTTCCTATCTATCTGTGGCAAGCAGATTTTTCAATAATTGACAGAGAAGGTGTTTCTTGAATCTAGCTTCATTTTAGTTACAAATTGAAAGTGAAGAATAACTTGCATTATGTTATTTTCTATGTTGAAAGGGAAATATGCAATACTAAATATGTGGTTTTTTGGAGAGTATTTCATGTTTGAGGGAATTAAGTATATTTAAGTATTGGAAAATGCCTGAGGTTGATGTTTTAATCCATATTTTATATTTAAAGTCCACATACCCTGTCTGATGTTCCTACAATGTTGTGTGCCAGAAAAAAATTGTTTTCCCATGACCATATGTTACTGACACTATAAAATGAATTGGAAGTTTAAATCCTTCTTTGATAGGTGGTAATCTATGGTTCCTCTGTTAATAAAATAATGCCACAAGACTAAAGATAAATTTGCCGCTGCTAACCTATGTGGGGGGAAAAAAAGTTTTGGAACATTAGGAAGTTATGAATTCTCAGGGCAGAGAAGTTATGTCCTTTTGTATTAATCATCTGCTTATATATATCAGTCCTTGTGTGGCTGTCTACATGCATTTAGAGTTGCATGTTAAAGCATTCATAAAATGCACTGTGATTATTTTGTGATTAAATACAATAAATCTGACTTTATTACAATTATAAGTAAAGTAAAAATTTGTTCCTTTAATTTCATTTGTTCTTTATGCTGCAGTCCTAATACTGTGATTTATTTTTATTTGTTTTGTTTTAAAGGCTCAGTAAAAACTGTGAATAATCAGTGGTTTTCTCAAGTACTGTGTGTATAATGGATCCGTTTTTTCACACATGGGAATAAATTGGTCTATTCTGCCCTATTTAGCTTGCCAGTATAATCATTTTTCTGTTTATTTCCACATGAGATTGGAAGCATCTCACATTTTCATACCCTCATGGAGTGAGGGCGCTCATTAAACAGTTGTTTTCTCTTTGCCAGAGATGGTGCACTGCCTCAGTTCTGTGAAGAGCTTCCACACCATTCCGAAGTCAGTGTACATTATCCAAGACTAAGCAAAGGACTGAAGACATCAGCTTTTTCCTGCTGACACATCTCACTCCCAGTGAATAAATTTCTAATGTGCTGAAGATTTCTAGACTTTGGGAGAGCAAAATCTCTACCTCATATTTTATGAATACTTTTAGCCATGGCTGTGGAACTTCTGCTGCTGTTGTTGCTTTTTGGAAGTACTGTTTCAGAGGTGCAGCCTTTACACAAACCACCTCCTGGATCTTTGGATTTTGGATTTGTGCCTGTGAAGACATATGATACAAATACATATCATGAACCTGGACCAATAGGAATTTTGTTTAGACTAGTCCATGCTTTCCTTTATTTAGTGCAACCAAATTCTTTTCCACAAGGTAAGTATGTAAAATTATAGCTTATTTTAATGATCTGCTTTTAAGACATTCATTTTCATAGTAAATAGTGACATCACCACTTAAAAATAGATATGTATGGCTTCATTACCAGCAAGCAGTGGGGTTATGACTCTGTAAAAATCACTGGTGTTTGTCAATGATTGAAATCTGCCAATGAATTTTTTTGTATCTTATAAATTTATTCTTTAGGTATTTGAGTTTATTTTATTAGATTTTTTTTTTAACTGAAATTTGTTCCCAGCTCCACTCTTTCAGAAGCAGTGGATTCAGAGTAAAATATAAAATGCCTTGCCTCAGGTTTTAATCTGGGATAAAAGTTTATTCTCCTTTGCAGTGTTTATTGTCAGACTGTGACTTTTTGCTATGTAATTACAAGGTTTATTCTAGAGATTATTCTGCAAAAGGAATGTCAGTAGCAAAGTAAATTTCATGCATTTCTGTATCTATACTGAAGTCATAAAGACAATTGCTTTGTATAGCTATATCTAACTTATGGCCTATTTGTTTAGTTTTGTAATCTTAAAAATTTAAGGTTTTACTCTTTTATTGGACTATTTCTCTGTCCCCTCTTCCCCACCCTCACCCCCAGCCCACCACTCTGTTTCCCAAAGCTGGAAGAGAAATCTTAAAAGAGAAGTATACATGTTCAAGATTTCTAGATTGTCCATGAAAGGCTCTTTAGTAAGCTCCTAGAGCTGTGGATCTGGTTTTATTACTGGTTTGTTTTTTTCACCACATTTACGTTGTCTAATTCAGGTGTTAAAACAGAATGTCAATACTGTTTGTATAAATTTGGCATTAAAATTCACAGCAGGTTGAAATTTTAGTATATGAAATCTGAGCAATATTTTTATTTTGTTTGCTTTTACAGATTTTTCACCAAATTGCTTCGTCTGTTTTTAGCTATAGATATGCACAAAAAATATTTACTAGTTTTAAATACTACCTCCATTATATCTTGGAAACCTTTCCAGGTGAAATAATTGGGATTTAAGAAAGACAGTAGTTTGTACATCAGTCCAACTGCTACACTTCTCAGTACAAGTACAAGAAGATATAACTTTCATAATTGGTTACTTCTGTGTATAGTGTCTTCCATCATTTCTGTTTTTTTCAGTATAAAAATATAAAGTCCTCAACTGTGTCAATACCTATGAGGTCAAAACAAACTTGAATGGGTCTCTGTTATATTCAAACCAAAACTTAAAGAACAGGCTAATTCTTCACTCTGATTACCCCTCTAAGTTATTACAAGTTCACATAAATACTGTATTGGATTCTGTGAGCCTTATAAGTATCCATTTATCATATTAATTATCCAATTGGTTTTAATGAAATTACTCTTGTGAATAAGGGCTCCAGGAATGGGTCCAATTAAAAATAGATGCAAATTTTAATTTTATGGGGACTAAACCTATAAATACTACCAGGCATAGGGTTTATTTCAATTTTTGTAATCCTAGGAACTACTTATAGTAGTAAATTCTATACCCAGTGGTAGGTGTTTACAAAGTTAGGCCCATGGAGAGCAAATAGATGCCTAAACATAAGTTCTTTGTTCTTATTTAACATGTGCTTTTCTTCCCCTCCACCACCCCCAGATATTTTTTTAAAAACATAGTTTCTAATGTTTGCATTGTGTGAAGTCTTTTTTGTTCTCCCCCATATACCCCATCCCAAAATTTAGATCTGAAGGATGATGTGGATTTCTGAGTTATCATGTAATTAGTTTAATCCTATAATCTGTTTTACCATATGCTGTTCTATTTCAGACCTAATGTGTTAATTATGAGGTTACTTTTTAACTGTTTATTAAAAAAAAAAAAAAGACACTGGAATAGAGCTTACTCCCATCAAGAACTGAAACACAGATAATTTTTAGGTGCACATATACCTTGACTCAACCTCTTTCAGAGTGTTTAACTGTAAACTTTGTTGCTACTAATTAGGCAGAGGCTTCAGAAGAGTTTAAATCTTTAATGTAAGCTGTGGGTATTAGCCTAGTTTTCCCCTAAACCTTTATGTAATCAATGTGGTGTTGCTTTATAGTCATGAATCAGAGGAGAAATGTAATTTAATAAATGGTCCTGATCATTGAGAGGTCTGAAAAACATGGCCATTCAAATAGCCGTTGAGAAATGGGGAGATTGCTAAGAGTCCCACTTCCACCTTTTTTGACCTTTCTCTTTGTTCACCTGTAGTACATGGCCTGCTAATTTTCCTTGTTAGTGCTAGAGGGAGATTTCTTTAAAGGTATTGTATTAAGACATAGTGCCTCTTACTATTTAAATTGCATATATGTATTCTTACTGTGCTTAAACCATTTATCTGTTTGTAGTAATGTTCAAGGAGAGTTGAATGTTTCAAGGCCAGCCAATGCAGATGTGACATGCTTTCAAGCAACAGTAAGCAATTAATAAGGAAGTTATTGCGAACTTTGTGCCTCAGGGCAAATGGCAGTGGCACAATATTCAGTGATGTAGCTGTGTTAATCCCAGGTTTTTTAGAATGACAAGGTAGTGAGGTGGTAATCTTTTATTGGACCAACATCTGTTGGTGAGAGAGACAAGCTTTTGAGTTTACATGTAGCTCTTCTTCCAGTCTATGAAATAAATTGGCTTCCTATGAATGCTATGTTGGAGAAAGCTTCTTTTAAAAGAAGCACTCTAAGTCTTAGAAGTTAATAGCAAGTTAGATGTAGGGGGGAAAGGTGGATAACTGTCATTGGTTTGCAGAAAAAAATCAAGTATGCATCTTTTTTTAAAAAAAAAATAATAATAAAAATCCTGACATGTTTGTTGAATGTTATGGTGATTGGGATCAGAATAAAAATAGGAAAAAGATAATTCATAACTTGGCTATTTTGAGAGAGGTAATTGAAATCACAAAATGGGTTACTGTAAAAACATGGATAAGATTTATGTGGCAAAGTGCTGTTGTACTAGATTGACTTGTGTGGGTGCATAGTAATACTCCAATAATTTTAGGTATTTTTAAGAAGTTCTGTGTAATTATGATCTGCATTGTAATTGAAGAAAACAGGAGAAAGTTGTTTTGTGTCTGAGTAAAGATAACATAGAATGATGTGTGTGTAAGCAATAAAAATAATGGTCCAAATGGTAGCCTAAAAATGTGGATGCAATCATATTTCAATTGCAGTTGCTAGTTCTAATGTTTTACTCAGCTTCTATTGAAAATATAAATGTTACCTTGGTTTCTTTGAGATTAATGCATAATTGAAAATAAATGGTCACTAGGAGAATTTCATGGCCCTAAATCTAACTTTTAAAAATCATAAGTTTATATAATAGGAAAATTAGTTATGTGATCAAATGCATGTCTTAAGTCTTACATACACTAACAGAATTAGGATGGGGAATTGCAGCACCTCTTCAGTACACTAATTGTTTAAATTGCTGAGTTAAAAGGGCAATAAGTTCCCACTGTGAGGAAAGAAACTAGTCCTCTAGTTTTTTAAAAATTGTGCATTTTGGGGTTTGATTGGAAGAACTGTAGTGAGTATAAGTACTGAGAGCTAAAGTCTGTTTTCAGTTTCACTCACTAAATCTTTTTGACTTCATTGGAAACTGCACAGGTTTAAATGAGAGCAGAATTTGACCTTAAGCATATGATACATACATATTCTGTGGGGAGATGTTGTGGCCTAATGGATAGAGCACGGGACTGGGACTTAGGAGACCTAGGTTCCATTCCTGACTGGTCTACTGGGTTACTTTAGTCAAGTCCCTTCAACTCCTTGGGTCTCGGTTCCCATGTAAAATTGGGATAATGATGCTACCCTCCTTTGTAAAGTGCTGAAAATCTCTATCTCTATCTAAATGGTGGTAGTTATTATCTCATCTCGTTGTAGCTCGCGAAAGCTTATGCTCAAATAAATTTGTTAGTCTCTAAGGTGCTACAATACTCCTTTTCTTTTTGCGAATACAGACTAATACGGCTGCTACTCTGAAACTTGTCATTATAATAAATGTTGGTGGTTCCAGGAGAATTACAATTTGTTGTCACTCAACTAAGACAAGATATAAGAAAACAGCCTTTGGGTTTTTTCTTCTCACCAGAGGATGTTGTGAAGACCAAGGTAATAACAGGGTTCAAAAAAGAACTAAATAAGTTCATGGAGAATAGGTCCATCAATGGCTATTAGCCAGGATGACCAGGGATGATGTCCCTAGCCTCCATTTGCCAGAAACTGGGAGTGGATGACGGGGGATAGATCACTTGATGATTATGTGTTCTTTTCATTCCTTCTGAAGCACCTGGCATTGGCCACTGTTGGCAGACAGGATACTGGCTAGATGGACCTTTGGTCTGACCCAATATAGCCATTCTTATGTTCTAACTTGTGAAAGGTGAAACAATCGTTTATTAGTGAAACTAAATTAATCTATGATGGTAGCGTGGTACTAGTGAAACAGCTTGTTTGTACCACTTAGTGTGCTATGAGCCTTCAGATGTGAATTTGTTGTATACAGGGCCTGGTCAATATCAGGCCTCTCAAATTCCATTTACCTTACCCAGTGCCAGTCCTCAAATCCTCCCAGCGGGCCAATAATGCCACTGAAGATGGTGTTCAGAAATGAAAACATTTATATTGTGGTTTTTTTTTTTTATTTCAAATTTCTTAGAAGTAATAAAACTGTCATACAACTTTATACAATTCTTCACCTCCCAGAGAGTTTTTAGTGTTGGCGAAACACCTGGCAACACTTCAGTTCTGTCAGTTTGTTGATGTTTGGCCTCAGTGGCTGACCAGTTGAAACTTTCAGGATAGCAGCAAGGTGTGCATCGGATAGTTGCTTGGTATTTTGACTTGTAGGAAAAAGTGATGCTGCCTCTATGGCTGACTCTGCCCATCAACTAGTGATGGTATCTCTCTGTCCCTCTCCCCCAGCCAGTGGGAGCTGTGGGGGGCGATGCCTGCAGTTGAGATTGCCGGTAGTGTGTCTGCCTGCGTCTGTCCTCCGCAGGCCTCATTGAGGATGTTCTTAAGCCGTAGATGGCCCGCAGGCTGGGACTTTGAGACCCCTGGTTAATATGATCCTTTGGTTGCTATGAATATCTTAAAGTGGCTTCCATCTTTGTTCTTATGGAAACCAGTTGTTAGTTCCAATAAAATAATCTGGGATTCATTTGCCGACAGGGTGTGCACAGCAAATGTTCATTTTAGAAGTTTTCTTCTTCTAGCTAAAAAGTGAGACGTCATTAAGAGAAGCAGGCTAAGGAGAAACACCCATTTGTTTTCCAGTAAAATAAGACAAAATTATAGGCATGGCCCACTGTACTTAATCAGGGTGGTACAGGCAGTTATTATGGGGTGACTGCACCATCTGGTGCAAAGGCCCTAAGGTAAACTGAGTTTGTGAGGGCTGATATTGACCTTGCCCTGTATACAACAAATTCACATCTAAAGGCTCAAAGCACACTAAGTGATATAAACAAGCTGTTTCACTAGTACCATGCTACCATCATAGATTAATTTAGTTTCACTAATAAACGATTGTTTCACCTTTCACAAGTTAGAACATAAGAATGGCCATATTGAGTCAGACCAAAGGTCCATTACCTTCCAGATATACACCATTTACAAAAAAGCAGTTGCTGTGGGGCGTGGTGGGGAGGAGGAGGTTTGGAATGAATTTAAACATAAAAGTAAACTTGTCAAACGTATGCCTTCACAGTAAAACATGCTTTGCAGTGTTAAACACACTACTTCCCATGGGGAGGGAGGATAAAATAGTGTTTCCCAAGTACAGTATTGACTGAATTTCAGAACTCAAGAGTGCAGTCGGTCTGAGAGCTGTTGTCCAGTAGCGTGAGAACAAGACTGGGGTTCAGGAACTTGTGAGTTCCAAAGCTAGCTCTGTCATTCAGTCCCCATGTGATATTGGACAAGACAGTTATGCCCCAATTTTCAAGTCATTGGGAGTTGCAAGTGGCAGTGCTCAGCATTATAACTTCTCTGCTTCATTTTCCCGATCTATAAAACTTCCATATCTCTCACAAATGTTACAATGATTAGATAATGTTTGTAAAAATATTTTCAGGAAAGGAACTACATTAGTAGAATTTACTATTACTGCATAGCACTTACCTGTGCTTTGTTAGTTTACTTACTGTTGACAGTGTAAAACCTACTCAATGATGAGAGAAAAGGGAAAGACGTTGTGAATTGTTTGATTCTGAAAACTGCATTTGATGTTATGTGTAAGGCATTGAAGCAGAATCTCTTTGCAAGTTTTAACACAAAACTGTTGTAACTCTATAATAGATTAAAATTGTGATTTTTTTTTTTTTTTTTGTAGAGCTAATTTCTTTGCTTCCCTTGTTAAGTTAACCAGTTGCTAACAAGGAGCAAAATTAGATCTGGTTGTCCATTTCTCATTAACTTAATCAGTAGCGGAAGTAATTTTGCGTAATAACATAAGAATGAGCTTACTGAGTCATCCCAATAGTTCATCTAACCCAGTATCCTGTCTTTCGATAAAGAAAAGGAGTACTTGTGGCACCTTAGAGACTAACAAATTTATTAGAGCATAAGCTTTCGTGAGCTACAGCTCACTTCATCGAAAGCTTATGCTCTAATAAATTTGTTAGTCTCTAAGGTGCCACAAGTACTCCTTTTCTTTTTGCGAATACAGACTAACACGGCTGCTACTCTGAAACCTGTCTTTCGATAATGGCCAATGCCAGTTGCTTCAGAGGCAATTGAACAGAATAGGACAATCCATTGAGAGATCTATCCCCTGTTGTCCAGTCCTACCATCTGGCAGTCAGAGGCTGAGGAACACCCGGAGCATGAGGTTGCATCCCTAGCTGTCTTGGCTAATAGCCATTGATGGTCCTATCCTTCATGAAATTATCTAATTATTTTCTTTGTTGGGGCAACAAAATGGCAGATGAAATTCAGTGTTGATAAGTGCAAAGTAATGCACTTGGAAAAACCAAATTGCATGGTACTGAAGTTAGGCTTACTGGCTTATAATTGCCAGGATCACCTCTGGAGCCTTTTTTAAAAAAATTGACATTGCATTAGCTATCCTCCAGTCATCTGGTACAGAGGCTGATCTAAGCAATAGGTTACAAGGCGTGGGAAAGTAGTAGGCATCCTTATCCTGTATAGTAATTGATTAGTTTGTGCATACCCAATAAACATTTCTTTTAAGTATAGTTTCAGCCAAAGAGTAGGCAAAAATGTGGATCTTTACTGTCTTTATCTGTGCAGACATTCCGACATTCCAGTGATATCCAAGGAGATGTGTGCATGTTGGGAAAGTATAATATTGAAGTTGAAACCAGCTGTACAGATCTGAAAGCTAAGTTTTGCCCTTAGACTTTAAACGTCTTTGGATCCTTTGCACAGAAAACTTAGATCCCCTGAGTATTGTTATAGAATAACCAATTGTTATAGAATTGGTGAGATGACTGTTCCGTTTATATTGTCTCAGTCCAAATTGTCACAAAAGTGTGCAGACACTCCACAGTCCCGTTAAGTGTGCCATATGATCCTGTGCCTTCATCCTCTCCTCCAGTGCGGTGGTTGGAATTATGATGTAGCTTTAAAAAGGAGTAGTAAAATCCTGCTACTAGCTAATCACTACAAAACATGTATAGCTGGGCAATTTATACAACTGTGTGGTTTCTGAACAAGAGCATGGCCCTGACTGTTACTGAGTGTCTGACTCTGCCTTCTCTGAGGTCTAAATTCAGGGTCCTTTTTTGGGATCAGTCAACAATTATTCCCAAATTAAGTCTTCATATCCAATTCTAATTGTAAATAACATTGAATGTTGTTCGCATAGGACAAACAATAGAGAGAGACGTATGAAATGTCCGAAAAGTTATGAGTTCAGGTATTCAGTTTTCTTTACATAAGAGTAAGTCATTTTTGATGTTTCCCAAAGTGGCATCTGGGACTTTCTTTCTGACTGATAACAATCCTAAAGTCTGTATTTAGCAGGCAGTCTCTTTATCCTGTTAGCCCAGTCATGTGCTCTGGAAGTGTAAGCATCCTGCATGCAAGTCTCTGGATCAATTTCAGTAGTGATGCAAGTTACACCTCACAGGTTGTGGTAGTGTAACTTGGTCAGAATACAGATCTATGTAATAAAGTACTGTAATGTGCACCAATTTTATATTCAGTGGATATATTGGATGAAAATAACTTGCGTATCAAGGGCTGGCAATGATGTGGTAACTGCCTAAATTCTGAGAGCACCATCCCCTAAACTCTGAGATTCTCAAACTAGGTGATCCTCCATTTGTCTTGCCTGCAAGAGCTGTCCAATTGGTTTGGTCAGGGCATGCTTAACCTGCACAAAAGACAGCTGGGGGTTGTAGATTGTGAAGTTTTTCTTTCTTTTTTTTTTTTTGTGGTCACTTTTGGGGGGTGGGCAGGGGTGTACAGAGCCTTTTTCTGTGACGAGGAAGGGCTCTGGTAGTGGGGAGGCAGCAGGAGTAAAAATAGCAGTGTAGATGTGGCAGGGATGGCTTCAGCGTGTAGAACGCTGTGTAAGGTGTATAGCCTGCAGGTTCAGCATGTAGGGCACTCTCCTCTAATCGGCTAAGTGATGCCTCACCATCTACACAGCTATTTATACCCATGCTAGCTGGGCATGCCTAACCTGCATGCAGTGATATATTGTGCCATTCTACCCCAGCCTGGTCCCCTGTCTGCATGTAGTATACATTGAGTATGTACGTTGGTTTGTGCTTTTGTCTCAGACAACGTTGTTTGTTCTGAATCTGTGATAGCTTTTTGTATCCCTTTGTGAATTTATTTTGTTAAAATACTGATTTTTGTTCCCCAAAATATAGAGCTCTTCAGAGGATATTTAGATTTTTAGCAAGAAATATATATGTCGGTAACTGAAATATCTATGAGGTATAACTTTTTATAAGGTGAACTCTTGCCAGGATAATGTTTATCACAGGCAAAATAGAAAAAATTTAAAAAGTTGTTCACAGCTATATGTAGCTTAAGTACAATGGGCTGTACGATGGGCTCACTAAAAAGAGGTTCGACAGTGATTGGCCTATGAAACACTGTGGTATAAATTTATTGGTCTTATCCTAGTTAATACGCTGACTTTGCTGTGTGACCTCAAGAAAGTCATTTACTTTTCTCAAAGCCTCACTTTTCCTCATCTATAATATAGTATGGGGATATTTACCTACTATATAGGTGTCTTACACATGATAAATATTTCTAAACTACTCTGTAAGTTGTCAAAGGCAGAAGTGACTAATAAGAGTGCCAGTGTGGAACTGAATTGAGACTATCCGCTGATCTCTCATAGGCCAGTAAACGGCTGTGAGATGACGACTTTTCAGTTGCTGTTGACCTGGGATGTATTTGAAATACTGAACATAAGAATGGCCATATATCTAGCCCAGTATCCTGTCTTCCAACAGTGGCCAGTTCCAGGTGCTTCAGAGGGAATGAACAGAACAAGGCAATTATCAAGTGATTCATCCCCCTGTCATCTGATCCAGCCAGTGGGAACTTCTGCCAGAAGATGCGGGTTATACCAATGCTGGATCTATCCTTCCTGAACTTATCTAATTCTTTATTGAAGCAAATTATACTTTTGGCCTTTCCAGCATCCCCTGGCAGTGAGTTCCACAGGTTGACTCTGCATTCTGTGAAGAAGTACTTCCTTTATGTAGTTTTAAATCTGCCACCTATTAATTTTTGTTGGATGACTCTGGTTCAAGTATTATGTGAGGGGGTAAATAACGCTTCCTTATTCTCTTTCTCCACACCATTGATGAGATTATAGACTTCTATTATATCCCGCCTCAGTCATCTCTTTTCCAAACTGAACAGTCCCAGTCATCTTAATCTCTGCTCACATAGAAGCTGTTCCATACCCTTCATCATTTTTGTTGCCCATCTCTGTACCTTTTCCAATTCTAATATATCTTTTTGGAGGGGGACGAACAGAATTACACTCGGTATTCAAGGTATGGGCATATTCTGGCTCTATATAGTGGCATTAAGATATATTTTCTATCATCTATCCCTTTCCTAATGTTCTGTTAGCTTTTTTGACTCCTGCTGTACATTGACAAGAAAATTTTTAGAGAACTATCCATGATGATGCCAAGACCTCTTAAGTGGTAACAGCTAAATTAGATCCCATCATTTTGTATGTTCTGCTGGGATTGTTTTCCAATATGCATTAATTTGCATTTATCAACATTGAATTTCATCTGTTATTTTGTTAACTAATCACCCAGTTTTGTGAGATCCCTTTGTAACTCTTTGCAATCTGCTTTGGACTTATCCTGAATAATTATATATTGTCTGAAAACTGTGCAACTTCCCTGTTTACCCTTTTCCCAGATCATTTATGAATATGTTGAACAGCACTGGTCCCAGTACAGATCCTTGGGGGCCCCACAATTTACCTCTCTCCATTCTGAAAACTGACCATTTATTCCTACCCTTTGTTTCCTATCACTTCGCTTAAGGTATGTCTTCATTACCTGCTGGATTGGCGGGTAGTGATGGATCTATCTGGGATTGATTTATCGTGTCTCGTCTAGACGCAATAAATTGATCCTCAAATCAACACCTGTACTCCACCTCGGCAGGAGGAGTAAGTGGAGTCGACGGGGGAGCCACCACAGTCAACTCGCTGCCGTGAGGGCGGCTAGGTAAGTTAAACTAAGATACTTTGACTTCAGCTACGTGAATAGCATAGCTGAAGTTGCGTATCTTAGTTTGAACCCCCCCATCCCCCCACCCCCAGCGTAGCCCAGGCCCAAGTTATTGATCCATGAAGGACCTTCCCTCTTCTCCCATGACTGCTTATTTTGCTTACGAGCCTTTGGTGTGGGACCTTGTTCAAAGGGTTTCTGGAAATCCAAGTACACTGTATCCACTGGATCACCCTGGTTCATGTTTGTTTGACCCTTCAAAGAATTCTAGTAGGTTGGTAAGGCATGATTTCCCTTTACAAAAGCCATCTTGACTCTTCTACAAATCATGTTTATATGTCTGATTCTGTTCTTTACTATAGTTTCAACCAGTTGGCTTCGTACTGGAGGTAGGCTTAACAGGGTCACCTCTGAAGCCTTAAAAAAAGAATTAATAAAATAATAAATTTGTACATTCGCTATCCTCCAGTCATTTGGGACAGAGGCTGATTTTAAGCAACTGGTTACATACCACAGTTAGTAGTTCTGCAATTTCATATTTGGGTTCCTTCAGAACTCTTAGGCACCATCTGGTCCTGGTGATTTATTACTGTTAAATGTATCAGTTTGTTCCAAAACTTCCTCTATTGATATCTCAATCTGGGATAGTTCCTCAGATTTGTCAGCTAAAAAGAATGGCTCCAGTGTGGGAATCTCCCTCACAACCTCTGCAGTGAAGACCAATGCAAGAAATTAATGGGTGGGTGAGATTCTGTGGCCTGTGTTGTGCAGCAGGTCGGACTAGATGATCATAATGGTCCCTTCTGACCTTAATATCTATGAATCTAGCTTCTCCAGAATGGCCTTTTCTTCCTTGAGTGCTCTTTTAGCACCTTGATCATCCAGGGGGCCTTCAGACCCTCCACCCCCTGATACTTTAGCCCGCTTCCTGCTTCTAATGTGCTTAAACAAAATTTTGCTATTAGTTTTTGTGTCTTTTGCTAGTTGCTCTTCAGAATCTTTTTTGGCCTGCCTAATTATACTTGACTTGGCAGAGTTTATGCTCCTTTCTATTTTCCTCAGTAGAATTTGCTTTCCAATTTTTAAAGACTGTCATGTATGTCATAGTCCTTTTTAGCTATTCAGATCCAAGTCAGAAAATGTTGCAATATTCATAACACATTTAATGAAATAAGGATTTTGATAAGTGTGGAAATAACTTTCTAAAATTTATGCTTTGTCTTTGATAAGCAAGAATAATCACTATGCTTGTCTCTGCTTTTTTAGCTAAAACTATAGATTTGGAAAGTAACAGTTAACTATTTTTAATAGAGAAAAATAGCAGAAATATTCTGCACTTCATCTGCTCTTGAGAACTCAAATATTTAAAAAGTCCCAGATTTTGAAAGAATATAAGTGCCAAAAATTATTTTTAAGTATATTTTTAAGATGTAGCCTTTTTGTAAATTGCTTCCAATTCTTATCAACTAAAATACATTTTTGTTGTTTTTGTGTGTTTGGAATAGACACTAGTCAGACTACTATGTATTAGCATTGATTTCTCTTCACCATTCAAGAAGTCTGCTGAATAGAAGTAGGCAGTCATGTTTTTTCAACAACAAAGACAGGTTGGCAAAAATCAACTCTTCAGGTAAATAGAGTTTTGGATTCCACAGCGTCTTTCTCCATTTTAGAATGAGCTTGGTGGCAGGCTTTAAAGGGGTAAAACCCAGAGGGTCAAAAATTACTATTAGCTTTCCTTTACAGAACAAACAACTTTAAGGAGCAATGTGTGTGTGGCCTCATCAAAGCTGGTGGGCTAGCAAGAAAGCCAACATTCTCCAACATAGAACTCCAGGAGACTTAATCTAACTCTGATTAATTGGATTCTACATGTATTAATCTTTCCTTGCCAATACCATAACAGAAATCCTGGAAACTTTCTTTATACTGGAGTTGGGGTTTTCTTTTCTGTCAAAAGTATCTGCTGAGCTTCTTGTAAACCACCTGATTTTGAGAGTTTGCCTCAGTGATATCTGCTGTAGACTGTATGTTATGTACCTGGTTAAACAACTTGTACTAAAACAACTCCTGACTTTTCAATTGGAACCATGTACAGTACTCTGTTTTCATAAGGAAAAGGAAACAAGGAAACTTTGCCCCTATTGTTGTGTTTTGAGCGGGATGGAGGTGAGGGGGAAGAAGGCACAGCATAATTCAGATTTTATTTGATTGAGCTCAAATGTTTATCATTTTTAATCTGTGACCTATGATACTTCTGCAACCATCGCATATTTAGTGGTTCAGGTGCATATGGAGTATACTGTCCCTTGCAGAGAAATGGCAAATACAGAGGAGGAATTCTGAGACCATAATGTGGTTGCCAAAAACCCAGTTGTTGAATTAATTAAAAACCAATACTAGTAGAGCTCTCCTGTGTCACTTCCAATTGTCTTCATTCATGTTGCCATAGGCACATGTTAGAGTAGGAGAGAATTCTGCTTTCATATTCTCAGTTTACTTACAATATATTGGAACATTTTTTGAGAGGAGAGGGAGGGAGCTGGAAATCTGACACTTTACCATCTTTGTTATACATGTGTGTGTTTAAAACATTTAAAGAGATTATTTTAAGTGTCACTCCAGTACACCTTGGACATGTGAACCACAAAGTACCAGCAAGTTGTTCAGCATCTGCAGGGGGTTAAAACAGGCAATCCTGTACAGCATCCTGAGCTGAACCCTTTCCCCTAATCTGTTGTAAATCTTTACCAGATGGTGGCCTAGAAGAGGCCATATATAGCCACAACAGACAAAAAATATATAGTGATGGATAATTATAGTGCTGTAAACAATATGGTTTAGTTTAAGTTTAAAAATGTCTTACTAAAAATGACTGACTGTAATTTCTGTATAGAACACTCTTTCAAGTGCATCCCTCTTGACATCCCTCTTGACATTGCTCAAAAAATCTGTATAC